>NC_063332.1:137975342-138005894 GCF_021869965.1 Rhincodon typus | reverse complement strand
TAGCATTTTTGCAGGAAGGTGGGTGGGAGGAGGAGTATTCTAGGTAGCTGTGGGAGTCGGTGGGCTTGAAATGAATATCGGTTTCTAGGTGGTTGCCCGATATGGAGACAGAGAGGTCCAGGAAGGGGAGAGAGGTGTTAGAGATGGTCCAGGTAAATTTAAGGTTGGGGTGGAAGGTGTTTGCAACCAAAAAAATTCAAGGATCCTCTGAGGAATTAGAATAATAAAACCAGAATGGTTACATTGCACAGAAGGTGGCCATTTAGCTTGTTGTGTTCATGCTGGCTTTGTAAAGGAGTAATTCATTTAATGCCACATTCCTGCATTTTCTTCATAGCCCTGCATTTTATTTCATTTTCCAATGATCTAATTGCCTTTGAAAACCTCAAATCACACTTCCTTCACCATACTCTCAGGTAGTGCAGTTCAGATCCTAACCATTCATTGCATCAATATGTTTCTCCACATGTTGTAATTGCTTTACTTACCTTGAATGTGTATCTGCTAGCTCCTGATCCTTGCATGAATAGAAACAGTTTCTCTCTACCTATATAGTCCAGGCCCCTCCTGATTTTGAATGCACCAACCAACTCTCCATTCAACCTTCTCTTCTCTGATGACAGCAGTCCCAACTTCTCCAATCTTTCTACATAAGTGAAGATTTTTATCCTTGGATTATTCCATTGAATCATTTTTGCATTCTGACTCCAATGCCTTTGCATCCTAATGTATGGAGTCAGGACTGGATGCAGTGCTTCAGTTGAAGCTGAAACAGTTTCTCATATTTGTTTAACTCTTACTGATAATGCCCAGAATGCCATATGTTTTATTAAACATTCTCTACAAAAGTCCTGCCACCTCCAATGATTTATAAAAGTATACACCTGGGACATGCTGCTCCTGCACTCTCTTTAGAATTGCACCTTTTATTTTGCATTGGCTCTCTGCATTATTCCTATCAAAATGAATCACTTCACTGCATTAAATTTCATCTGTCACCTGTCTGCCCAGTTCTCCAGACCTGTGGCACAATCCCTGTGTAAGGAAGACTAGAAAATAATGGCCAGAGAATCCAGTTTTAACGTTCATTTCCCTCAGTATCCTTGGATGCCTTTCATCTGGTATTGGTTCCTAACAAACTCTAAGAGCAGACAGATTGAATGCATTGGAGAGAGTTGCAGAGGTAATTTACAAGAATAGAAACCATAGAATGATACAGCGCAGAAGGGGGCCTTTTGACTCATCTCGTCTGTACTGAAACAAAGACACCCAGATGCCCTTTCTAATCCCATCTTCCTGCACATTGCCCATAGCCTTGCAGCTTACAGCACTTAAGATGCAAATACAGGTACATTTTGAAAGAGTTTAGGGTCTCTGCCTTCACCATCAACTCAGGCACCAAATTAAATTATTTAACCATTTTTGGATCTGATTCAATGGCATTCTCTATCAAGGTGCAAGTAATTGCCTTTGACATCCTCTGATCACAATGCTCTGCATTAGTCAAATTGATAATAGAATTGATTTTATCTTTTAGCTTGTATGTCACATCTATTAATTTGCTCAGTGATAACACTGCTTCTAGTCCTTCACATAAGGTCATTACTTTTAGTATTCAGTCTCTGTAGCAGCCCTTTCCACTGATTGCACATTGCTTTTCAAGGTCCCACAATGATTCAATGTCTATGCAGTTTCATGCTGTAGTCCCTACTATGCCTTTCAAAACTCAGTACTTAGTCAAATCTCTGTTGTTGAGTTTACTTTCAAAATCAGAGGTTGCCATTTATCCAAATAGCTGCTTTTATTTCTCTGATTAAAAAATGCACAACTTCCTATATTGTAACAAAATAACAATGTTCATGTGTTGGATTTCATATGACTTTTGCATGGTTACAGCAGTTAGATTAAAAGCTATTAGTGAAATCTAACAAATGTCATGACACAAAGCTTGATGAGTTCTGTTAACTATTTCTGCAGATGATTGGAATGTTAGCATTTAAAGCAAACCATGGCACTATCACTGTTTCTAAAGTCAAGAGAAGACAAAGGTCAGAGGAACAAGACTGAGGGGAAATTCAATAGTTAGGTGAACAGTCAGGCATTTCAGCAGCTTACAGCTTGATTCCAAGATGCTGTGTTGTCTCTGTGGTGTCATGATCAAGAATGTCACAGAACAGGTGTAGAATATCCTTGGGGGAAGGATGAACAGCCAGAGATTGTAATCTAAACCAAGACCAAAGTTATAGATTGAGAGATATAGCCTTGCAGGCAGATTCTATGCAGCTAAGGAAAAAAAAAATTAAAAGCAGGTACTCCAAGGTAGTCATGTCCAGTTTCTAGTCAGTGACTACATTCAGGAATAGGAGGATGGTGAAACAAAATGTATGACTAGGGACTAAAACAAAGTTGCTGGAAAAGCTCAGCAGGTCTGGCAGTATCTGTGAAGGAAAGAAGAGTTAATGTTTCGGGTCCAGAAACCCTTCCTCAGAACATATATGGCCAGGGAGTTGGTCCATGAGAAGTATTTGAAATTTCTGGATTATTTGACAAGTTTTGTGGGAGGTAGGATATTGATCTAAATGGATTGCACCTTAATAGGTCCAGGCACAATATTATATCGTAGAATGTACTTGTGCCATTGCAGCAGGTTTAAACTAAATTGGTTGGGGGATGGGAAACTGAATGTTGATTAGGTTGGAAAGAGAAGATAGAAAATTAATGAGTGAGATTGGAAGGTAGAGGAAACAAAGACATAAAAATACACATGAAGGATTTTAAAGATTCATTCAATGGATGTAGGTGTCACTGGTGCAGTCAGCATTTATTGCCCACCTGTAATTGGCCTTGAGAAGCGGGGGTGAACTGCATTTGTAAGTTGGATAAACCCATTTGATGTAGGTAGGCCCACAGTGCTGTTTGGGAGGAAGCACCGAAACTTTGACACAGTGACTCTGAAGGAATAGTGGTATTCATAGAGGTAATGGTATAGTGGTATTGTCACTAGACATGAAGTCCAGAACCTTCTGAGGTCCTGGGTTCAAATCCCAGCGAAGCAGATGGTTAAATTTGAATTCAATGAAAAGCTGGTCTAATCGTTGTTGTGAAAACCCATCTTGTTCACTAATGCTCTCTAGGGAAGGAATTATTTGTCTACATGTTACTCCACACCTACAGCAATGTGGTTGACTCTGAACTGCCCCCTAGGCAATTAGGAATGTACAATAAAAGCTGGCCTAGTCAGTGATGCCACATCCCATGATTGAATGTATTAAAAAAATTTCCACTCAGAATCAGAAAGTGTTGAAGAAACTCTGCATGTCTGGCAGCATCTGAGGAGAGAAAGCAGAGTAAACATTTCAGGTCCAGTAACCCTTCATCAGAACTGATGGCAGGTAGGGAAAAGTGCTATATATATGCTGAAGACAGGGGTTAGGAAGTGAAAGGAGTATGCGATAGGTGTAGACAGACACAAAGGGATAAAAGATAAGCATATTTGGGGATGGATGATAGAATGCCAGGGAAGAAGACAAGCTGATAATAGAGACCATTAGTAGATGAAAATGGGTTGGGTATGCTGAAAGTAGCCCATGTCATGACAGGGCCTGAAGTGTAGGGGTGGGTAAAGGATGTGGAATAATGTGTTCAGACCTTAAAATTATTGAACTTAGTATTGAGTCCTGAAGGCTACAGGGTCCCCGAGTATAAAGTGCAATGCTGTTCTTCAAACGTGAGCTGAGCCCCACTGCAGCACTTCAGTAGGCTGGGCATAAAAGTGTTGGCCAGGAAAAATACTGGTTTATTGAAATGGCAGGCAACTGGAATGTTGGAATCTTTTTTGCAGGCAGAATATTGATGTTCTGCAAACTGGCTGCCCAGTCTGTATTTCATCTTCTCGGTGTAGAGGAGACCACATTTTGAGCACTCATCTATCTGCTGCCCTTGTCCTTCTGGAAGGAAGTGGTAATGGGTTTGGAAAGTGCTGATGAAGCATCCTTGGTGAATTTCTGCAGTGCATTTTATCGATGGTACACACTGCTGTCATTGAGCATCAGTGGGCGAAGGAGTGAATGTTTGTGGATATGGTGCCAATCATGCGCACTGCTTTGTCCTGGATGAACAAAGCATCTTGAGTGTTACGGAGCTGCACTCATCTAGGCAAGTCGGGAGTATTCCATCAAACTCCTGACTTATGTTCTGTAGATGACAACCAGGCTTTGAGGAGTTTGGATGTCAGTTACTCACTGCAAGATTCCTCACCTCTGACTTGCTCTAGCCCATATCAGTTTCTGGTCAATGGTAACCACCAAGGTATTGATAATTTAGAGATGATAATACCATTGACTGTCAACAGGTGATAGTTACATTCTTGTTTATGAATGTTATTTGTCACCTATTAGTCCAAAACTGGCTGTTTAGGGTCTTGCTATATTTGGACATGGTTCATTCACTCGACATCTCTCGTTGAAGATTGTTTCAAATGTTTCAACCTTATCTTATGCATTGATGCATTGGGCTCCTCCATCATTGATGTTGGGGATGTTTGTGGAGACTCCTCCCCATGTGAGTTTAATCATCCACCAGAATGAATGGATGTTGCAGGACTGCAAAACTTATATTGGTTGTGGAGTTGCTGAGCTCTGTCTATCAAATACCACTTATGGTGTTTGGCACATAAGTAGTTGTATTTTGTAGCTTCACTGTGTTGGCACCTCATTTTTAGGTTTACCTGTTGCTGCTCCTGGCATGTCGTCATGCACTCTTCATTGAACCAGGGTTGATCACCTGGTTTGATATGCTGGTCCATAAGGTTGCAGATTTTGTTGGATTACAATTTGACTGCTGTGGTGGCCCACAGTGTCTCATAGATGCCCAGCCTTGAGTTGCTAGATCTGTTCAAAGTCTGTTCCATTTAACACAGTGGTAATGCCACACAACCCAATGTAAGGTATTCTCAATGTGAAGACAAAGCTTGATGGTACATTATTCAATGTAAGAGTGTGGTGAATAAAGTAAATGGTTGACTTCCAAGGCCAGCTACTGGAAGTATGATTACTGAAACATGACTTAAAGAAAGACACATTGGTAACTCCACATTCCTGGTTATAAGATTTTCAAGTGAGATAGAGGGATATAAGAAAAGAGGATGATTGCAAATTAATAAGTACATTTGTGAGGAGACATGATATGTGGAAGAGCCATCACTTTGGTTGAAATGAAGAATGCAAAAGGGATTCTAGACAATCCTTACCACTTCCCCGAAAAAACAGTCAGATGGAGATAGTGGAGAAAAATGAAGATAGATTGCTGACAAGTACAAAAACAGTTAGGACAATAATGGCAATTGCTTATTTTGCTTAAGCGTGTAAGGGTCTGAAAGGCTTAACATCAAGGAGTCCCTCCAGCACCATCCAGTATGATGACATTGTACTGATTTTGGGGGTATCAGTTTAGGATCACGATAGAGTAAGATCTAAATCCAGGTCGTCCTCAAAGTGTGTGGAAAAATATCTATCATATCAGGGTAGCTTGGTAACAGGCAATTAACTACATCATGTTTATGATATGTTTTTCTACTCATTAAACAAGCAAATATTTTTCCACTGCCCCTGCAGATCCAGCAGGCCCTCTGTAGCCAGACCCCAAATGAGGTGGCAGCAAATCTTACCTCCATGGTAAGCGTTAGTACAGACAGCCTCATACAATGTGGTTATCAGTGGTGAAGACTGATCATACAATATGGTAAGCAGCAGTGTAGATTCTATTTCATTGCCTCCTACCACATATTGTTTAAAAACGCTGTTTACAGAGAATATGTTATTTTACTAGCCAAGGCATTGAACATAAGAGCTGAAAGCTTAAGTGAGAACCAAATAAAGTGAATGTTGGGCCACAGCTAGATGAATACATACAATTTTGGTTATGATAATATATTGATCAAATATGAGAAAACAAAGGAGATTTATTGGGGTGTTGCCAGGAATTAAGAGCTTTTTTATATGAGGAAATTTTGGAAAGGTTGTTTTCTCTGGAATAGAGGAGGCTGAGGGGAGATTTAATTGAGGTATATAAAATTATGGGTAATGAGACAGTGGAGAAGGAAGTTTAGATAGTTTAGGTAGGAATTGCCTACTTCTAATAGCAGAGAAGTAAATGACTAGTGATATTGATTTAAATTAACTGGCATAAGGCTCAGAGGGGACTTGAAGAGAAATTCTTTTCTCTTTGAGGATGATGAGGTTCTGCAACTCACTTTTTGAAAGTATGATGGAGACAGAGATACAATGTATTTAAAAGGTTCTTGAATATGCATTTGAAGTGCTGCAAGGCTATGGACTAAGAAACTACAATATGGGATTAGGATGGATTGCTGTTTTTCAACAAGCAGAGACATAATAGACCAGATAGCTTCCTTCAGTACCATAAATTTCTATGATTCTATGAAGAGGTTATTCATTAAAAGAAAAACACAAAATTAAGGATAACTTGATGAGACTTCTGCAGCAGTTTGGGAGGTTAGACAGAATGAAGATAAAGAAGGTTTATTCTGGCTGGCAGGATGTGACAAGTAATGTTTTCCCAGAGGTCTTTATTGAGGTGTCAGCTTTTCATGATATATATCAATGACTTGCAAGAACAAAGGAGAGTTGTACGTCAAAGTCTGCAGATTGTACTAAGTTACAAGTTATGATGGATCTCGTCTTAACATGAGTAGACTGTTACATATAGATTTAGGATGATTAATTTAGTGCGTAGAAACAGTGGTAGATAGATTTTAATATGGAGAAGTGGGAACTCAGCTGTTTTGGATCTAAAAATGGCAATTTGGAATATTCTTAACAGCAACAGATTAGGAACTATGGAAAACTAATAGGATTATATGTAAACAAATGACTAAAAGCTAATGTACAGGTAAGGAAGTAATCAAACCAAGAAATGAAATTTTGATCTATGCTTAAAGGATGTTAGTTTACGAAGATGAGTAAATGAATATGAGTATATAGCCCAATTCCTGCATTCAGTTTTGGGCACAACACCTCAGGAAGGATATCACAGAACTGTTACTGCACAGAAGGTGGCCACTCGCCTATTACGCCTGCACTGGCTCTTCAAATTAACATCATTACCTTGTAGCAATTTTCTGATTTTTTTCCAATACCCTTGCACACTATTTCTATCCAAATAATCATTGAATGCCCACTTGAATGCCACAATTGAACCTGCCTATACCATTCCATAACCTAACTACTCACTGCATGATTTTTTTTCTCACATCACCCTTTGTTTTTTTTGCACATCACTTTAAAGCCACATCTTTTGTTCCTGTTCCTCTCATGAGCAAAAACAGATTCTCTCTTTCTAATCTAACCAACTCACTCATAACTTTAAAGCCCCTGCATTTTTTTCTAATTTTGTCACCTTTAGCATGTCTGATTTTAATTGCTCCACTATTCTGGACTATGCCTTGACTTGACATATCCCTACAATAGTATCTTTCCTTAATATGCTTCTCATAGCCTAGTTCTCTGAGCTCTGAGCAAACTTTTGGTCATTTGTCTTAAATGACTTGATAAATTGTGTTTGCTAACACTTCAATGAGTTGATGTTGAATGTTTTATGAATATATATATATGCTTTTTGCTTTTCTATATTGTAATCACCTCACTTTTGTGGTTATAAAACATGCCAAGCATGTTTCATCCAGGAAAATGAGTAAGTACAAAAAACTGTGACCCCGCTCCCCACAACTTAATCCTGGGAATTGTTTCCTCAGGATATTGTAGTCAAATTGCGATTCCTTCTCCTTCCTGGTGGCCTCACTATCATTTCTCCAAATTTCAGTGAGGATCAGACCGAAGCAATGGTGCAATTAGGTAAAAAATAATGACTTAATCCCCATCGGTCAAAGTAGGGCAAAGCCAGCATGGTTTCATCAAGGGGAGGTCATGCCTGAAAAGTATGTTAGAATTCTTTGAGGAGGTAATGAGTAGGTTAGACCAAGGAGAGACAATGGATGTTATCTACCAGGACTTCCAGAAGGCCTTTAACAAGATGCCGCACAGGAGGCTGCTGGATAAGAATAGGGCCCATAGAGTAGGAGGCAAGGTACTAGCATGGATAGACACTAGCATGGCTGCCTGGCAGAAAGCAGAGAGTGGGGATAAAAAGGTCCTTTTCAGGATGAGATAGTAAGAACTGCCGATGCTGGAGTCAGAGATAATGTAGTGTAGAGCTGGAGGAACACAGTAGGCCAGGCAGCATCAAAGGAGAAGGAAAGTTGACATTTCGGGTCGGGACCCTTCTTCAGACCCTTCATTTCTAAAGAAGGGTCCCGACCCGAAATGTCAACTTTCCTACTCCTCTGATTTTGCCTTTTCAGGATGGCAGCGGGAGACTAGTGGTGTTCCACAAGGATCAGTGTTGGGACTGCAACTTTCCACTTTATACATGAATGTTCTAGATGAAAGAACTGAGGGCATTCCAGCTAAGTTTGCAGATGATACAAAGATAGATGGGGAGACAAGTAGTATTGAGGAGGTGGGGAAATTGCAGAAGGGTTTAGATAGGTTAGGAGAGTGGGCAAAGAAGTGGGAGATGGAATACGACATGGGAAAGTTTAAGGTCATGCACTTTGTTAGGAAGAATAGAGGCATAGACCATTTTCTAAATGGGGAGAAAATTCAGAAATCTGAAGTGCAAAGGGACTTGGGAGTCCTAGTCCAGGATTCTCTTAAGGTAAACTTGCAGGTTGATTCAGTAGTTAGGAAGACAAATGCAATATTGGCATTTATTTTGAGAGGACTAGAATATAAAAGCAAGGTTCTGAGGTTTTATAAAGCTCTGGTCAGACCACATTCAGAATATTGTGAGCAAATTTGGGCTCCGTACCTCAGGAAGGATGTACTGGCCCTGGAGCGGGTTCAGAGGAGGTTCATGAGAATAATCCCAGGAATGAAAGGCTTAACATATGAGGAATGTTTGAAGACTCTGGGTCTATACTCGGAGTTTAGAAGGATGAGGGGGGATCTAATTGAAACGTATAGAATATTGAATGGCCTGGACAGCGTGGATATTGGGAAGATGTTTCCATTGGCAGGAGAGACCAGGACCTTAGGGCACAGACTTAGAGTAAAGGGAACACCCTTTAGAATGGAGATAAGGAGAAACTTCTTTAGCCAGAGAGTGATGAATCAATGGAATTCATTGCCACAGAAAGCTGCGGAGGCCAGGTCATTGAGTATATTTAAGACAGAGATATATAGGTTCTTGATTGTCAAGGATTATGGAGAGAAAGTGAGAGAATGGGGTTGAGAAACTTATCAGCCATGGTGGACAAACTCGGTGTGCCAATTGGCCTAATTTCTGCTCTTATGTCTTCTGTTTTTATATCATCAAGCCTTCAGACTGAACTCATTCCAAGTTGAAATCAAGCTAAAGAAGTGGTGGAGTCAACACAGTGTGGAGCTGGAGGAACACTGCAGGTCAGGCAGCATCAAAGGAGTAGGAAAGTCGACATTTCAGGTCAGGACCCTTCTTCAGAACTGGTAGGGGGAAGTGAGCTGGGAAATAAGTAGAGGGAGCAGGGTTGGGGCTAGGGGAAGGCATGTGGGATGATGATAAGTGGATGCAGCTGGGGGTAATGGGGATTGGTCAGTGGGAAGGGTGGGCGGACAGGTGGGAAAGAAGATGGACAGGTTATGTCAGGTCAAGGAGGCGGGGATGAGAGGGAAGGTTGGACGTGGGATGAGGCCGGGGGTGGGGAGATTTTAAAACTGCTGAATTCTATGTTCAGGCCATCAGGCTGTAGGCTCCTGAGGTGGAAATGAGGTGTTACTCCTCCAGTTTGTGTGGTGTTATTGTGGCACTAGAGGTGGCCCAGGACGGACGTGTCATCAAGGGAATGGCGAGGGGTGTTAAAATGGTTCATGACTGGAAGGTGTTGTCGAATATCACGTACAGAGCACAGATGCTCCACGGAACGGTCCCCAAGTCTGCACTTGGTCTCACTGACGTACAGGAGGCCACATCGGGAGCAACGGATACAGTAGACCAGGTTGGAGGACATACAGGTGAATCCCTGTTGGATATGGAAAGTTTGTTTTGGGCTTGGATGGAGGTGAGAGGAGGTGTTAGGGGCAGGTGTAGCACTTTCTGCGGTTGCAGAGAAAGGTGCCAGGTGTGGGGGAGTTAGTGGGAGTGTGGAGTGGACGAGGGAGTAGTGGAGTGAATGGTCCCTATGAAAGGTAGATAAGGGCGGGGAGGGAAATATCCCTTTGGTTGCGGAGTTGGATTGTAGGTGGGGTACTGAGAAAGGAGTCATGGCTGTAGGACAGGGTTTGTTTAAGTATGCGGTCTAAGAGTTTCAGGGCCGAGGAGATTACCAGTGGGTTGCAGTGGGAGAGAAATCCACTGAGGTCTTTCTGGAGGGAGGAGGATAACTTCTTCAAGGTGGGCACCCTTGGAGAGGCTTTGCAGTAAGGTTATAAGTCACTCGAAGATACCAAGAACTGCAGATGCTGGAGTCCGAGTTAACACAGTGTGGAGCTGGAGGATCGGGCGGATAGGTGGGAAACTTACGGCCCAACGGCCCAAACATAGAATTCACCAGTTTTAAAATCTCCCCACTCCTGGCCTCATCCCACCTCCTTGACCTGGCACAACCTGTCCATCTTCTTACCCACCTTTCCACCCTACCCTTCCCACTGACCAATCACTACTAACCCCCACCACCTACATCCACCTATTACCATCCCACCTCCCTTCTCCCTGCTCTACCCCTCCTCCCTCTCACCTCCTTGACCTGACACAACCTGTCCATCTTCTTTCCCACCTATCCACCCCACCCTTCCCACCGACCAATCCCCACTATCCCTACCTGCATCCACCTGTCACCACCCCACCTACTTTCCCCCAGCCCCACCCCTCCTCCCTGTACTTATTTCCCAGCTCCCTTCCCCCTCCCCAGTTCCAAAGAAGGGTCCTGACCCAAAACAATGACTTTCCTACTCCTCTGATGCTGCCTGACCTGCTGTGTTCCTCCAGCTCCACACGTGTTGACTCTGACTCCAGCACCTGCAGTTCTTGGTATCTTCGAAAGAAATGGTTGAGTTTTAGTTTTTAGAAACTGTTTAATAATCCAGTACAGTCACCTTCAAACCAAACAAAAATGGATTAAGTCCAGTTAGAGTAGATCCTATTAAGATGGATGAAGATAGCATTAAGGTAGGATAGGGACTTGTCGATGTACAAAGAGGGAAATGTCTATGACAACGTCAGGAAGATACTACACGCCCCGACACACTCATCACACTACCCTACATCAGGAACACATCAGAACTAACCACAAGACTCCTACGACCTCTGGGCATCAGAGTGGCACACAAGCCCACATCAACCCTACGACGACTGCTCACCCAAACTGAAGACCCACTGCCCGCCATGGACAGGACCAATGTCATCTATAAGATCCCCTGAAGAGACTGTGAGAAACACTACATCGGACAAACAGGAAGGAAACTAACAACAAGAGTACATGAACACCAACTGGCTACAAAAAGACACGACCAATACTCACTCATCTCAATCCACATGGATAAGGAGAACCACCCATTCGACTGGAACAATACCAAAATCCTGGGACAAGCTAAGCAGAGACAGGCAGGGGAATTCCTAACAGCTTGGCACTCCACGAAGCAAGCCATTAATAAACACATAGAACTCAACCCCATATAAACTCCACTACGAAGGAAAACCGAAGTGAGGCAATCCAGCTCAACGGACTCCAGAGTTTAAAAACCAGGCGGGAAAACACACCGATGCTTCATCAGAGGCTGCACTGAAGATGTTACCCAGCATGGTAACGAAACATCTGCGGAACAACAAACCAGCTCGGCGAGCCAACCAATCTCAATGTCTATGATTACAGTAAGAACACACAAAGATCTACAAAGCTTTAATTCATTTTATCAATCATTCACTCTCAGGAGACCAATTTCTAATGGAATTAATGTATTGAACCCTATACTGTTAAATAATGAAGTATCTTTCTTGACATGCACATGTAGGTTGGTGACTCAGTTGTTAGTGATTCACTTTAACCAGACTGTTGATTTTAGATAGGATAAATCATCAATTCCTTCAACCAAGTTAATGTTATCAAACTAGAGTGAGGGACAAGTGATTAACATCAAATATAGTTATAGAAATCAGACTTGTCACCAGCTAATCTGAAAAGTATAATTAGGAGAGAATTACCTCACCAATAAATTGATCGTCACTATATTGCATGCACAATTCACAGTACAGAGTACTTTTAGTGCTACAACTCAAACTCAGATCTTAGCAGTTTGAAAACAATGAGGATAAATCTAAATACTTGGCCATATCACTATGTGCTGGTACAAAGCAAACTTCATATATTTTCTGTTTATTTTTATAATGAGTATTTTCTTTGCTGGTTGCATGAAGTTTTTGGTTAATATTCAGAAGATACTTTTTCTTTTGTTAATTTAGGTGCCACTACAGCCAGTATTTATTGGCTACCCCTAATTGCTCTTCAGAAGGTGATATTGAGAGTCTTCTTAACCTATTTAGTCTAAGTGCTGTTGGGAAGGAGAGCTGGATTTTCATCATAGAGGCAGGAAAGTAGGATTGGGAAATTTCCCACCTGGCATCCTGCCTTTGGGAAAAGTGGCCCAAAGTATGTGATTTTTGCTCAGGCCGGGAGAGGAGGTTGAGGGACAGGATGCCGGGTATGGAGTAGAATTGGGCCTGCTGACTTCAGACACGAGACGCGGCCACAGGAGCTGTTGAGTACTAAGGCAGGTTGGTTGATGGACTCACCTCAGTTTTCTGGGAATTTGTCCCAGTTATGTTGTTAAATATTAGGCCCTATAGATTTCACCCACTCTCATGCCAATCCATGTTAACTCATGCCAACCCATGATTCCAACTCACCCAAAATGGCCACTCGTAGCCCCTATATCAATCATGCTGCTGATTGAGACTAATAGAGAATGTCTCCTCTGTAAGGTGCAGGACACTTCCATTGCTGCTCAGCTGGACACAAATACTAAGTCACAGGGGTGATTGTGAAGACTATTTTGGAGCAGCAACAGCATTTCCACAGGCGCTATGCAAAAGACCGTGACAGCTCAGCCTTTTACACTGATGTCCACCTTCATGGAAAGAGTGGCCAGCTGCACTGGCAGCTAGCCCGCTGCACATTTACCAGGAAAAATAGCCTCCGCATTTAGTTAACCAGCTTAATAAGTTTGGGTATTCATTGTCTCACTGAATGGTAGAAAATTGTTTTCCAGCTTTTGGTTATCAGGGAAGTTCAGGTGGACCATATACGGGAAGAGGGAGAAGGGGACATGAAATTTGGAAGTTTGCTGTAAATGCCCACAGTCCTGTGTGAACCCTTGCACCACACTCCTCAAGACCAGAAATGGGACGGCTATCAGTCTTTACCAAAAGACTGAGGCAAAGGTAGGGTCCCACATTGTTGTAACATGTTCCAAAGCCAGAAGGTGTCAGTCACAGGCCTCTGTAGTATCAGAGTAGGTGAAGGAACTAATGGCCTCCTCATAGTTCCACTGAAATCACGGGATCGAATGATTTAACAGTAACCTGGAACAGATGAGACACTTGGTACATGTTCTGAGGGTCATCAGACCGAAATTGTTAACTCTGATTTCACTTCACAGACGCTGCCAGACCTTTTGAGCTTTTCCAGCAACTTTTAGTTTTGTCTGTGAGAGACTCTGTAGTTCGGTTGTTGACAGGTCTGTGACTGGACCAATTTCATTGTCAATATTTCTGAACAACTGACTTGACACTTCAAGTCTCCATTTTGTGTGCAAAGTAGCTATCAACCTTGAGGAAAATAATATGACCAGAAATACAGATAAACAATGGGTGTCAAAGTGATGGAAGGAGTGATTCTGAAGAAGTGTCATTGGACCTGAAACATTAACTCTACTTTCATTCACTGCCAGACCTGCTGATTTACCCCAGTTATTTCTCTTTCTGTTTCAGATTTCAAGTTCTTTGGTCTTTTCTTTTAACTGTTTTGATTTGATAGAGGTGATGTAGTGTGTTGATGTGACACATGGATTCACAGTTGCACGATAGTTGAATTTTACCTGTGGTGAGTTACAAGCATTTCTGCTAGGTAGGTAAGGCACCTTGCCTTCTGAAGATGCAGAGTGGTTGTCACCTTCCTTCAACTCAGCTCTGTTCTGTTCATATTATGTATGGCAGTGAAGCCACTATTATTTGGATACCCTGACTGCATAGTGAAGACCACTACACCCACCCATCCGTGTTCCTAAATTGCATTTTGCTAACCTAATGACTTGCTCCGTGGTTGCGCTTGTGACCACCCATGGCTCCATTTTCCTGGCAATCAATGGTAGAGTTCCTCCCAGGTGTAATCAGGCTTGTTATTAGTCTTTATCTTCAAGATGCCATCTGTTCAAATATGCAAATATATGTGGGCGATGTCTTAACACAAAATGAAGCATCATGGCAGCTTCTAAGCTATCTTACACAAAAATGCATGAATACCTATGATTGATCAGCTAGCAACTGAACATTGATGGAATCTATTCTAATTGCTGAAGATTGTTGATTGATTTGACTGTGCCATGATTGCCAATTATGTGCAATGAAGACTGTCTGTACCTGTGGGAATGCAATAGTCCTCTTAGTTCACAGAAAGAATCCCTACAGTGTGGAAAAAGGCCCTTTGGCCCCACAGGTCCACAACGAACCTCAGAGCATCCCACCCAAACCCATCCCCCTGTAACCCACCTAATCTACACATCCTTGAACACCGAAAGCAATTTAGCATGGCCAATTCACCTAACCTGCACATCTTTGGACTGTGGGAGGTAACCAAAGCACCCAGAGGAAACCCATGCAGAATGTGCACACTCACACAGACAGTCGCCCAAGGGTGGGATTGAACCTGGGTTACTGGCGCTGTGAGGCAGCAGTGCTAACCACTGTGCCACCACTTGTTCTGACCAGTCTCTTCAATTGAAAAATGGATATAAGTGATAGTCTAGCAGCGTGCATTGCAGATTGTGAAATTCTGATAATTTTAACCAATCATGGCAGGAGCCAGAGATTAAAAAAAAACAGGGCTGCAATGATCTTGATGGACGCTGGAAGTGTGTGCCCATCTGGAAAGAGGTCTTCCAAAGTCTGAACATCAAGAGGTACTGCTGCTCATTTGTGTCCAGAAATCTAATGTTCTGTCTATATACTCTGTATTGGGGTATTACTTCCTCTGAGCTGGAGCTCATTGTTCATGGACTGACAGGTGGCTGGGGAGAAAGCTGGTGTTGCTGGTACTGCTCTACCTGTTCCTATTTGAGATTGCATAAAACGAAGAACAGATCAAAGGGACAAAATGGCCAAGCTAGCAGAAATGTTCTACAATGTGTTAAAAATTACCCTCAGCACATTTCTGTGAGTTTAAAGCTATTAAAAGCAAAGAAAAGCCATCATGGTTAAATATTTAACGACATTCCATTCTGCCAATTGCGCAGTACTGTTAATCCTTTTGTGCTTGCAGTTTACTAACCTGGAGATTTTCAAACAGGATGGAAAACCAATTAAAATCAGAATGCATGTTAAAACCTTTATCAATTTACACATCACAATCATTGAGTCACCTGTCCCACAGGGATTTCCCATGAAC
Source organism: Rhincodon typus (assembly GCF_021869965.1). NCBI lineage: Eukaryota > Metazoa > Chordata > Chondrichthyes > Orectolobiformes > Rhincodontidae > Rhincodon > Rhincodon typus. The sequence goes on along the minus strand of NC_063332.1, from coordinate 137,990,185 downwards.
CTAGATATGCCAATTATATCCAGAAATCAGAGAAATTCATGAAGGGTTTCCAACACATTAGCATCTTTTAAACCTTTAATACTTTCCATGTAGATGAACAATGTTAAAACTGAACTGTACATGTATCACGTGAATGTGATCCCAATTCATTCACAATTTAATCATATGCATTTAACAGCCCCTGATAGAGCACAAGCATGGCAGACCATATTTCATTTCAAACAAATACGTTTCCAGTCATGCATGGTAACATCAGTACCAAGAATTTGGAAGCATTCCTTCCATACCATTTTTTCAAACAGATCTGGAATCAAATTAGTCAAAAAAAGAGATGGATGGAATCTCATGCAGAAGATTTGATTACCATCTGGAGAAGCTGGTGGGATCCCCACATGACCTCTTTTCATGAAGCCCTGTTGAAGCTGTGACAATCAGACACTGAAGAAAACAGTCTTAGGTCTTCCCTTAGAGTCAGAGGGCAGCAATACTTCTGTATGCAGCAATGTCGCTGAGAAGGTGATGACTGGTACTGGTACTTCAACCACTCATGGCCTTAGATCAAAGAGGAAACAGGTGAGTGATAGTGGCAAAGGAATCAGTTTGCAAGATGAGGTGTCAGTGGCAGAGGTTTCTGTGAAGGTGGGAGAAGACAGTTGTAAGGATCTCCACTCAACACTGAGACAGAACCTCAAGGTGTCTTCATTTGGCACTATATATTTGGGCATACCAGGAGCAGATATAGGAGCAGAATTAGGCAGGGCATTTGGAACATCATGCATCTAACTACACGGGAGGCTGAAGAATTGGAAACTGGGTGCTGTATTGGAATATCGGGTGAGAAAGACTAAGCCTGCATGTAAACTGCAACGGCTCACAGCATATAGCTCTAAATGTTCAAACACAAAGGTGTTTGCTTTATTCATCTGCACTATCACAGTGATTCAATTGGTGTTCTAACTTACACAAGGTCCTCCACTTTTGGGCATTCCTACACAATGCACCCCTTGGTGCCTCAGAAGATCTGGAGGCAGACCGCTCAGCTCTTTGTTTATATGGTGCAGGGTCATGTTCAGGTCCATTCTTCACTTGCACTCTGTATCTGCAGGGAAAGGCATCCTTATTTGGACAGATCAGCAGATAGATCAAGGGGCTGAGGTATCAGAGGAGGCTGAGATTTCCTCAACATGCATGGATCCCTCAGCTTTTTGTTTACATCGGCTGAAAGGGATGACCTGCTGGGCCACAGTTGCTATTTCTTCTAGCCACCGATCTGCCATCAATGGATTGTCTGTGAACAAGACTAACATTTTCTCCCACTACTACCAGTTAGTGTTGTTGCACACGAGGTCACACATCTCTTGAATATGCTCCATGTCATACTGCAAGGGGTCTTACTACAGATGTGGGCATTCTCTCACAGAATAGCTTTCATAGCACATGATCATGTGCTCTCCCACCTCACAGCTGAGGTCACAGGCACATAGATTTCTCCATTCGTAGTGCCTGAGCTTGCAGTAGTTCAGAGAAATCAACCAGCATACTTTTCTGTGATTCATGCATGAGGATATCCAGATTCCTCTGAAGCGGTCTGAATCTTCTCTGTCTTTTGTTGTTTTTCTATACTGTACGACCCAGATAGATAACCTTGGGGCAGCATGGTGGCTCAGTGGTGAGCACTGCTGCCTCACAGTGCCAATGACCTGGGTTCAATTCCACCCTCGAATGACTGTCTGTGTGGGGTTTGCACATTCTCCCTGTGTCTGTGGCAGTTTCCTCCAGGTGCTCCAGTTTCCTCCCACAGTCCAAAGATGTGTAGGCGAGGTGGATTGGCCATGCTAAATTGCCCATACTGTTCAGGGATGTGTAGATTAGGTGTGTTATGGGGGGATAGGTCTGGGTGGGATGCTCTGTGGGTCAGTGTGGACTTGTTGGGTCAAAGGGCCTGTTTCCACACTGTAGGGATTCTGTTTTCTCTTGTAACCTCGCATTTATCCACATTAAACTCTATCTGCCAAACTTTGGCCCATTCACCTAATCTATCTATAATCATTTGTAAATTTCTTATTTCTTTAGTACAACATACTTTCTCACCTATTTTAGCGTCACCTGCAAATGTGGTTAAAGTACTTTTATCCCAGCATTCAAGTCATTAATATTAGATTGCAATCAGCTGGGAACCCTGTGGCACCCCACTAGCTACACCTTGAATACCAGAAAAAGATCCATTTATTCCAAATATCTGCTTTCTGTTGATTAGCCAATCCTCTGTTCAGGACCATAAGATAAAGAACAGGAGTAGGTCATTTGGCCCCTTGAGCCTGCTCGATAAGACCAAAAGATAAAGGAGAATTAGGCCAGTTGGCCCGGCGAGTCTGTTCCACCACTCAATCATAGCTAATATGTTTCTCAACCCCAATCTCCTGCCTTCTCCCTGTAAGCCTTGATACCCTTACTAAACAAGTACCTATCTATCTCTATCTTTAAGACACTCAATGACTTGGATTCCACAGCCTATTCCTTTATCTCCGCCGTCTATCTTCTGTCAGTTAGCCAATTCTCTACCCATGCCAATACCTTGACACAAACACCACGAGCTCTTGTCTTATTTAGCAGCCTCCTGCTTGACACCTTGTCAAAGGCCTTGTGGAAATCCAAACAGATCACACCCACTGGCTCACCTTTGTCTAATTTGCTTGTTACCTCCTTAAAGGATTCTAACAGAGTTGTCATGCAAGCACATGGCAGATGGAATATGTGGAAAATGTGAGATTATTTATTTTGGTGGCAGAAACAAATGCGCAAACTATTTCTTATGGTAAGAGGTTGGAAAGTGTTGATGTACAATGGGACCTAGATGTCCGCTTCAACAAGTCACTGAAGGCTAACATGCAGGTGCAGCAAACTAATAGGAAAGCCTATCAAATTAGCCTTTATTGCAAGAGGATTTGAGTACAGAAGTAAAGTCTTGTTTCAATACTACATGGGCTTGGTTAGATGGTACCTGGGGTACTGTGGACACTTCTGGTCTCTTCATCTCATGCAAGTTGTTATTGCAACCGAGGGCATGAGATGAAGTTTTACCGTACTTGTTTCTGGGAGTTAGGACTGTCCTACGAAGAGAGCCTGGGCAAACTGGGCGTGTATTCTCTAAGTTTTGAAGAATGAGAGGTAATCCTATTAAAAGTTACAAAATACTTAAAGGGATTGACAGGGTAAATGTGGGTAAGATGTTAACCCTCGTTGGAGAGTCCAAAATCAGGATGGGGAAGGGAAGAAATATTTCAAAATAAGGAGGTTGCCACTTATGTCCAAGATGAGGAAAATTTATTTTATGCAGGAGGGTTTTGAACCTTTGCAATTATATACCGTAGCAAGCTGTCTAAGTTGTCTTCAAATATGTTTGGAAATTGAGATTTCGGACTCCCAATGGAATACACAGTTATGAGTGCAGGTTAATTTCTCTATCTCTGGATGAAAACCTTGAAAAGAAATTGGCCAAGCAAATCCCCTCGCAAGGTACAAAGCTCTTTTCTTCACTAATACGACTCTTTTTCTTTCAATTCTGGCAAATCTGCTCATCACTGGTGTGGGTAAAGACACTGAAGTGTTTGATCAGCCATGATTGTATTGGGGGGCATTACAGGCTTGATGGTTTGCGTGGCCTATTCTTTCCCTGTAACATCCATTACAGATAGTCTGAATTGTAGTTTTGTCTTTTTTTCTATTCATTTTGTGGAATGTGGACATCGCTGGCTGGCCAGTATTTCTTGTCCATCCCTAGTTGCCATTGAGAAGGTGGTGGTGAGCTGCCTTCTTGAACTGCTGCATTCCTCCTGCTGTGGGTTGACCCACAATGCTACTAGGGAGGGAATTCCAGGATTTTGACCCAGTGACAGTGAAGGAACGGCGACATATTTCCAAGTCTGGATGGTGAGTGACTTGGAGGGGAACTTGGAGGTGGTGGTGTTCCCATACATCTGCTACCCTTGTCCTTCTAGCTGGAAGTGGTTGTGGGTTTGGAAGGTGCTGTCTGAGGATCTTTGGTGAATTTCTGCAGTCCATCTTGTAGATAGTACACACTGCTGCTACTGAGCGTCGGTGGTGGAGGGAGTGAATGCTTGTGAATGTTGTGCCAATCAAGCTGGCTGCTTTGTCCTGGATGATGTCAAGCTTCTTGAGTGTTGCTGGGCCTGCACTCATCCAGATAAGTGGAGTATTCCAGCACACTCCTGACTTGTGCATTGTGGATAGTGGACAGGCTTTGAGGAGTCAGGAGATGAGTTACTCGCCACAGTATTCCCAGCTTCTGGCCTGCTTTTGTAGCCACTCTGTTAATGTGGTGAGTCCAGTTGAGTTTCTGGTTAATGGTAACCCCCAGGATATTGATAGTGGGGGATTCAGTGGTGGTAACACCACTGAATGTCAAGGGGCAGTGGTTAGATTGTCTCTTATTGGTGATGGTCATAGCCTGGCATTTGTGTGGCACGAAAGTCACTTGCCACTTGTCAGCTCGTCAGCTCAAGCCTGGATATTGTCCAGATCCTGTTGCATGTGAACATGGACTGCTTCAGTATCTGAGGAATCATGAATGGTGCTGAACTTTGTGCAATCATCGGCGAACATCCCCACCTTTGACCTTATGATGGAGGGAAGGTCATTGATGAAGCAGCTGAAGATGGTTGGGCCGAGGACACTACCCTGAGGAACTCCTGAAGAGATGTCCTGGAGCTGAGATGATTGACCTCCCACAACCATGACCGTCTTCCTATGTGTCTGGTATGACTCCAACCACTGGAGTGTTTGCCCCCTGATACCCATTGATTCCAGTTATGCTAGGACTCCTTGACACCACACTCGGTCGAATGCAGCCTTGATATCAAGGGCTGTCACTCTCAACTCACCTCTGGAATTCAGGTCTTTCATCCATGTTTGAACTAAGGCTGTAATGAGGGCAGGAGCTCAGTGGCCTTGGCGGAACCCAAACTGGGCATCACTGAGCAGGTTATTTCTGAGCAGGTGCTGCTTGATAGCACTGTTGATGACACCTTCCATCACTTTACTGATGATCGAGAGAAGACTGATGGGGCGGTAATTGGCCGGGTTGGATGTGTCCTGCTTTTTATGTACAGGGCATATTGGGCAATTTTCCACATTGGCGGGTAGATACCAGTGTTGTAACTGTACTGGAACAGCCCGGCTAAGGGAGCAGCAAGTTCTGGAGCACAAGTCTTCAGTACTATTGCCGGAATGTTGTCAGGACCTGTAGCCTTTGCAGCATCCAGTGTCTCCAACTGTTTCTTGATATCATGTGGAGTGAATCAAATTGGCTGAAGACTGGTATCTGTAATGCTGGGTATCACTGGAGGAAACGAGATGGATCATCCACTTGGCACTTCTGGCTGAAGATTGCTGCAAATGCTTCAGCCTTACCTTTTGCACTGATGTGCTGGGCTCTTCCATCATTGAGGATGGGGATATTTGTGGAGCCTCCTCCTCCAGTGAGTTGTTTAATTGTCCACCACTATTCACGACGGGGTGTGGCAGGACTGCAAAGCTTAGATCTGATCCATTGGTCGTGGGATTGCTTAGCTATGTCTATCACTTGTTGCTTTCGCTGTTTGGTTGCATGTAGTCTTGTTTGGTGGCTTCACCAGGTTGATACCTCATCTTCAGGTATGCCTGGTGCTGCTCCTGGCATGCCCTCCTGCACTCTTCATTGAACCAATGTTGATCCCCTGGCTTGATGGTAATAGTTGAGTGGGGGATATGCCAGGCCACGAGGTTACAGATTGTGTTGGAGTACAATTCTGTTGCTATTGACGGCCCACAGCGCCTCATTGATGTCCAGTCTTCAGATGCTAGATCTGTGCAAAGTCTGTCCCATTTAGCACAGTGATAGTGCCACACAGCACGATGAAGGTTGTTCTCAATGTGAATGCGGCACTTCATCTCCACAAGGATTGTGCAATGGTCACTCTTACCGATACTGTCATGGACAGATGTACCTGCAGCTGGTAGATTAGTAAGGGTGAGGTCAAGTATGTTTTTCCCTCTTGTTGGTTCCCTTAACACCCGTCGCAGACCTAGTCCAGCACTATGTCGTTCAGGACCCAACCAGCTCGATCAGTAGTATTGCTGCCGAGCCACTCTTGGTGGTGGACATTGAAATCCCCCACCAGAGTACATTTTATGCCCTTGCCATCCTCAGTGCTTCCTCTAATTGTTGTTCAATACTGAGAAATACTGATTCATCAGCTGAGGGAGGACGTTATGTGGTAATCAGTAGGACGTTTCCTTGTCCATGTTTAACTTGAAGCCATGAGACTTGATGGGGTTTGGACTCAATGTTAAGGACTCCTAGAGCAACACCCTCCCCACTGTATACCACTGTGCTGCCCCATCTGCTGGGTCTGTCCTGCCGGTGAGACAGGACATATCCAGGGATGGTGATGGTGGTGTCTGGGACATTGTTTGTAAGGTATGATTCTGTGATTATGACTATGTCAGGCTGTTGCTTGACTAGTCTGTGAGACAGCTCTCCCAATTTTGGCACTAACTCCCAGATGTTAGTGAGGACGACTTTGCATGGTCAACAGGGCTGTTTCTGCCATTGTCTTTTCCGGTACCTAGGTCGATGCCAGGTGATCCGCCCAGTTTCATTTCTTTGAGTCTTTGTAGCAATTGGTACATCTGAGTGGCTTGCTAGGCCATTTCACAGGGCAGTTGAGAGTCAACCACATTGCTGTGGGTCTGGAGGCCAGACCAGGTGAGGGTGGCAGATTTTCCTCCCCTGAACACATTAGTGTTCCAGATGGGTTTTTCTGACAATCGGCAATGATTTCATGATGATCAGTAGATTCTTAATTCCAAACTTTCTTTTTTTGGATTCCAGTTCCACCATCTGCCCTGGTGGAATTCGAACCCGGGTCCCCAGAACATCAGCTGGGTTGCTGGATTAATCGTCTAGCGATAATACCACAAGGCCATCACCTACCCTAATGTGTGATCTGGAGCCAACTGAGAAGAACACAAGAAATAACATCAGACATGCCCACATATTAATCAGGAAAAAATGATCCTAATGTCACCATGCAATGAGGGTTGACTCACAGTCAAGTTATAACAAGGATCTAAAAGAGAGTACATTTGCCTAACTTGGAGCTTGAGGCAGGGATCTACACAAAACCTTCATAATGAAAAGTAATTCTGAGATTAGAAGTCACATGACTATGAAAGAAAAAAGTGAAATACCCATGGGAACCTGGGAGCAACTGTGATTCTGTGGAATGTGTGGAAATTTTTTCCTCTATTCATTTGTGGGATGTGGGCGTTGCTGGCTGGCCAGCATTTATCATCCATCCCTAGTTGCCCTTGAGAAGGTGGTGGTGAGCTGCGATCATAAATGGCCTGGGTACAGAAAGCGTGTAAACACAAACATTTTTCGAAAGTAATTATGGAACTGACTCAAGGATCCAAGCCTCCATATTTTGGTTTTGTCATGGGAGCACATGGCAAAAAGTTCAAATTAAACAACACCTTTACATGCTTGTTTGGAATATAAGGATATAAATCTTTCACACGAGATGTATCAAGACTTACCACCTCCCTGACATTTGAACTCTTACAAGTTTTTAGTTATAACTAACATATATGGTATTCGTGATCCAGCTTTTGGTCATGAATATCAAACACCTACCCAATGGTGGTAGGGTGTGATATTTTGTTTGAAGACTGTGACATCTGCACAGCAGATTTTAATTGGTGGTGGGTATTAGCTTAATAAAAGCTTTAACCTTGTGATACTATATTTTTAATACAAAAGTAAAATCATAGCTATTTTTGTTTAATGGAAATGTATGTATTTAATGGTGGTTAGTATTGCAAAGTTAGGCATAGCAAATAATGTACAATCCTCAACAACTGATCAGAATGGCTCACAGTTCCATGTCCCAAGGATGTGGTGAAATTATATTTAGTCCTCATTTAACATCAGTAGTTTGCTAGCAGAGGTTTACAAAACATCAAGTGACATTATCACTCAGAAAAATAAAGAAGTACAAGCTGCCTAGAGAGGAAAACAGTGTTTGTAAAGACTGTTCTTAGTCATTTGATACAGTATCTTTTAAATCTTGAATAGTCATCTGTTCAGCGAGTAGATTTTAAAAGAGATTTAGCAGTTTGTACAAGGACCTACAGGGCACACAAAAACAGTACAGGATCAAGAAAGAACTGGTATTTCAAATTAGATGCTTTCTATGTCTTTAGTTTTCCCACCACATCAGTAGATGAAAATCCAGTCCAATGTTTCTGCTTGATCCCGCTGTTAGCAATATGTCCATTTGTACCTTTTCCAGTCACTCTTTCTAATTGTTTGCTCTCTAGCCTCACAACCTCCCTCACTCCCACTCACATAAGTTCTGAAATAGACAGAAATTCCATATCCTGCTTTTACAAAGCCAGCTCTCCTACTGCCATTTTCTTTATTGGTTTCTAATTATTGAGGGCAATAACTTTAAATACCTCATAATCACCTTTCTGTCTCACACTATCCTTCTATCCTATATTGCTGCTTGGGCCCTTTTGGGATTCTTTGACCATTTCTTTCCCCAATAAATAGGAACCAGACATAAAAGAGTTTAAATGAAAGATAAACAATTGTTTTGAAGAGTACAGATCCTCCTTCACCCCAGGGCAGAACAGCTTTCTCCTTTCCCCAGTCCCCACAAATTCTCTGCTATCTCCACTTTCTCCCTCTACCTTTACCCCTTTCCACCTGTCCTACATCCACCCCTCATCCCTTGCCTATTCTCCTCCTTTTCTATTCCCCTAATATCCCTCTGCTCTTCCATCTTTTTATACCTCTCCTCACCCCCGTCCTTTCACCCGCTGATCTTCCAGTCCCTTCTCTCCTCCTCAACCACTCTTATAGCCCCTTCCCATTTCCCCCATCCACTTTAAACTCTCTCCTCCCCTTCAGTTATCGTCCTCTACCTAACTCCCCTTACCTGTCCAATCAAGCACATTCACTCTTTGCATGGTGGCTCAGTAGTTAGCACTACAGCCTCACAGCCACAGGAACCCGGGTTCGATTCCACCCTCAGGCAACTATCTGTGTGGAGTTTGTACATTCTCCCCATGTCTGCATGGGTTTCCTCTAGGTGCTCTGGTTTCCTCCCACAATGTAAGATGTGCAGGCTAGGTGGATTGGCCATGCTAAATTGCCTGTAGTGTTCAGGGATGTGTAGATTAGGTGGGTCTGGGTGGGATGCTCCAAGGGTCGGTGTGGACTTCTTGGGCCAAAGGGCCTGTTTCCACACCGTAGGGATTCTATGATTATGATCATTCCTCCTACCTACATGCCCTTGTCATTTCTCCACCTCTTCCTCCCTTACCCATTTCTTTATTCCCTCCCCTCATTATTCCTTACCAGCCTTTTCTTCATCCTTTTCCTCCCTACATTTTTTCCCTTCCTTTTCCTCACCCTCTCTCCTCCTCCCCCCATTTCCTTACCTTTCTTTACTCTCCTCCTCCCCATTTCTCTTCCTCTTGCAGTATCTCCTCATTCCACTCCTCATTCCCACAGTGCACCTTGTTTCTGCCTCCTCTCTGCCTTCTCACCCTTCCCATGCCCCTTCCTTCCTCTGTGCCAAATCCTTCCTCACCCCCACTCCTTCCTTCCTCACCTCTCGATTCCTTACTTCCCCTTCAACCCCATTCCTTAACTCCAGATGACACTAAGATTGGTGGAGTAGCAGATAGTGAAGGGGATGTTGGAGAATGCAGCAGAATATAGATAGATTGGAGAGTTGGAGAAATGGCAGATGGAGTTCAATCCAGGCAAATGCGAGGTGATGCATTTTGGAAGATCCAATTCAAGACCAAACTATACGGTAAATGGAAAAGCCCTGGGGAAAATTGATGCACAGAGAGATCTGGGTGCTCAGGTCCATTGTACTCTGAAGGTGGCAACGCAGATCGATAGAGTGGTCAAGAAGGCATAGGGTATGCTTTCATTCATCGAACTGGGTATTGAGTACAAGAGTTGGCAGGTCATGTCACAGTTGTATAGGACTTTGGTTCGACCACATTTGGAATACTGCGTAGAGTTCTGGTCGCCACATTGCCAAAAGGATGTGGATGCTTTGGAGAGGGTGCAGAGGAGGTTCACCAGGAGGTTGCCTGGTATGGAGGGCACTAGCTATGAAGAGAGGTTGAGTAGATTAGGATTATTTACATTAGAAAGACGGAGGTGGAGGGGGGACCTGATTGAGGTCTACAAAATCATGAGAGGTATAGACAGGGTGGATAGCAAGAAGCTTTTTCCCCAGAGTGGGGGACTCAATTACTAGGGGTCACGATTTCAAGGTGAGAGGGGAAAAGTTTAAGGGAGATATGCATGGAAAGTTCTTTACGCAGAGGTGGTGGATGCCTGGAATGTGTTGCCAGCGGAGGTGGTAGAGGCGGGCACGATAACGTCATTTAAAATGTATCTAGACAGATACATGAATGGGCAGGGTGCAGAGGGATACAGATCCTTGGAAAATAGCCGACAGGTTTAGATAGAGGATCTGCATCAGCGCAGGCTTGGAGGGCCAAAGGGCCTGTTCCTGCGCTGTAATTTTCTTTGTTCTTTGTTCTCCCTTCCACATCCTTTCGTAACCCCCTTCCTTTCTCCTGCTCTCCTTAGTCTTCATCCCACTGCTTTGTCTTGCCATCTTCTTCTCTTCCTCTTCATTTTCCGCTGTCCCCTCCTTCCTTTCACCACCCTCTTCCTTCCATTCATCCTCTCATTCCTCCCTCTCCCCTCCAATCCTTCCTTACATCGCCCTGTCCCTTCCCCACTTCCTTTCGCTCTCTTCGTCCTGTCTCCCCACTTCCCATGAGATAGTAAGAACTGCTGATGCTGGAGTCAGAGATAACAGTGTGGAGCTGGAGGAACACAGCAGGCCAGGCAACATCAGAGGAGCAGGAAAGCTGATGTTTCGGGTCGTTTTCCTCAGAAAACGTCAGCTTTCCTGCTGCCTGGCCTGCCGTGTTCCTCCAGCTCCACACTGTGTTATCCCTTCTTTCATTTTCCCATCTTTTCCCGGTCTGCCACCTCACCTCATCCTCCCGCTCTTTAGCTACCCTTTTCTTCATTCCCCGCTACTCTAACGCCGAGCCCTCCTTACCGGTACTTCGCCTTTCTTTACCCTCCCAATACTGCGCATGCGCCGGTGCAATTCCGGAACCCTCGAATCTGCTGTTGATGGCGGGTCGGGGGACGACGAGAAGGGAGCACATTGAGTTCCTTCCGGCGGATGTAGTGTCAACGGCTTCAGAATGGTGAGTATGTGTACCGGTGGGCGACACCAGGATGGTGGTGGAAGGAGGCTGTGGTCGGCTATCTCTGGTCCTTTGACGCTCCTCAGATTTCGTACTGAATTGAATTAATTTTCAACATCTCAGTTGAGCGTCCTCCACCAGAACACGCCAATCCTGACTGTGCGCTCTGTGGAAAAGATTTTCCCCATATTGTTATTGATTTGGATCGTGATCCTTCCACCACTATAAATAGTTTTTCTTTCTACTATGCGCTGACTCACGACTTTGAGTATATTATAGAGTTTTTAAACAGCAGACCCATCTTGTCTGTGAAGATCATTATTAAGTCAAACAGCACGGAAACAGACCCTTCGGTCCATCCATGCCGAACGTAATCCCAAACTAAACTAGCCGCACATGCTTTCTCCAGGCCCATATCCCTTCAAACATTTCCTATTAATGTACGTATCCAAATGTCTTTTAAACGTTGTTATTGTACCCACATCCACCACGTCCTTAGGAAGTTCATTCCACACGCGAACTACCCTCTGTTTAAAAAAAAAAGCCCCTCATGCCCTTTATTAAAATCGCTCTCCTTTCACCTTGAAAATGTGCCCCCTACGCTTTAAATCCCCACGTTAGGGAAAACAAACCTACCATTAACCCTATCGAGAGATAGTCGGAACTGCAGATGCTGAAGAATCCGAGACAACAAGGTGCAGGGCTGGATGAACACAGCAGGCCAAGCAGCATCATAGGAGCAGAAAGGCTGACGTTTCGGGCCCAGACCCTTCATAAGAAAAAGGGGAGGGGAAGGGGGTTCTGAAATAAATAGGGAGAGAGTGGGAGGCGGATAGAAAATGGATCGAGGAGAGGATAGGTGGTGAGGAAACAAACAGGTCGAAGAGGCGGGGATGGCGCCAGTAAAGGTGAGTGTAGGTGGGGAGTTAGGGAGGGGATAGGTCAGTCCGGGGAGGATGGACAGGTCAAGGGCGCAGGATGAGGTTAGTCAGTAGGAGATGGGGGTGTGGCTTGAGGTGGGAGGAAGAACAGTTTAGGGAGGCGGGGACGAGCTGGACTGGTTTTGGGATGCGGTAGGGGGAGGGGAGATTTTGAATCTTGTGAAATCCACATTGATACCATTGGGCTGCAGGATTCCCAAGCGGAATAGGAGTTGCTGTTCCTGCAACCTTCGGGTGGCATCGTTGTGGCACTGCAGGAGGCCCAGGATGGACATGTCGTCTGAGGAATGGGAGGGGGAGTTGAAATGGTTCGCGACTGGGAGGTGCAGTTGTTTATTGCGAACCGAGCGTAGGTGTTCTGCAAAGCGGTCCCCGAGCCTCCGCTTGGTTTCCCGGATGTAGAGGAAGCCACACTGGGGACAGCGGATGCAGTATACCACATTGGCAGATGAGCAGGTGAACATCTGCTTGATGTGGAAAGTCTTCTTGGGGCCTGCGATGGGGGTGAGGGAGGAGGTATGGGGGCAGGTGTAGCACTTCCTGCGGTTGCAGGGAAAAGTGCCGGGTGTGGTGGGGCTGGAGGGGAGTGTGGAGCGGACAAGGGAGTCACGGAGAGAGTGGTCCCTCCGGAAAGCAGATAAGGGTGGGGAGGGAAAGATGTCTTTGGTGGTGGGGTCGGATTGCAGATGGCGGAAGTGTCGGAGGATGATGCGTTGGATCCGGAGGTTGGTGGGGTGGTACGTGAGGACGAGGGGATTCTTTTTTGGTTCTTATTGCGTGGACGGGGTGTGAGGGATGAGTTGCGGGAGATGTGGGAGACATGGTTGATGGCGTTCTCGACCACTGAGGGGGGGAAGTTACGGTCCTTGAAAAACGAGGACAACTGAGATGTACGGGAGTGGAATTCCTCATCCTGGGAGGAGATGCGGCGGAGGCGAAGGAATTGGGAATAGGGGATAGCATTTTTGCAGGAAGGTGGGTGGGAGGAGGAGTATTCTAGGTAGCTGTGGGAGTCGGTGGGCTTGAAATGAATATCGGTTTCTAGGTGGTTGCCCGATATGGAGACAGCCTTTCTGCTCCTATGATGCTGCTTGGCCTGCTGTGTTCATCCAGCCCTGCACCTTGTTGTCTTGGATTCTCCAGTATCTGCAGTTCCTACTATCTCTGATTCAATTTTAACCCCACTGCGAAGCCTCTTCTAAGGATGCCTAGCCTAAAGAAGTTACCCTCCTCCCTCCGGACAAACCTCAGGGGATCTCTCTCCCACTGCAACTCTCTCGTAATCTCTTCGGCCCTGAAACTGCTCGACCATGTCCTGAAGCAAACCAGGTACTACAGCCACATCACCTTTCTTAACACCTGCCTATGGAACCAGATCATCCCCAATGGACTACAATCCACATTCAAGCCTTCCCAATTTGGCCCCAACCGTGACAATATCTACACTCATGGCATTGAGATCCTTCAGAAGCGTTTCTCCCTGTGACTCACACACACCCTGTGAAACACACACTTGCAGCAATGCGCCGGCATCTCCAGGCACTACAATCAAGCCTACCCCAGCTCAGAGCCTGCCTCTCCCAGACCTGCAAAGGACCTCTCCTGTTTTTTATTCTTCGTAGGATCCACAACCTGAACTCACAATTCTACTCAGCTTTATTGGACACTAAAAACCGTAAGTACAGTAAACTTACTGGTGCCTACCACCCAAAACGGGCTTCCTCCACCCGCCACATCCCCAGCCGTACCCAGGACCTTCCCCACAATGGGTCCGCCGCCATTGGCCATGAGGCCACTATCGGGGAACCCACAGATGACGTCACATCCGCCATCGCAGGGTTCCCCACTTCTGGGACAGCGAACACCATCGCTGCCGTTGCCACCGACACTGAAGTCGCGACTACTGTCACCGCTACTGCCGCCGCCTACCCCGCTCCTCCCACCGCCGACGCCCACGCAACTCCGCCCACAGCCGACGCCGACGTCGCTCTGCCCACAGCCTCCACAGCCAGTAGCTCCAGAGGGGACAATAGCACCCAGCCCTGCCGAGTCTTCACCATCCCCCCAGACCTACCCCTTACTGAGGACGAACGGTCGGTCCTCAGCAAAGGGCTCACCTTTGTCCCCCTCCACCCACAGATCAACGAATACCGCTAACGCTTGGACATAGAGCAGTTTTTCCGCCGCCTCTGCCTCCATGCTTACTTCTTCAACCGTGAACCTAACCCTCCCTCTACTGACCCCTTCTCCCGCTTCCAACACACCCCCTCCTCCTGGACACCACCCCAAGGCCTCCTACCCTCCCTCGACCTCTTCATCTCCAACTGCCATTGAGACATCAATCGCTTCAACCTCTCCACCCCTCTCACCCACTCCAACCTCTCCCCCACCATAAAACCCGTGGACAAGGGAGGCGCAGTTGTAGTATGGCACACTGACCTCTACATCACCGAGGCCAGACGCCAGCTCTCCGACACCTCCTCCTACCGCCCCCTTGATCATGACCCCACCCCTGAGCACCAAACCATCATCTCGCAAACCATCCACAACCTCATCACCTCAGGTGACCTCCCACCC
>NC_063332.1:137867257-137955342 GCF_021869965.1 Rhincodon typus | reverse complement strand
GTATCAATGTGGATTTCACAAGTTTCAAAATCTCCCCTCCCCCTACCACATCCCAAAACCAGTCCAGCTCGTCCCTGCCTCCCTAACCTGTTCTTCCTCCCACCTATCCCCTCATCCCACCTCAAGCCGCACCTCCATCTCCTACCGACCAACCTCATCCCGCCCCCTTGACCTGTCCGTCCTCCCTGGACTGACCTATCCCCTTCCTAACTCCCTACCTACACTCACCTTTCCTGGCTCCATCCCCGCCTCTTCGACCTGTTTGTTTCCTCTCCACCTATCCTCTCCTCTATCCTTCTTCTATCCGCCTCCCACTCTCTCCCTATTTATTTCAAAACCCCCTTCCCCTCCCCCTTTTCTGATGAAGGGTCTAGGCCTGAAACGTCAGCCTCTCTGCTCCTATGATGCTGCTTGGCCTGCTGTGTTCATCCAGCCCTGCACCTTGTTGTCTCGGATTCTCCAGCATCTGCAGTTCCTACTATCTCTAAAGCAGTTTTCTTCAGGTTTAAAGTGGCTTTTACTGCAGAGAATGGAACTATTTCCAATGCTGGTGGAGTTCTGATCGCTTTTCTGTATCTTGTTTGCTGTTCAAACTGTTAATCTACAGCCACTTTTTAACCACTGCTCAAAAAGGCAGCTGTATAAATGGTGCTTCTGATGAATGCCAAGTTATTTGTGTTTAAAAAGTACAGCAATTGAAAAGCAATCCTTGCTTTTAAAATAGTTATTTTCTGACTTCAGACCACAATTAGAGATACCATGAAAAAATAAAAAGATGTGGCCTTTTCACTCTGATCAATTCTGCTGCTGGTGAATGGATCACAGTCCTCCCACAACCAGCACCAAGCTTTTGGCATTAAGCATTTGAACAGGAGCATAAGTGCAGATTAGATGCATACTTAACGTCTTTTTCCCAAGCCACTGGTGGCTTAACTCCAGTGGATTTTGGAACAAAAGTTTTATAATGCCATCAATAATGTTGTTACAAAATGTCTTAACAAATTACTGTCATTTTGCAATGTAATATCTGTTCTTAAAATCTTCTATCCAGGATAAAGGGTGGAAAGGCTATTCGTCTAAACATAATTGGTGAGTAATAAAACTGTAGGTTGGGGTTGAAAATGGAAGATAATTGTAAAATTTGAAGTTGAGGAATGTTTGGAACTTCAGCTTCTTCGTGACAGTAAAGTGAGATTTATGTTGTACAATGTCAAAGTTACTCATGTTGCACAATTCAATATTTAGCAGATCTGTACATTTTTATTTGCAGGTGAATATTTGCATACTCTTGTGCTTTCATGTGTACAAATTTCAAACCTTGTTCTCCAGATTCTTGTCTGAAATAATGGTACCAGTAAAAACTTTACTCTTGCCGTTGTACTGAACGTAGTGCTGAATTCATGTTCCAGTAGCTGGTTCTTCTCAAAGTTAATGCATTAACCTAACTTCTATAGATGTCTTACCAATTTTTAAGATTCAGTGCTAAATTAAATCTTTCAGAAAACAGTTAGATGATTATCTCATTAGGAATATGATTGGTGTAATTAGCGTCTAATGAGGCAGATGGGCAATTAAATAGCTCATGACGAATTGAGAGAATTGGGTATTATTTTGAGGAAGTTGCATCTCTTGGCAAGCTTCCTCTAATAGCAGAAATCAGAATTGGTTCAGTCTCATGCTTGGATCCAGTCTCATGCTTGGATCCAATTTTATTTTTGTAAGAATATTTTAATACTTGTTGAGACCAATTATATAGTTCTCCTTATCCCTAACTCTCTGCCTTGTAACACTTTAAATGAGTTGAGAAGTAGTCATGATGAGAATATTAATTATTTTTGACTTAATGAATTAACATCTTTTGCAGGCCAAATGGTCATTTCCCTTTTCAGTTTTTCTTGTGTTCCCAATTAGTGCACTGGCATTAAGATAGATATTTCCTTACATTGAAGTACGTTTTTGCACAGTTCAAGAGCTTCCTAATCTGCCTAGCTTTCAAAACACATGATGCTGGAGTTTTACTTCTAACAATGAATAGTTTATCCTGCTATAACATTCCTGGATGCTAGTGTGAGTTTGGTGGCTGGGGAAAGGGTTGGGGGGTTGGTGAGGGTGGGTGGTTGTGATCTGTTATGCTAGCATTTTCTATGATAGTCATTGCTAAATTATTTTTGCTTATTTCCATAAACAATTGATGGAGATGATATACTATATTCAAATGTGTGCTAAAGTTCTGATATCGTTTTACAAATTCATCTGCTTTCGTAACTGGAAAAACTGTTTTTTGATACAGGTGAAAAGCTGTTGTGGTTTCAAAGCAATCTAGACCCTAACAAGATTGAGTACAGTAAGCAAGAAGCCTGCGAGATAATAGAAAAGTAAGAGAGTTTGGATAATTTTCAAAACGTTACTTCCTTTGCTCGAAGTGAAGTTGGAACTGAATGGTGCAGCGCATTAACACACCTTTGTTCCACAAGATGCCACACAAATCATTTACGTACTTCCTACTTTCTTTGATTCTTATCATTTTGCCTAAAAGTAGATGCTACTTTTATTGACAACTGCTTTACTTTGCCAAAAAATGCCTGAAATGGAAAACCAAAATGGTAGCAATTGAAATGTTAACAAAACCCCGAACTTTAAACAGAGAAGACGTTGACTTGTACATTGTGGGTGGAAACCCTAGCTTGTTTTGGTTATAGAGATCATAACGGAAAAGACTTGCCCATCCCTGAACTAGAAAAAGAAATCTTGATTGTGAGAACAAGCAGTTAGCGTAGAGAGGCAGAGAGTGAGAGAGAGAGAGTTAGAGTTTGCCAAGGGCTGTCTGCCCAAAGCCAGAACAAGAAGCATAGCGATGTTTAAGAATCAGGGTATCCTGATTTTTAAAGCACTGGGCACAAATGCAGCATTCCTAAGTTTGCACAGAGGAGTCCACAGTGTGAGGTTTTGAACAAAAGCTGGTACATTGCTTAACCAAGAGCTCATCGAATAACCTCAATAAAATTTTGAATCTTGGTGAAAAGCCAAAACAGTCAGGAGAAATTAAAGTGAATTCTGGATAGCTGAAACATACTTGATTGAATTACAAAAGAAGTGAATATACTCGTGAGTCTTAGTAGGTCTAAGTGTTGGGTTAATTCTTGTTTTGCTTTTTTTTTATATGCAACAAAGTTTATTTTTGTTTAGAAATGGTATCTTCCATGATTTATTTTAGTTAATTATTGGCTGTTTGAATTTCAGTTTCAACAGTAATAGCCTTCACAGAGATTTTAATAATATGTTGGTAACATTGGAGATGGTAATTTTTATTTAATTTTAAAATGCAGGCCACTATGCTTTCTGAGTTTTAACACAGATTTTGTAGTCCGAGATGGAGTGGTGCTTGCTCTTTAGTACACTTAGAAACTCCCTTTTGGTAGACTTTTGACTGAAGAGATGAAAAGGAAGTATTACAAATACTGCAAACCTGAGGTAAAAGCAACATGTGTAAAGGGAATGACTGACTGTTAACATTTGGCCGGTTATATAATCAGTTCTGGTGAAAGTGGGGCAATACCCTTGTCCAATGACTATGTACCATTCATAAGCATGCCTTTTTAGGGAGTCACCAAAAGGGTTTAGAAACAATATCAGAAATTGCTGGAAAAACATTGAGTATAAAAGTTGGGATGTAAATTTGCAGCTGGACAGACATTGGTGAGGCCACCTTTAGATCATAGATCGTAGAATCCTTAGTGTGGAAACAGGCCCTTCGGCCCAACAAGTCCACAATGACACTCGAGCATCCCACCCAGATCCATCCATCTAATCTACATATCCCTGAACACTGGGCAATTTAGCATGGCCAATCCACCTAGCCTGTATATCTTTGGATTGTGGGAGGAAACCCACGCAGACACGGGGATAATGTGCAAACTCCATACAGACAGTCGCCCGAGGGTGGAATCGAACCTGGGTCCCTGGTGCTGTGAGGCAGCAGTGCTAACCACTGAGCCACCGTGCCAAATACTGTGTTCAATTATACTCTTCCTGCTATATCAAAGATGTTGTTAGACTTACAACTCAGAAAATATTTATGAGCATGTTGCTGGGATTGGAGGATTTGAGCTATGGGGAGAGGCTGAATAGGCAGGGGCTATTTTCCCTGGAGTATCGGATGCTGAGGGGTGATCTTTCAGAGGTTTATAAAAACATGAGAGGCATGGGTAGGGTGAATAACCAAGATCTTTTTTCCAAGGTGAGCGTTCAAAACTAGAAGGCACAGGTTTAAGATGATAGGAGAAAGATTTAAAAGGTGCCTGAGGGGCAGTGTTTTCATGTAGAGGGTGGTCTGTGCATGGAACGAGCTGCCAGAGGAGGTGGTGGAGGTGGGTACAATTACAACATTTAAAAGGAATGTGGTGGGTGCACGAATAGGAAAGGTTTGGAGGGATATGGGCTAAATGCTGGCAAATGGGATTGGATCAGTTTAAGATATCTGGTTGGTGCGGACAAGTTGGACTGAAGGGTCTGTTTCTGTGCTGCATAATTCTAAGACCTTATAACTCAGCAAGTCTGGCAGCACCTGTGGAAAGAAAGCAGAGTTAATGTTTCGGGTCCAGTGACCCTTCTTCAGAAGCTTCTAAACTTTGTTTTTCCAGCAATTTCTGATTTTGTTCCTGATTTCCAACACTCGCTGTTCTTTGGTTTTTTTGACTAAAAGGGTTCAGGTCAGTTTAAAACAGTGACCTGAATTTTGTGTTGATGATAATGGTGAGACTCATAATGCTAACTGTCATTTTGGAATAAATCAGACAGGATTTTGCACATGCAAAATCTAGATGGACCCCACTTCTTGGTTGCCATAAACTGTTAAGGCTGGTACATACATCAATAAGTGAATCCTTAATGTGATAAATTACAATAACCGTGTTAGAGATTTAACTTCATTAGTTATTATTTAGTATTGGGAATTTTAAAAAATGCTTTTGTGTTTTCTGCCAATCTTATTCTTCTTAATGACCATTTTCTCAATCTTCTGCTTTATGTAAATGCTTTAAATCTAGTTTTCTCATTCTACTTTATGCTTCCTGCTTTAATTGACAGACTGTCTGAATGTTGGGTTGGAACTGTTGCAATTCAAGGCCCCAGGATATTAATCTGAACACAGGTGGCTCTAGTGGAGTGAAGGGGTTCTGAAACTCCAATCATGGTCATGGGGAGTAGTCGGACAGTAGATCACAATTGAGAAGAATGATGGCAGTTGTTGATGTTTGACTGTGGATTGAGGGGAAGCAGGCAGATTACTGTCTGCCTCCTGGCCAAAAAAGAATTGCTGTAAAGGCATCTGCTGGTTAGATTTGGCCATTCTCACCTGCTGAGATTTCCAAGTCCAGGGAAAACCAGCTAAAGTGTGCACACGTAGAATCAAGCAGTTTCATTAAAATATTTACATGGCCAGCCCATCTTCCATGAGCAGATGACTTGTCTGCTCCAAGTTCTACTTCTGTCAAAACTGGAAATTTGTTGGTTCAATTTGGCTTTGGTTCCTGTTTCAAATTTCATGATTTTTAACTTCCCACCTGAACCATTTATTTGTGGCTTAAAATCCCCCTTCGTGGAAGAGCCTCAGCGGTGCTTGAACTACTTCAAATACCCTGTAGAAGGTGCCTTGCTTGATCAGGCACCAGAGTAGAACAAAAGTTCAAAAGCCTGCTGAAACTTTTTGGTGGCTGTCAGTACAATGGAATGATAAGGCTAATTCTGCAGCATTTATTGTGACATATGATTTTTCATCAGATCTGACTTATATCCTACTCCAGGTATTTGCACAGGTTCGATTCTGAGCTAGAACAAATTGAATTGACAAATAGTATCAAAGACAGACAAGGAAGACAGCATGAAGCTCGGGAAGCCATTCTCAAACACAGCATTGAACGTGAGAGAATTTTGTATGAAGAAAATGGAATAGGTATGAGAACTTAATTTGTTGCATTACCAGTCCTCTCCTATGAAAGATTCTTAAAGGATTGATATTTGGTAAGTGTTTCATTGAAGGTACGTTGTGCTCCAAAGTTCGTTGGAGTGTGGGTTTTTGAAGGTGACCATAAGGGCAAAAGTGATTTTCATTTTTATCTCTAATTATGTTGTGCCTTAATTTCACGAAGTTCGGAACAGGGGTAGGTTAAGTCAGTCAGCTTCTTGACTATGTCCAATCTTCTTCTAAATCATAGCTGCTCTGGACCTCAACTTCATTAATTTTCCTCCATAATCCTTGATACTACCATCAAAGGACAAAAAAAACACTTTTTAAAAACCCAGGCGAGGGTGTTTTGTCCTGCTCAGTCTTCAGCACTCCAGCCAATATGCTATAAGGGCCTTTCACTTTTGCAATATTCAGTGTACCAAAATGCTTTGAGTGTCAAATGAGTGAACCAAAATTGCTGGGTTTTTGGAATGATGTCAAACAGGATCATTTGTTTGGATTTTTGGCTGCAGAGGTTTACAATCCCTTTAACATTGTCTTGTGCACTTGCTTGCCTATAGTGAATGAGGTGTCCTCCTTAGTACCTTTTCATGCATCATTGGATGTGGTAGGGGTATTGAGTTTGGGTTTACTCCATTGGCTTTGGAATGCTTGGCTTTGTTTGCCGTTTGGTTTCATAGTTTGCACTTGAGAGCCATTTCTTGTACCTTCACCAGATTGGTGCATTATTCAAAACTAAGCCCTTCTTGCAATATGCTATAAATGAGCTGAATTGGTGTGAGATCTTCTGGAGTGAGGGATGATCTTGATCACAGGTTAATAAATATTGTGAAAGTTTGCAATTCTGCCTGCCCAGAGTATGTCTCAGGACTCCAGTTTCAGGTTGTCAGATTTTTCCATTTAGCATGCTGTTGGTTGCACATTACGCAATGGACAGTGTCCTGACAGTGAACACTTTGTCTTCACAATTAAAGTTGTCAGTATCAGGTCATTTGGCATCTTTTATTAACTTGCAGAGAAGTGTGGTGAATTTCTCATCAGGAAGTGGCAAGTTGCCAATTAAGGAGGATTATTGCTTGTTACTTGTTGCAAGTCATCTCAATCGTATTCAGCTTCCAATCTTAGCAAACACACTAAAACAGCTAAGGGTCAACGGTTTTTGATGTAGAAGTCAGAGTGGGTACCTAATGACTTCAAGTAGCCATTGGTTGCAATCAGTCCCCATTTTGGCTGTCATGATCCACGTCCGGAATAAGGTGGGTGAACTTGCAGCATGGGTTGGTACCTGGGACTTCGATGTTGTGGCCATTTCGGAGACACGGATAGAGCAGGGACAGGAATGGTTGTTGCAGGTTCCGGGGTTTAGATGTTTCAGTAAGATCAGGGAAGGTGGTAAAAGGGGGGGAGGTGTGGCATTGTTAGTCAAGGACAGTATTACGGTGGCAGAAAGGACGTTTGATGGCAACTCGTCTACTGACGTAGTATGGGCTGAGGTTAGAACCAGGAAAGAAGAGGTCACCCTGTTGGGAGTTTTCTATAGGCCTCCGAAAAGTTCCAGAGATGTAGAGGAAAAGATTGCAAAGATGATTCTGGATAGGAGCGAAAGTAACAGGGTAGTTGTTATGGCGGACTTTAACTTTCCAAATATTGACTGGAAACGCTATAGTTCGAGTACTTCAGATGGGTCAGTTTTTGTCCAATGTGTGCAGGAGGGTTTCCTGACACAGTATGTAGATAGGCCAACAAGAGGCGAGGCCACATTGGATTTGGTACTGGGTAATGAACCAGGCCAGGTGTTAGATTTGGAGGTAGGAGAGCACTTTGGTGATAGTGACCACAATTCGGTTACGTTTACTTTAGCGATGGAAAGGGATCGGTATATAAAGCAGGGCAAGAGTTATAGCTGGGGGAAAGGCAATTATGAGGCAAGATTTAGGATGCATAGGATGGAGAAGGAAACTGCAGGGGCTGGGCACAATTGAAATGTGGAGCTTGTTCAAGGAACAGCTACTGCGTGTCCTTGAGAAGTATGTACCTGTCAGGCAGGGAGGAAGTGGTCGAGCGAGGGAACCGTGGTTTACTAAAGAAGTTGAATCTCTTGTCAAGAGGAAGAAGGAGGCTTATGTAGAGATGAGGCGTGAAGGCTCAGTGAGGGCGCTTGAGAGTTACAAGTTCGCCAGGAAGGACCTAAAGAGAGAGCTAAGAAGAGCCAGGAGGGGACATGAGAAGTCTTTAGCAGGTAGGATCAAGGAAAACCCTAAAGCTTTCTATAGGTATGTCAGGAATAAAAGAATGACTAGAGTAAGATTGGGGCCGGTCAAGGACAGTAGTGGGAAGTTGTGCGTGGAGTCCGAAGAGATAGGAGAGGTACTAAATGAATATTTTTCGTCAGTATTCACACAGGAAAAATGACAATGTAGTCGAGGAGAATACTGAGATACAGTCTATTAGACTAGACGGGATTGAGGTTCATAAGGAGGAGGTGTTAGCAATTCTGGAAGGTGTGAAAATAGATAAGTCCCCTGGGCCGGATGGGATTTATCCTAGGATTCTCTGGGAAGCTAGAGAGGAGATTGCAGAGCCTTTGGCTTTGATCTTTGTGTCGTCATTGTCTTCAGGAATAGTGCCAGAAGACTGGAGACTAGCAAATGTTGTCCCCTTGTTCAAGAAGGGGAGTAGAGACAACCCTGTTAATTATAGACCAGTGAGCCTTACTTCGGTTGTGGGTAAAGTATTGGAAAGGATTATAAGAGATAGGATTTATAATCATCCAGAAAGGAATAATTTGATTAGGGATAGTCAACACGGTTTTGTGAAGGGTAGGTCGTGCCTCACAAACCTTATTGAGTTCTTCGAGAAGGTGACCAAACAGGTGGATGAGGGTAAAGCGGTTGATGTGGTGTATTTGGATTTCAGTAAAGCGTTTGATAAGGTTCCCCATGGTAGGCTATTGCAGAAAATACGGAGGCATGGGATTGAGGGTGATTTAGCGGTTTGGATCAGAAATTGGCTCGCTGTAAGAAGACAGAGGGTGGTGGTTGATGGGAAATGTTCATCCTGGAGTTCAGTTACTAGTGGTGTACCTCAAGGATCTGTTTTGGGGCCACTGCTGTTTGTCATTTTTATAAATGACCTGGATGAGGGCGTAGAAGGATGGGTTAGTAAATTTGCGGATGACACCAAAGTCGGTGGAGTTGTGGATAGTGCGGAAGGATGTTGCAGGTTACAGAGGGACATAGATAAGCTGCAGAGCTGGGCTGAGAGGTGGCAAATGGAGTTTAATGTGGAAAAGTGTGAGGTGATTCACTTTGGAAGGAGTAACAGGAATACAGAGTACTGGGCTAATGGTAAGATTCTTGGTAGTGTGGATGAGCAGAAAGATCTCGGTGTCCATGTGCATAGATCACTGAAAGTTGCCAGCCAGGTTGATAGCGTTGTTAAGAAGGCGTACAGTATGTTAGGTTTTATTGGTAGAGGGATTGAGTTTCGGAGCCATGAGGTCATGTTGCAGCTGTACAAAACTCTGGTGCGGCCGCACTTGGAGTATTGCGTACAGTTCTGGTCACCGCATTATAGGAAGGATGTGGAAGCATTGGAAAGGGTGCAGAGGAGATTTACCAGGATGTTGCCTGGTATGGAGGGAAGGTCTTATGAGGAAAGGCTGAGGGTTTTGAGGCTGTTTTCGTTAGAGAGAAGAAGGTTAAGAGGTGACTTGATAGAGACATACAAGATGATCAGAGGATTAGATAGGGTGGACAGTGGGAGCCTTTTTCCTCGGATGGTGATGGCTAGCACGAGGGGACATAGCTTGAAATTGAGGGGTGATAGATATAGGACAGATGTCAGAGGTAGGTTCTTTACTCAGAGAGTAGGAAGGGCGTGGAATGCCCTGCCTGCAAAAATAGTAGACTCGCCCACTTTAAATGCATTTAAATGGTCATTGGATAAACATATGGATGATAATGGAATAGTTTAGGTTCGATGGGCTTCAGATTGGTTTCACAGGTCGGCGCAACATCGAGGGCCGAAGGGCCTGTACTGCGCTGTTATGTTCTATGTTCTATGTTCCACTGGATGCACACATCCCAACTTCCATTAACATTGTCATCCAAAGTTTGTCAGCCCTTTATGACCATCATGGTACATCTCTAATCCAACTGTAACATGCTCAGGAAGTACAGACCTGTATTGCCGAGTGCAACAGCAGCTGGCATTGAGAGGCTGCTGCTAGGATGTGTTGCGCTCATGGATGGGACCAGGCTGCATCTCAGGGCTGCTTGCTTACTATCTTAGCGCTCACTCACTTAGCACCTACTTGTATCCTCACAGAATCCATGACTTTCCGTGACGTGCTAATTAGTGCCGTCTCACAACCTGACAGCTGACCTTGCTGGTCAGTAGTTAGCAGTCCTCAATCAAAGATGCATACAATCTTGCTGTACGGTGGTGTGCTACATCAGTCTCATTTGTGCACATGTCAGCATGTTACGTGGCAAACACTGCGTGTGCAGCAGGCAGGCACAGATGTCTCGAAGTCTGAGGGAAGTAGTTTTCTGAGGGAGGTTGCAGTGCGTGATGACAAATGCCCAGGGCTGGTGAGGAAAAGTGGGTTAGGTGAAGGCTTGTGTAACTTTTCAGTGGGAACCTGGGGGAGGTTCAAAGCTTATGGAATTCACAGGAAGGGCTAACAGAAGAATTGGGATGCTCGAGGCCTTGTCGACACAGAAGTGGAAGTCACTATCAACCTATATTGTGTTGGAATTCTAAAGTATGCAATTGGAAGGAAAATAGCTGTGACCACACCTGCAGTAGGTGGGGTAAGTGTCTGGATCTGTGGAGGAGAAAGCTGCAGGACCCACTGATGTAAGGCCCTTTGGAGGGAAACAACATTTCACTGAGGAGTGCACAATACAGGATGAAGACTTGCAGGGATCTGAATTCCTGATGATCTTAATGCTTTGGCTGCCTGTGTGTTGCACATCTTCCTGTCCCAGACATCACTGACCACTTCATTGCAGCAACGCATTTGAATACAGAGCCCAGGGAAAGAATAGGAATGTATGAGGATGAGGGGCAATGGTGACAGCGAAATCCATTGCCTTACAAATTCATCATGTTTCCATATGTGCCGCAGGCTGTCAGCATGGACATTGATCCATGCTACATTTTTTGTGGACATGAAGTTAGTCATCATACTGACGCTTAAGTTTCATGAGTTTTCTTCAGAGGGTTCCTTGCCACAAGCCTTGCATGATTTCTCATATGTAGCCTAACTCACTTCACTAATTTATTGTCCCACTCTTACAGCATCTTTCACATCCAGTTCTAACCCCATCTTACTATGCACCATTTGCAGATCAACTTACCATTTATTGGATATCCACCGGTTGTGTCAGTATCTGAACTGGTGAGGGGTGCAGGAAGCAGCCCTGCCAAAGTGTCCTCTGAGAGCTCTGTACTCTATCGAGACTTTGGAGGTTGAGGAGGTGGCTTCTAGTGCAGCACACCATTCTCTGCAGGGACTGTGGACATCATGCCAGCACTTGCTAGGTAATAAAACAGAGAGAAAATGTATTGCAACCAGTGGTTAGAAGTAGTGTGCAATGAATGACACTGATAAGGGGTTCTGTGAATGTTGCAGTGGAATGAAGAGTGGTGCTAACCCAATTAGTATGAGTTGGATGTCTGCATACCTGCAGAAACTGTCCTGGTTTTCTGCAAAGGCCGGAATTCTCTCTTTATAGAACATAGAACAGTACAGCACAGTACAGGCCAAACGGCCCACGATGTTGTGCCGAACTTTTACACTAATCCTAAGGTCTATCTAACCTCCACCCCACCTTATACTATCATCCATATGCATATCTAATAGCCGCTTAAATGCCCCTAATGGGGCCGACTCCACTACCCTCTCCGGCAATGCATTCCACGCCCCGACCACTCTCTGAGAAAAGAACCTACCTCTGACGTCTCCCCTATATCTACCTCCACTCACTTTAAAACTATGCCCGCTCGTAATAGCTACCTCCACCCTAGGAAAAAGTCTGTGGCTGTCCACTCTATCTATACCTCTGATCATTTTGTACACCTGTATCAAGTCACCTCTCATCCTTCATCGTTCTAAAGAGAAAAGCCCTACCTCTCTCATCCTTTCCTCATAAGACCTTCCCTCCATTCCAGGCAACATCCTGGTAAATCCCCTTTGCACCTTTTCCAACGCTTCCACATCTTTCCTGTAATGAGGCGACCAGAACTGGACACAATACTCCAGATGTGGCCGAACCAGGCTTTTGTATAGCTGGAACATAACTTCACGGCTCTTGAACTCAATCCCTCTATTAATGAAAGCTAACACACCATACACCTTCTTAACAACTCTATCCACCTGGGTGGCAGCTTTCAGGGAGCTGTGGACGTGAACCCCAAGATCCCTCTGCTCCTCCACACTGCCAAGAATCTTTCTGTTAGTCCTGTATTCTGCTTTCAAGTTTGTCCTTCCAAAATGAATCATCTCACACTTTTCAGGGTTAAACTCCATCTGCCACTTCTCAGCCCCGCTCTGCATCCTATCAATGTCCCTTTGTAACCTAGAACAGCCCTCCGCACTATCCACAACTCGACCCACCTTGGTATTGTCCGCGAACTTACTAATCCACCCTTCCACTCCTTCATCCGAATCATTTACAAAAATCACAAATGGAAGAGGACCCAGAATAGATCCTTGTAGTACACCATTTGTAACTGAGCACCATGTTGAATATTTTCCGTCCACTACCACCCTTTGTCTTCTAAGGGTCAGCCAATTCTGAATCCAATCTGCCACATTTCCTCCTATTTCATGCCTCCTTACCTTCTGCATGAGCCTACCATGGGGAACCTTATCAAATGGCTTACTTAAATCCATATGTATACCGTCCACTGCTCTACCTTCATCCACGTGTTTGGTCACCTCTTCAAAGAATTCAATAAGGTTTGTGAGGCATGATCTACCCCTCAAATCCATGCTGACTATCGAGAATCAAACTGTGCCTTTCCAAGTGATCATAAATCCTATCTCTCGGAGCCCTTTCCAATAATTTGCCCACCACTGACGTAAGACTAACTGGCCTGTAATTTCCGGGGTTATCCCTATTCCCTTTTTTGAACAAGGGAATGACGGTCACCTCCCTCCAATCTTCCGGCACTGTACCCGTGGACAGTGAGGACGAAAAGATCATCGCCAAAGGCGCTGTGATCTCTTCCCTCGCTTGCCATAGAATCCTTGGATAAATCCCATCAGGCCCGGGGGACTTATCTATCTTCAAGTTCCTCAAAATTCCTAGTACATCTGCCTTACTAACATCCACCTCCTCTAGCCTACCAGCCTTTTTCACACTGTCCTCCTCTAAAATTAGGTCCCTCTCAGTTGTAAATACCGAAGAAAAGTATTCATTAAGGACCTCTCCTATATCTTTCGGCTCCGTGCCCAAATTCCCTTTACAATCCTTGATCGGCCCTACCCTTTCTCTGGTCATTCTCTTATTCCTCACGTACATGTAAAAAGCCTTGGAATTTTCCTTGATCCTATCTGCCAAGGTTTTCTCATGCCCCCTTCTTGCTCTCCTAAGCCCTTCAGCTCCTTCCTGGATAACTTGTATCCCTCGAGAGCCTTTTCCGTTCCTTGTTTCCTAAACCTTATATTAGCATCCTTCTTCCTCTTAACCAGTCGTTCAACCTCTTTTGAGAAACAGGGCTCCCTCACTCGACCGCATCTTCCCTGCCTGCTGGTAGCTGCGGGAGTTGGTGGGTTTATTATACATCCTCACACCCTGCTTCCTGTAAAGACTCCATTCCATTTTCTCAGCTCCTCCAGCTCCGTCACATATGTTCAGATGAGGCCAACTTCGAATTGGGAACTTCTGAAATGTCCGCTTTCTTCCTCACCCGAGGATTCCCCAGCACGGTTGTCAACAGGGCCCACAACCTGGTCCAACCCGTCTCCTGCACTTCTTCCCTCACCCCTTCTCTTCCCTCCCGCAACAGCAAGAGGGTTCCCCTTGTCCTTACCTACCATCCCACCAGCATCCACATTCAGAAGATTATCAGGCGCCATTTTCGCCACCTCCAGCAAGATGCCCTCACCAGATGCACGTTCCCCTCCCCTCCCTTGTCTGTCTTCCGCAGGGACTGTTCCCTCCTAAATACACTGGTCCCCTCTTCCTTCACCCCAACAGCACCCCTGTCCAATAGCCCCATGGCACCTTACCCTACAACTGGTGCAGGTGTAACACCTGCCCATTTACCTCCTCCCTCCACAATATCCAAGGTCCCAAACAACACTTCACCTGCACTTTCTAGAATCTAGTCTACTGCATTTGTTGCTCACAGTGTGGTCTCATCTACATTGGGGAAATGAAGCCTATACTGGATGACCACTTCGCAGAACATCTATGTTTTGCTCACAAAAAAGACCTGAGCTTCTTGTTCCCTGCCATTTCAACACACCACTCTGTTCCCTGGCCAGCATCTCTGTCTCTGGCTTGCTGCAGTATTCCAGCGAAGCGCAATGCAAGCTGAAAGAGCAGCACCTCATTTTCCACTTGGTGACCCTGCAGCCCTCCGGTCTCAATATCGAGTTCAATAATTCTGGGGCCTAAACTCTCCCATGTCCTCGTCCATTACCCCACAAAGCAGGCCTTGTTATCACATAGCCTGCCATTACTCACTAACAGTCCCCGTTAATAGCTATTCACCCTCCTAGCCAGATCGTTGTCAGCTTCTTTATCTATCCAACTGCTGTTCTCTCTGTTTTGCCTAAAACCTTTATCCTATCATTTTACTCCCTAACGCATACCCCCTCCCTATTTTCTGCGTATAAACCGACGTTTTCTTAGCTACAGTCAGTCCTGAGGAAGGGTCACTGGACCCGAAACGTTAACTCTGATCTTTTTCTCCACAGACACTGCCAGCTTTGCTGAGCTTTTCCAGCAACTTCTGTTTTTGTGCCTGATTTATAGCATCTGCAGTTCTTTCGGTTTTTATAACGCATTTGATACGCTTGCCGTTTTTGGTCAGTGCATTGAGTTGGGAGGTCACGTTGCTGCTATATAGACATTGGCTAGGCCACTTTTGGACTACTGGGTGCAATTTTGCGATAGGAAGGATGCTGTGAAACTGGAAAGAGTTCAGAAAAGATTTACAAGGACGTTGCCAGGGTTTGAGGGTTTGAGCCGTAGGGAGAGGCTGAATTAGCTGGGGCTATTTTCCCTGGAGCGTCAGAAGCCGAGGGGTGACCTTATAGAGGTTTATAAAATCACGATGGGCATGGATAGGTTAAATACACAAGGTCTTTTCCCTGGGGTAGGGGAGTCCAAAACTAGAGGGCGTAGCTTTAGAGAGGGGAAAGATTTAAAAGGGACTTAAAGGGCAATGTTTTCACACAGAGGGTGATGCGTGTATGGAATGAGCTGCCAGAGGAAGTGGTGAAGGTTGGTACAATTACAACATTTAAAAGGCATCTGGATGCATATATGAATTAGAAGGTTTTAGAGTGATATGGGCCAAATGCTGGCAAATGGGACTAGATTAATTTAGGATATCTGGTCGGCATGGATGAGTTGGACCAAAGGATCTGTATGTCTCTCTGACTCTGGCAGCTCGTTCCATGTATGCACCACCCTATGTGTGAAAAGGCTGCCCCTCATGTCCCTTTTAAATCCTTCCCCTCTCACCCAAAACCTATACCTTCTAGTTCTGGACAAAAGCCGAAAGAACTGCAGTGGGCAGGATTCCTAAAGGATAAATCAGCGGTAAACCAACGGGAGACACTAAAAAGTGAGATCCTTAAGACACAAAACAGACATGGCCCCTCCAAATATAAGAACGGCACTGGCAAATCTGGACCCTCATGGTTGTCAAGAAAAATACAGGGAACAATTAAGTAGAAAAGGAAAGCTTCTGATAGTCCCTTCCTTCTAGTTTTGGACTCCCCTACTCTGGTTATTCGCCCTATCTATGCCTTTCATGATTTTATAAACCTGTATAAGGTCACTCCTCAGCCTTCTACACTACATGGGAAAATGCCCTGGGCTATGCAGCCTCTCCTTTATAACTCAAACCCTCCAGTCTCAGTAACATCCCTGTATTTTTTTTTTGCATTCTTCCTGTTTAATAACATCCTATAACAGGGTGACCAGAATTGTACACAGTACTCCAAATGTGGCCTTACCAATGTCTTGAACAGCTGTAACATGCTGTCCCAATTCCTGTACTCGGTGCTCTGACCAATCAAGACAAGCATGTCAAATGCCTACAACCAAGGCAGATGAACTGAGGGCACTGGCACGTGGCAGCACAAAGTCCTTGCTATAACGGAAGCCTGGTTAAAAGCAGGGCATAATTAGCAATTCATTGTCCCTGGATATAGAGTTTTCAGGTTGTTGACGTAAAAAGCGAGGCAGTGGATAGCAGTATTGAGTAAAATATCATTTACAGTTGTGAGAAGGGATGATGTACTAAACAGGTTAACAAATGAGGATTTATGGGTTGAACTTAGAAATAGAAAAGGGGCAGTCACACTATAGAACACACTCCCAGTGAGAAGGAGATAGAAAAACAGGTATGTAGACAAGTTTCTGCCCGTGAGTGAGAGGACTATAATTGTGGGAGTCTTTAACTATCCCAATATCAATTCTGTTTCAAACAATATAAAGGGCATTCAGGGTGAAAAATTCACGTTCTGTGTCCAGAGACATTTTTATTAAACAATATGTGACAAGTTCAATGAGAGGAGACACAATTCTGAATTTACTTTTAGGAAATGAAAATGGGCAAGTGGGTGAAGTGACAGTGAGCGACCATATCGGGGATAGTGACCACAATTCTGTTAGTATTACTCTGGAAAAGGACAGAGATAAATCAGAAGTAAATGCTTTAAACTGAGGAAAGGCAAATTTTACAAAACTGAGAAGTGATGTGGCTGAGATAGAATGGGCAGGATTCCTAAAGGATAAATCAGTGGTAAGGCACTAAAAAATGAGATCCTTAAGACACAAAGCAGACAATCCCCTTCCAAATACAAGAATTGCACTGCCAAATCTAGACCTCATGGTTGTCTAGAAATATACAGGGAAAGATTAAATAGAAAGGGAAAGCTTATGATAGTCACAAAAACACTCAAAACTGCAGATAACCAGAGGAGTGTAGAAAATACAGGGGTCAAATTTAAAACAAAAAGGAAATCAAAGGGAGGGCATGAAAAAAATATCAGTGAGAAGGAAAACCCAACGATATTTTGCCACTATGTAAAGAGCAAAAGTTAAGGAAAAAGTGGAACCATCAGATATGAAGAAGGGAACTTGTGTAAAGATGCTATGGGTATGGGAAGAATTTTTGTGTCCACATTGTTATGGACCAAACCAAACCCCCTCAAAATATATTAAGAACGTAGCCTAGACCCTAACATTCTCATTTTAAAGGTAAATGTAAGGTGTTGCATTCTGGATGCAATGCGATTGGTCAAACCACTGGATTTAAAGCAATCTTTATTCATCCACTACCATTAAGATACAACAAAAGAAAGAAGGAATTGGAATAACTTAACTCTCTTGCAAAACCTAACAGAATACTAGATACAGTAGCTATTATTAATTATCTGTTCTAATATAGTAAGATCCCTTAAATACACCCTTGGTGAAAGGCCAATTCAGAAAACAAATGATCTCACATGTAAGTCCAATAGCAGGAAGAAACTCTTTCCCCCCCCCCCAAAAAAAAAGAAAAGAGAGAGGAAACAATAACTTCCACTTTGTCAAGACCCCAACAGGAACTGTTAAACGGTAAAACTAAAAATTCTAGTTCTATGGGAGCTTGACCATACCCTTTCAGGCTACTTCTACTGTTCCATTTTTATTTAAAAAAACCGAAGGCCTCACAAGCTGGTTACTTTAGTGGCTCTGGTAGACTACTTGATACCTCTGCCTTAAAACCTCTTTCTTAAAAAAAAAAGGCAAAATACAGCTCTTAAAGCCACAGCATTCCCAAAGGAAAGGGATGATGTGGATAAAGTAATCCAAGAGGAGCAATATGAAATATTGGACAAAATAAGCATAACATTAATCATAGAATTATGATTATGTGTTAGAGTCCTTGAAAGTGGATAAGTTGCCAGGGTCACATTATTACGTAGTAAATTGAAGGACATCAGGGAGGAAATGAGAACAGCACGATGGCTTAGTGGTTAGCACTGCTGCCTCAAAACTCCAAAGACCCAGCTTCAATTGCATCCTCTGGCGAATGTGTCTACGTTGGTTTCCTCCAGGTACTTCAGTCTCAGGTTAGATGGATTGGCCATGCTAAATTGCCCATAGTGTCCAGGGAAGTGTAAGTAGAATGATCAGCTGTAGGAATTGTAGTGCCACAGGAGCAGAGTAGGGGTATGGCTCTGGGTGGGGCCCTTTTTGAGGGTCGTTGTGAACTCGATGGGCTGAAAGGCATGCTTCCACACTGTAGGGATTCTGTGAAATGACAGATGCTGTGAGGATTGTTTTCCAACCTTCACTAGACAAAGGTGAGATACTGGAGGACTGGGGGAATGCAAATGTGGTTCTGTGGTTTAAAAAGGGTACAAAGGAAAAGCCAAACAATTATAGGCTAGTTAGTCTGACTTAGGCTGTGGGCAAATTGTTAGAATCAATCCTGAGAGATTGGATAAACTGTCACCGAGAAAGGAATGGACTATTTCCCTTTGTTAAGGGAAGATCATGCGTTATAAATTTTTTGAGGAAGTGATAGGGAAGATCAGTGAGGGCAGTGCGGTGGATGTTGTCTCCATGGATTTTAGTAAGGTGCAGGACAAGGTCAATAAAGTAAAAGCCCATGGTATAAAGGATAATGTGTTGAATTGGATCAAAAGTTGGCTCAGTAACAGGAAACAAAGGTTAGTGGTCGATGGCTGCCCTTGCGAGTGGAAAGCTGTTTCAAGTGGTGTTCCTTTGGGCTCGGTGTTGGGACTGCTGCTGTTTGTTTCACACTTTGATGATTTGGTCTTAAATCTGGTGGGCACAGTTGGGAAATTTGCAACTGTCACAAAAATTGGCTGTGTAGTGGATAGCGTAGACGCTAGCTCCAAATGAGATAGCTGGTGGAGTGGTCAGAAAAGTGGCAGAATGGCAACTCTGATAAGTATGAGGTAATGTATTTAGAAAGTTCAAACAGTAAAATGGAATGCATAATAAACAGGAATATACTGAGAGGTGTAGATGAAGTGAGAGATCTTGATGTGCAAGTGCACCAGTCCCTAAAGGTAACAGTACAGGTAGATAAGGTTGTAAAGAAAGCATAAAGGATGCTGTCCTTCATTGCAGAGCATAGAATACAAAAGTAGGGATATAATGATGAAATTTTGTTAGACACTGGTGAGGCCACAACATTACGGGAAGGACTTAATTGGTCTGGAACGAATGCAGCGAAGATTTATTAGAATTTTGCCAGGACTGGAGAATTGTAGCTACAAAGTGAGTTTAGAGAGGTTGGGTTTGTTTTACTTGGAATAGAGAAGGCTGAAGGGCGTCATGATTGAGGTAGACAGAATTGTGAGGGGTAGAGATACCGTAGACAGGAGGAACTTGTTTCCCTCAGCAGAGAGTTCAAATACCAGGGGTCTTAAATTCAAGCTAAGTGGCAGAAGGATTAGCGGGCACATGAGAACATACGTTTTTTACTCAGAGTAGTGGGTGTCTGGAATTTGCTGCCTGAGTTGGTGGAGGTAGAGACCCTAAACTCTTTGAAAAAATACCTGGATCTACACATTAAGTGCTGTAAACTATAGGGTCATGGGCCCTATGCAGGAAGATGGGATTAGAAAGGACAACTGCGTGACTTTGGACAGCATGGACAAGATGGATTGAATGGTCCCCTTCTGTGCTGTGTCATTTCTATGGTTCTGTGAGTCAGAGAAAGTTCCCTGAAAAGAGAAACTGCACTTTTGTAATTTCTGTTCATAAAAAGAATAAATTAGAGCCAAGGTCTGCATTTAAACTGGATGATAAATTGTTGTCCTCTATGCTCTTGATACCAGGTGTAACGAATGTGAACCAAATCCTTCTTTTTCCTCCCATGGCATCTCTCCCTGCTGTAAATTTGACATTCACAAGACAAAATACCTGCCAAGGACCAGAGGTCTTGCTTTCTGATGCACCAACTACACTTTTATTTTGGCACTATTAGTCCTTCAAAGTGGCTAGTAATATGTTGTAACTTGAAGCATTGGTAAAAGAGTGGCTGGGAGAAGATTGATGTTACTCACTGGTTTTCTGTTGCAATTCTGTGCTTATGGTGTGTATTACGATCAAGGTAGGAGAAGTATGCTGTCTCCCTCTGGCCCAACTACTCCACTGGTCACAACATATATTTAAATGTTGTATACAGTTACTGAAGATGTTAATTAAATACTTTATCATAAGTTCTTGGAAAAAAAAAGAACAATTCATAATATTCCTCATCAGTTTAACTTTATATTGTGTTATCCTACTTGTGTGAAATTTAGTTTCTTCGTACATCTCTATAACACAAAATTGCTTAGGCTTTGAAAACCACAAACAGTGAGTGCAGTTTTGTTCTGGAAAAAACCATAAACATACAGAATAACTATTCTACACTAAAAGCTGCACAAACTTTACCCATGAAATGTTAATAGAAAAGTTCATCTTCCTCGGGTACGATCATTTATTTGAATTATTCACCTCTTGAAATGTAACCTGACTAATGCACTTACATTTTCCTTTGGTAGCATAAATAACATATTCTGATCAACTTATCACTTGTATAGCTTGGCCCTGAGTGGTGACCAATCTGCCTCAGATTTGTTTTTGATATACATAAATGATCTGGAGGAAGGTATAGATGGTCTGATTAGCAAGTTTGCAGATGACGCTAAGATTGGTGGAGTAGCAGATAGTGAAGGGGACTGTCAAAGAATGCAGCAGAATATAGATAGATTGGAGAGTTGGGTGGAGAAATGGCAGATGGAGTTCAATCCAGGTAAATGCGAGGTGATGCATTTTGGAAGATCCAATTCAAGAGCGAACTATACAGTAAATGGAAAAGCCCTGGGGAAAATTGATGCGCAGAGATCTGGGTGTTCAGGTCCATTGTACCCTGAAAGTGGCAACACAGGTCGATGGAGTCGTCAAGAAGGCATACGGCATGCTTCATTCATTGGACGGGGTATTTGAGTACAAGAGTTGGCAGGTCATGTTACAGTTGTATAGGACTTTGGTTTGGCCACGTTTGGAATACTGTGTACAGTTCTGGTCGTCACATTACCAAAAGGATGTGGATGCTTTGGAGAGGCTGCAGAGGAGGTTCACCAGGATGTTGCCTGGTGT
This sequence comes from Rhincodon typus, assembly GCF_021869965.1. Lineage (NCBI taxonomy): Eukaryota > Metazoa > Chordata > Chondrichthyes > Orectolobiformes > Rhincodontidae > Rhincodon > Rhincodon typus. Next base: position 137,934,012 of record NC_063332.1, on the reverse strand, counting down.
GGAGGGCACTAGCTATGAAGAAAGGTTGAGTAGATTAGGATTATTTACATTAGAAAGACGGAGGTTGAGGGGGGACCTGATTGAGGCCTACAAAATCATGAGAGGTATAGACAGGGTGGATAGCAAGAAGCTTTTTCCCCAGAGTGGGGGACTCAGTTACTAGGGGTCACGATTTCAAGGTGAGAGGGAAAAAGTTTAAGGGAGATATGCTTGGAAAGTTCTTTACGCAGAGGGTGGTGAGTGCCTGGAACGCATTGCCAGCGGAGGTGGTAGAGGCAGGCACGATAGCGTCATTTAAGATGTATCTAGACAGATACATGAATGGGCAGGGAGCAGAGGGATATGGATCCTTGGAAAATAGGCGACAGGTTTAGATAGAGGATCTGGATTGGCGCAGGCTTGGAGGGCCGAAAGGCCTGCTCCTGTGCTGTAATTTTCTTTGTTCTTTATTCTTTATTACCATGGAAAGGGAAGGTGTCTCAAAAATTTGAACAATAAATGAAACTAGATGTCTTATCCTGTTACTAAGCAAAGGATCCATGGTGGATTTCTGCAATAACAGCACTGCCAGTCAAAAAATTTGCTTTATGTACCACACAAATGAGTAATTTCATGAGTTCTTGTGTCAGTGTGATGCCAGATATGATAAGCCGTACATCCCAATACGTGGTCAACCTTATCAAATAACACATCCCATTGACCATTCATATGCTGCTCATATTCAACCAGACTCTGCTTGCAATTGTCCAGTATATCCACTATTACATGTTATTTTGCTGTTGGAAATCACATACTAAATAGTCCGGACTGTGACAGAAACCAATTTAAGATTATCACTTGAGCTTGCAGTGTGATGTATTTACATATGCTAGGGACCCCTTTTTTACACAAACAAAAGGAATTTGGGCTTGCATCAGACCTTTTACTAATATAAAGATTAAGGGAGATAGCCAAACTGTTCTGCAGCCTTATGACAAGGTGCTGACCAATCCACCTGTCTGGTCTGAGAATTAAGTTTGACAGTTGACCGTTCTTGCTGCATCTCCATTCCAATGTGGCCCAACTAATCAGCATCCTCTTCTCATTCTGTATAAAATGGGGCCTTTTTTGTCCCCCCTTGTTTCTTGTGTCCAGAGTTTTGATGAGTATAAGGCATAAAGCTTCAACCTCCAGACTATTTTTAGCAATGCTTAAGATGTATTTGAATTTGCAAGAGCAGAAATTTAACCTTTTAAAAGACAGCATGTCATGATTTTGGCCATATACTTAGAGCTGAAAAAACTCCAGAGATATTTAAGCGCAAAGTGGAGGGCAACAGAAAAATGGTTAGACCTAGGTATTTGATGACTGACATCAGAGTAGTTGCAAATGACCTACAGTGGATGTGTGAGGATGGTTGCAAGACAGACTAGTGCAACATATCATGAGAGTAAATCTCGTTGTAGGAGTAGCAACAGCAGCATGGATTTTCAATACTGGATTAATATCTCACCTGAATTTTCAGTTCTCCATGGTAAAAAAGACTCGGACTGTTTATCCCCTCTTCTTAGCTCACATGCCTTAAATATATTAATCTAATCTCTGTTTTCTGGACTGCCTCAAATACCTGGGTCTACTTATTGCAAAACCAAAGCCAGAATTTCATACAGTACAGTTCCTGAAACAACTTTAGTGATTGGATTAATTTATGTATGGCTTTGATAGCTTAAAAAATTTCTTACTGTTGCAGAAAAAAGTTATTTAGTGTATGATTTGTTTCTTTCTTTCTGTAGAAATACCAGATATTATCAATACAAAGCATTTGAAAGTCTTCAGGTAAGAGAACTATGTTTACTTTATTGCCTCAATTTCCAACCTACAAATTAACTCTTGAGTGCCGAAAAAGAGAATAATTAGCCTGTAATGTCTTCTATTATGTGGTTTTGAATAGTTTATTTGTGGGTTAAAATATACTGAGCTGATATTCAGTTATTTGATTTGATGCATCTTTTCAGATTTCAGTAAGTCAAGCAGATGACATAGGTTTGGCCTGCTGAATTTGCCATATTCTAAATAGATTGAAATTCCCGAATTGGAATTACAACAAGATATAGAATAAGTGAGGAGTAAAATATTTTATTAGGGTATCTGATTGCATCCACCTAATCAAAAATACAGTTAGTGCTTACCTATTTAATACACCGGTCATTTGTTTTTAAATTCTAGACATAATTAAATGACTATCTTTTTCTGTACATGAATAATTGGACAGATGTCTGAATTATCAGTTAAACTGACATTGCATGGTAATGAAAGGAACATCATGTGCTAATACAGACCTTCTGCTTCTTGGAAACATTCCCTCTGTCCTGGAGTATCAAACTAAATAGTGTGCTTGGTTCTGTGTCAACTTGAGCATACAACATTGATTTTCCAGCAGGCAAGCCACCAACTGATCCAAGTGTGTGTTTAATGAATACAGCTTACAACAGAAAGCTATCGGTTGAGTCTTTTGTATTCAGAATCTTCATTTTGCTTTAATTTTTCTGATTCATTTTTCTTTTCACTCTCAAGAGAGTGGGATGGAAATTTAAAAAAGCTTCCAAATGTGAAGATGAAGAAACTCTCAATAAAAGATTCGGTTGCTAACCAGAAAAGAAGCAAAGATGAAAGAGGAGTAGGTTCGCAAAATGAGGTGGATCAAGAGCATGTGTCAGAACATTAAGGAAACAGAAATAAAATAAGAGATTGTCAAATTATCATTAGGGAAAAGCCACTTCATCAGCTGTTGAGCAATGTGATCCATGAGTTAGCTTCTTCAGATTCCTACCTTGCTGCCTCGTTATTGCATATGAAGTGGTTTCCATCAGAATGTCCGACTTAGACTTTAATTCATTTTGAATTAGCAATTATCGAGTACATTTTTTTTATATTTACTAAAGAAAATTGGCCTAGAAAGCAATGTTTATTAAAAGCTGCAAGTGCTATGAAATGTTTAAAATGCTGCATGTTGCTGTTGATCTTTCACTGCTGTGTTGCTATTGCTGAGAATGTTTCTTTCATTTTTCCCAACATTGTGAAAAAATTTATTTTGCGAGGTTACAGTTTTTAAACTTAATGGTAAAGCTGTTTTTTTCTCATCTTCTGCCACAGTTTGGTAAATGCAGGAATTGCTTTTTATTTAAGGAAGATTTATCGTTAATTCGATGAAAAGGCAATGGGATTCTTAGATTGCTCAATAGGAAGTAGAGAAAACTAGGGAAATTAATCTATCATTACCTTAGATTTTTTGATTAGCATTATTATGACCAATTATTCAATATTTAAATGTTGCTGATGTGGCAGGGTGAGGAGTGATTGGGTTGTGGGGAGAAAGATTAGCCTTAAATCCAGTACCTATTTAAAACAAATCCTAGCACACATCAAAATTTTTTGCCCTAAAAAAGGATTGGGGAGGGGTAAGGATTTTTATATCTATAAGAAAATGAATATGAAAATGAATTTATATCAATTAGAAATGAAACCAGAATTCCCTGCAGTATTATTTATGAACTGCCTGAGCAATATTCTGTATTTGAATTGTTGGCACTGACTTTACAAAAATATTTCAGCTGATTTTTTTGGATCACACATCTCTCGAGTAAGCTGAGAGTAATAAAGTTGAATTCTCTTTTTTGGTTTTGTTTGATAATGTTCCTATGAAGTGCCTTGAGATATTTTATATGTTTTTACTGTGCTATATAAGTGCAAATTGTCAAAGGAAAATATCCTATAAAATTACTTCTTTGGAAGGATGTGAAAGTGAACTGATGTTAATAACGTTCTTGTTTAATGAATGTATTTAAAATGTACTGTTTCTTCAAGAATTTCTTAATGATTTTTACAGTTTTCTTTAACAAAAAATGTTCCATGCTTAGTAAGCTTATAACTGAAAAGAATAGAAGAGTTTACAATCTCCTTGGCCTTCTCAGGTGAATAACTTTGATAGTTCTCATGTAGGAAATTTTGGCTTCTGTTGCCTGCCTGCTCCTCTTCCTTCTGCTGTACCACCTTGATGCCCAGGGTTCTGGCCTTCCTGAGTAGTGTGCTACCCTGCAATGCCACTAGGTCCAATATCTGATGGTTGTAACCCCGTTGCAAATTGGAGCCTTCCATTTGGTAGGTTGCTACTCAATTGTCCTTGATTAAATTAGCCCCTTCTTTTCTGTCCGTGAGATGTGAGAGGGGTATGGGCCCCATTGAAAGCCCATGCACTGAGTGACCACTGTGTCTGTGACTTGAACAACATTGAGAGCTCCCCTTGGAAAAGACCATGTTATTGTCTTTCAGAACTGTGATAATGCCTGGATAGCCATGTCCCCTATACTCGCCTCCATTCAGTGATCATTACCATCCTGTGCACCTCATTCAAAATCTTTACCTTTTTTAGTTTTGTTTTTTAATGGGATGTGGGCGTTGCTGGCTAGACCAGCACTTATTGCACATTCATAATTGCCCAAGGGCAGTTTGGAATCAACCACATGCAAGAGTCATAAATAGACCTGACTGCAAGAGGATGGCAGAAGTTCTTGCCTAAAAGGTGTTACTGAACTAGAGAGGTTATTACAATAATTGATAGTGCTTACATGACCTCAATGAGGCTAGATCTCACGTCTTTATTGAATTCACATTTCTCAATCTGTTATGGTGGGATATGTACTTGCATCCCCAGAACATTAGCCTGAGATTCTGGATTTCTAGCCCAGTGACATTGCTATTAAACCATTGCCTTGTTAAGAATGCTTGAGTTTTTAAGTTTTTAAACAAACTTCAATGGGGTGGAGACCAAGTTCCTGTCCTACCCTCCCTCCACTCTCCTGGCATCTGGAACAGCTTGTTGCAATTGACTGACACCTAGTGTGATATTTTTAGGGGCTTTTTCCTGGACTTTGTTTGTGTAGGGTGGTGGGGAGATGAAAATTCGGTCTCTTTGTTTGTTTCTGAATAGCCCTAATGGGGATAGTGTGCATTTTCACCTGCTATCTCACAGTTAGTGTTTATCAGGAACATTTTTCACTTTGGACATTTTCTTGTACACCATTAAACCCTGTTTTTCTGCAGGAACGCAGTGACATAATGATAATGTTGCTGGAGAAGTATTCCAATGATCCAGATTAATGGTCTGTAACTGGTGAAATTTAAATTCAATGATTGAAACTGGATGTATGAAGTCATACACTTTGGTAGGATGAAACAGAAGGCAGACTATGATTTAATTGGGAAGAGCCTCCAAAGGAGCACAACAGAAGGATCTGAGTGTTCCTGTGCATGGAACGCACTAGGTTAGCGTGCAGGTGCAGCAAATAATGAAGACGACAAATGGAATTTTGGCCTTCATTGCTAGGATGTTGGAGTTTAAAACTAAAGAAGTTTTGTTGCAACAGTACAGGGTGTTGGTGAGGCTGGAGTATTGTTACAGTTTTGGTCTTTGTGTTTTAGAAAGGATTGGAGGTAGTTCGAGATTCAGTAGGCTTGGCTGAAGTGGGTTGACTGATCATGAATGACTAACAAAGATTTGGACTTTGTTCTTTAGAGTTTAGAACTAGATGTTGAGTGGGGAAATCTCAAACAAGGGGACATAATTACAGAATAAGGCAACACTAATTTAAAATGAAAATGTGAAGGAATTTCTCCCAAAAGTAGTGAATGTCTGGAATTCTCTACCACAGAGTGGTGGCGGCTAGATCACTGAAAGTATTTAAATATAACAAGGAATTGACAGCTATGAGGAGCTAGCAAAAAATAGCTGTGGTCTAGGACTGGTCAGCCATAATCTTGTTGAATGGTGGGCAGTCTTGAGTGGCTGACTGGCCTACTTGTGCCGTTATTATGTTCTTACCTGACCTATTGCCTTTCCTATGTGCTGTCATAGGACTCAGGTGGCCCCCATCCCAAAGCATGTTGCTCTTGGTGGGGCATTCATGTTAGCTGGTTTTAACATCAAAAATAGAAAATTATAGAACAGAAGAAAGCTATTTGGCCCACAATGGGGTGGAGACCAGGTTCTTGTTGTACTCTCCCTCCAGTCTGCTGGCATCTGGAACAGCTTGTTATTGACTGGCACCTAGTGTGATATTTTTAGTAGCTTATCCCTGACTTTCATTTGTTTGGGATGGTGGGGGAGTGAAAATTCAGCCCCTCTACTTGTTTCTGAATACCCCTGATAAAGCAGGTTTTCACCTGCTATCTCTCAGTTCGTGTTTCTCAGGAACATTTTTCAATTTGGGCATATTCTCGTACACCGTTAAACCCCATTATACTGCAGGAAGGCAGTGACATAGTGATGACCTCGTTGGAGAAGTATTCCAAAGGTCCAGGCTAATGGTCAGTAGCTAGTGGTATTTGAATTTCAAAGAATCAACCTGTATATTGCTGCACAGTTAACATTGTGGGCTGAAGGACCCGTTCCAGTGCTGTGCAGTTCTAGGTACAGTTGCCCCACCATGGCAAGCAGTGGGAATTCGGTATCCTGCTTGTGGGCTACGTCCTAGAAATTGTATTGAACAGGGTGGTGCACAGATGAGACTTCTTTTTCCCGCAGGATCATCTATGGAGGCCACAACACCAGAAAATGGCAGTCTGGCCTTAAGTTAGCACCCAAGTTAAAATACTCTCAGCTGTTTGGAGGAATGCCCAGTACCAGAGGAAGGAGGTCAATGTCCTTCACCACTTCACCAGTTAAGTGCCACCATCTTCTCTCTGACCCCTCAGACTCACTCCACTGGACCCACTTCCCACCAAGGCCAGTCTACCACTCTCACTATTACATGCAACAACTTTCCCATTCGCCCTCATTCGCCAGTTCCTGACACCACTAGCCCTACATGTAATTTGCATTGCTTGCTCACTCAATTAGGACACCACCTCATTGACACCAGTGATAGCTGTGCCACTCACTTACCTCTTCACTAATATTTGTCTCCCATTCCAGGAGAAAATCAGCCCACAATAGGGCAGACAGAGTTAAGGTGGCCTGCCTCATTTGGCTCCTCACCCGTCATGCAGAGAGGATCTTGACTTCTGACCACCCTGAATAGGGCCTGAGTTGTGCCGTAAACGCCATCCCTGTTGACTGGTCTGAGGTCTGCTGACTTAGTGTCAGCACTAAATGGTACATCCTTTTGCCTCTATGCGGTCCATGTTCCTCTATTTCTTCTATCTCTCAAGATGCCTGTTCAACGTTGGTATTGTATCTGCTTCTCTCACCACCTCTGGCAGAGCATTCAGGCACTTACCACTCTCCGTGTAAAAAAAATAGAATAAAACTTGCCTCTGCTATCTGCTTTCAGTTTTCCCGTTTTACCTTAAATCTATGTCCACAGTAATTAACATTTCCACCCTCGGAAAAAGACTCCATTTTAACCATGTCTGTCATAATTTCGTAAACTTCTATCAGATGGCCCCACAACCTACGTTCATAGGAAAACAAACCAAGTTTGTCCAATCTCTTTTCATAGCTGATACCCTCCAAGCCAGGCAACATCCTGGTAAACCATTTCTGTATCCTCTCGAAAGCCTCCATATCCTTCTGGGTAGTGTGTTGACCAGAACCGCATGCAATATTCTAAATGTGACCTAAATAATGTTCTATACAACTTTCTTTATTCATTCATGGGATGCGGGCATCGCTAGTTAGGCAGTATTTATTGCCCATCCCTAATGGCCCAGAGGGCAGTTAAGAGTAAACTACATTGCTGTGGGTCTGGAGTCACATGTAGGCCAAACCAGGTAAGGATGGCAGTCTCCTTCCCTAAAGGACATTTGTGAACCAGATGGGTTTTTCATGACAATCGACAATGGATTCATTGTTAAGAGTCTTCATTCCACAACTGCAATGTGACATACCAACTTTTGTATTCTATGCCCTGACTAATTAAAGGCAAGCATGCAATTGGCCTCCTTCACCATCTTATCCACTTGTGTTGCTACTTTCAGGGAACTGTGAACCTGTACACGCAGATTCCTCTGTATACTAATGATTTTAAGGGTTCTGCCATTTACTGTGTACTTCCTTCTTTCATTCAACCTTCCAAAATGCATCACCTCACATTTGTCTGGTTTAAATTCAATCTGCTATTTCTCTGCCTGAAGTCTCCAGTCTGCCTATGTCCTGCTCTATCCTTTGGCATTCCTCCTCATTATTCACTGCTGCCCCAATCTGTCCCTTTGTCCACTCTCCTAGTCTGTCCAGGTCCTTCTGCAGCCTCCCTGCTACCTCAACACTACCTGTCCCTCCACCTATCTTTGTGTCACTTGCAAACTTAGCAACAATGCCCTCAGTTCCTTTGTCCAGGTTTTTAAAAGTTATTAAAAGATTATGTTGGTTGCTCTGGCTCTTTGGTATTTTGTAAAAACAAAAAGATCCAAAATAGCTCAGTGGTTAGCCCTGCTACCTCATAGTGCCAGGGATATGGCTTCGATTCCACCCTCCACACTGTCCATGTGGATTTTGCACATTCTCCCCACGTCTGCGTGGGTTTCCTCTGGGTGCCCCAAGGTGCAAAGATGTGCAAGTTAGATGGATTGACCATGCTAAAGTGTCCAGGGATGCACAGGCTAGGTGGATTAGCCATGGGAAATGTAGGGTTACAGGGGTAGGGCCCAGGGCTGGATGGGTGCTCTTTGGAGGTCGGTTTGGACTCGATGGGCCCATATGGCTGCTTCCATACTGTAGGGATTCTATGAAAGGAACACGTGCTGTAGAAGTCAGTTCTCAATTATTAACTATTTTTTCCAAAATTACCTTGGCAACCAACAAAGATTTATAGTTGTGTTTGCAGCAAGTTTTCCAAACAGTCCTGAGAAGAAAATCCCTAATATGGAAAGAACAGGCTTTTAGGTTTATGCATTATTTCTTACTGTAAATCAGATGTCACAATTTATTATTGAACTTTTGTTTTAGTTAGGCAGAGATGCTGCTGACTTGTAGTGTTTTCCTAAAGATTTACTACTTGTCAACCCATTATTTCCATTTATATAACAGAAGGAAAATGTGATGTAGTCACATTAGACTGTTGATTTGTATTAGCATAATTTTATTTGGGTGTGTTCAGTACACGGTCAAATTTTAATGACAGCTGCATCTAGTTTATGTTCATACGTATTTAAGTTGTATTCTGTTATGGTGCACATAACAAGGGGTAAAATGGGATGCTGTCAGACAGTCTGGTAGTGACAGGGCTTTGGTCTCTCAAAATGTGACCAAATTAATTCTAAACGCTTTTTTCAATTGATGTTCCAGATGTATCCAGTTTTTTTTAAAAATTAATTTGTGGCTGAGGGTATCACTGTCTAGGCCAGCATTTATTGCCTACTCCTAATTGCCCAGAGGGCCGTTAAGAGTCAATCACATTACTGTGGGTCTGGAGTCACATGTAAGCCAGGCAGGTAAGGATGGCAGATTCCTTCCCTAAAGGGCATTAGTGAACCAGGTGGGCTTTTTGACAATTGGCAATGGATTCGTTACACTGTTAATTCCAGATTTATTTTTTAAAAGTTGATTTCAAATTCTACCATTCGAATCAGGTTCCCAAGAACATTACCTGGATCTCTGGATTAACAATCCAGTGATAATACCACTTGGCCACTGCCTGCCCTCTTAGCCAATATTTCTGAGGTTCAACAAAGGGCTGTCAAAGTTGTAGGAAAGCACATCAGCCTTGTGAGATATTAAATGAGAGACATGTAAGTACCATACTTTGTGTCTGTTTGTCAGTGATAGCATGGAAGGATAACGACATTTAAAAAAAAAATCAAGGCCACAGTAACTTCCAAAGTGACAAGCAGAGGATGAGCATCAACATAATTGGAAACCCTCTCTATGATCAATATGTCACTCAATATTGTGACTGACTCTCTGGAGATTTGTTTTAAGGTACTGGCAAGCTGTCATTTGCAAGTAGATCATGCTTACCCTGTTGAAACTATTGACAGGATAGTGTCTTCACCTACCTTTTACCTGTCTGATGCTGCAAATGTCTTTCCTTGCGCAGGTCCCTCACCTTGCAGGACCACAGTTGGTTGTCCCTTGCCAACTGACTTTTCTTCATTTCCTTCTCCTTCCTTCCTCCTCACTGGAGAAGCTTCATGTAGAGTGGATTGTGCCCATGAAGGACAATGGACTCAAGGTCCAATACTCGAATCTACAAACTTTAATTTATCTTTGTTTATAGGGGCGGCTCAGTGGTTAGCACTGCTGCCTCACAGCGCCAAGTCCAAGTGGACTCCGGTTTGATTCCACCCTCGGGTGACTGTCTATGTGGAGTTTGCACATTCTTCCTGTGTCTGCATGGGTTTCCTCCCATAGTCCAAAGATGTTCAGGGTAGGTGGATTGGCCAAAGTGTCCAGGGATGTTTAGGTTAGGTGGGTTAGACATGGGAAATGCAGGGGTAGGGGAATGGGCCTGGGTGGGATGCTCTTTGGAGGGGCGGTGTGGACTTGTTGGGCCAAATGGCCTGTTTCCACACTGTAGGGATTCTGTGATTATAGCCTTCACCGCCATCCTAGCAAGTGTGGACTGAAAAAGATGAATGAATGCACATTTAGCATCAAATTTTTTCCTGCCTTCACCAGACTGTCTTTTGCTGAATCAGCCATAGTCCCATATGCAATCATTCTGTCTACCCATGTCCATCTCTTCATATCTGGTACAAACTTTGCTGAGGTATGTCCAGTGAAAAATTGTATGGACAACATAAAGTATGAAAACAGGATTAAGTGGGCTATAATTAGTATTTAACCTGGCAAGTGGGCTGCTAATCTTGGTATCCATTGAATTTGGCATTAAGAGGGCTAGTGTGATGATATCAAGTCGGTGACAGAAACAAGAAAGAGGTAGACAGTCATTTCTGTAGCTATCTCCATGAGTTCTGTGTACTGTGTTACATAAGAACATAAAACATAAGAAATCTGAGCAAGAGTAGGCTATTCAGCCCTTCAAGCTTGTTCCATCACTTAATAAGTTCATTGTTATTCTGCCCTAGGCCTCAACTCTTCTTTTATGCCAGCACTTTTAAATACTTTCAGTGATCTAGCCTCCACAACTCTCTGGAGTGGAACATTCCAGCAAGTTACTACCCTCTGGCAGAAGAAATTCCTTTGCACATTGACATGGATGAGTTGGACTGAAGGGTCTGTTTCCATGCTTACATCTCTATGACTCTATCTAAGCTTCAAATTAGTGTCCCCTTATTCTGTCACCATGTCCCCAGTTCAAGGGATCTTCTCAACATCTATACTGTTAAACTCCTGCAGAACTTTGCATGTTTCAATAAGATTACCCCTCATTCTTTTAAACCCTAATGAGTAAAACTGTTCTTGATAAGTAAACCCCCATTCCCAAGAATTCAGCATAGTAAACATCTTCTTAGCAACTTAGAATGTCAGGATACCAATGTCAGTATATCCTTTCTTAAAATGTGGACCAAAACTGCACCCAGTTCTCCAGATGCAGCTTCACTAAGACTCGATGCAGCTGGAACGAGGATTTCATAAAATCCCTACAGTGTGGAAACAGGCCTTCGGCCCTACAAGTCCACACTGACCATCAGAGCATCCACCCCAGACCCATCCCCTTATAACCCACCTAATCTACACATCCCCAAACACAACAGGCAATTTAGCATAGCCAATCCACCTAGCCTGCACATCTTTGGGCTGCGGGAGGAAACCCACACAGAAATGGGGAGGACGTGCAAACTCCACACAGACAGTCGGCCGAGGGTGGAATTGAACCTGGGTCCCTGGCACTGTGAGACAGCAGTGCTAACCACTGAGCCACCGTGCTGCTCTATTCCTATTTTTAAACTCCAAACCCCTAGCAATAATGGGCAAAAAAGACATTGCTTTCCTCATTGCATCCTGAGCCTGCGTGCTAATCTTTGTGTATCATGGACAAGAACACCCAGATCCCTCTGTGGTCTATTACCATCATGGAGATAGTGAAGGAAAGAGTCAATTAGAAATTGTGTGCATATCAGCACCAATGAAATAGTGATAGCAAATATTGAGGTCTTAACATTAGATTTTCAACAGCAAGGGGGGAGTAAGCTATAAAGTAGGACCTCAAAAACAAGTTAAAATCATCTGTAGATTTCTTCTAGAGTTGAGCTGCAATGAGGAAGATAGGGAGGATCAGTAGATTGGTTAAGCTATGGCACAGGAGGCAGGGCTTCAGATTCTCCTTCAACAGCATCTTCCAAACGAAACCTGCAATCTCTACCACCCAGAAACACAAGGGAAACAAATGCAGGGGAACACCATCAGCTGCAAGTTTCCAACCAAACTTGAAACTAAAACAGTATTCCTTCAATGTTACCGGGTCAAAATCCTGATCTTCTATAACAGCACTCAATATATATGTTCCACATATATTTCAAGAAATAGAAGAAGGTTTGTAAACTTGATTCCAGGTATGGAGGGACTGTCTTATGAGGAGGGGTTAAGTAGGTTAAGCCTGTACTCATTGCAGTTTAGAAAAATGAAAGATAACGTTGAAACATAGAAGATTCTTAGGGGACTTGACAGGATTGATGCGGAAAAGTTCCCTTGTGGGAGAATCTAAGACCAGAGGGCCTAATCTCAAAATAAGGAGTCGCACATTTAAGACAAATATGAGGAAGAATTTCTCCACTCAGAGGGAAGTAAACCCATTGAATTCTTCACTGCAGAAGGCTATTGAGGCTGGGTTGACTATTCAAGGCTGAGCTGGACAGATTTTTAATCAGGGAATCAAGGGAAAAGGCAGGAAAGTGAAGTTGGGGGTTATCAGATCAGCTATAACCTCATTGAATGGCAGAGCAGACATGATGGGCTGAATGGCCTACTTCTGCTTCTACTACTTATGGTCTTGGAATTGAAGCTTATGGTATAGGAAGTTCAGTGTCATCTTGGACAAAAACTTTGGCTTAAGAACAGAAACCAGTAAGTCATGATAAATGGTTGTTTGCAAACTGGAAGATAGTAGTTTTTTTCCCCCCAAAGTCTGTGTTAGAATTTCTATATAAATTTTATATAAATATGAATAAGTATAAAACTTGTATATTGGAGCCTGCAACAATATTTTGAAGTTTACCTTTTATACCAATTTTGGTGACAAACGTTGAGGATGCTACTAATGGATTACAACAGAATAGAGATAGGCTAACATTTTGGGCAGACAAGGCAAATAGAATTTAACACAAAAAGCTTGGAAGCAATACATTTTGACAGAAGGGATAGTGAAATGCAATATGGACACTGTTAAAAATCAAGTGAAAGAACAGCAGAACCTTAGGGCCATAGATTCCTTACAGTTTGAAAGCAGGCCATTCACTCCATCATGTTTACACCAACTCTCCGAACAACATCCTACCCAGACCCATGCCCGACTCTGTCCCTGTAATGCTGCATTTTCCATGACCAATCCACCTATTTCCCTGGACACTGTGGGCAATTTAGCATAGCCAATCTATCTAAGCTGTATATCTTTGACTGTTGGGCGAAACAGGAGCAACTAGAGGAGACCCATGCAGACACATTGAGAATGTGCAAAGTCCACACCTGCAGTCAGCTGACGGTGCAATTGAACCTGGGTCTCTGGCGCTGTAAGGCAGCAGTGCTAACCACTGTGCAACTCTCATTTCCTCCCTGACCTCCGTCAACATACCAGGTAACAACCCATCTGACCTCGCGACTTATCGACATTCAAGGATTCGAACTCCTCTAACACTATGATTAATGTTATGTTTTTGTCCAATATTTCACACCGCTCCTCTTGGATTACTATATCCACAACACCCCTTTTTGTGAATGTGGACACAAACAAAAAATTTAAAATTCTTCACACAAGTTCCCTTCTTCATATCTGAAGTTCCCACTTTTTCCTTAACTATCCTCTTGCTGTTTAAAGGCTGTTAGAATATCTTTGGGTTTTCCTTTTCGCTGATCTTTTCTCATGCCCTCTCTTTGATTTCCTTTTTGTTTTAAATTTAATCCCTGTACTTTCTATACTCTTCTAGCTATCTGCAGTTTTGAGTTTTTTTTGACTACCATAAGTTTTCTGTTTAATCTTCCCCTGTGTTTTTCTAGACAACATGGGACTCACTTAAATTACCTCTCAGTTTTGTAAAATTTGCCTTTACCTAGTTTAAAATTTCTACTCCTGATTTATTTCTGCCCTTTTCCAGAATAATACTAAATCTAACAGAATTGTGGTCACTATCCCCAATATGGTCACCTACTGTTATTTCACCTACTTGCCATCTTCATTTCCCAAAAATAAATCCAGAATTACATCTCCGTTCATTGGGCTTGTCTCGTATTGTTTAAAAAGAATTCTGGATACTGTTCATGAATTTTTCACCTTCAATGCCCCTTTATATTGTTTGAAACCCGATTGGTATTGGGATAGTTAAAGTCTCCCAGTATTACTGCTCTCTTATGCATGGGTAGAAATTTGCCTACATATGTGTTCTTCTATTTCCTGGGATTCGTATGCATTTATTTTTCAGAGTAGCTGGAACTATTGAGAGAATAGTTAGGAAAGGGCTTTAGAAATAGATGTATTAAATAGAAAAACAGGGAATTTATTTTGAACATTTATAAAGCTCTCATTAGGCCATAACTAGAATATTATGTCCAGTTCTGGGCATCAATTTTCAGTGAAGATGCATCTTGTGAGGGTACAGAAGAAATTTAATAGGACGGTTCCAGAAATGAGCGATTTTAACTGCAAGAATAAATTGGAGAAGCTAGGTTATTCTCCTTGGAGCAAAGGAAGTTTAGCCTGGATTTGATAGAGGTGTACAAGACTTATGTTACGTTTAGATAAGGTTGACAAAGAATCTCTGTTTTCCATTTGCTGAGTTGTAATGACATGAAACTCACTGCCTTACAGGGATAATGGAAGCGAAGTCAATGAATGAATTCAAACATAGTTGATAAGTACTTAAGTAAAATAAATTTCCAGGGCCGACAGGGCTAGAACAGGGAAATGGGACTGATTGGTTTGCTGTACAGAGAGACATCATGTATTTGTCAGGTCAAATGGCCTCCTTCTATGCCATAATGATTCTGTGACTGTATACTAACTTATTCAACTGAGTTTATTGCACTTCTGGGCCAAAATATAAAGAAGGAATATGAAGAAAGCAGGAAAGAACTCAAGCAGGGAATTAGGACAGCAAGAAGGACCATGAAATGACCTTGGTAAGTAGGGTTAAAGAGGATCCCAAAGCATTCTATACATGCATTAAAAATAAGAGAAGGGAGAAGGTAGGACCACCCAAGGATAGAAGAGGGAAGTTGTGCTTGGAGGCAGAGCATATGGGTAAGATCCTAAATTTTTTTATTCATTCATGGGATGAGGGCATCGCTGGCTAGACAGCATTTATTTCCCATCCCTAATTCCCCAGCGCACATTTAAGAATCAACCACATGGCTGTGAGTCTGGAGTCACAGGTAAGCCAGACCAGGTAAGGATGGCAGTTTCCTTCCCTAAAAGACATTAGTGAACCAGAAGAGTTTTTCTGACAATCGACAATGGATTCATGGTCATCATTAGACTCTTAATTCACAGATATTTATTGAATTCAAATTCCACCATCTGCCATGGTGGATTCAAACCCAGGTCCCCAGGACATTATCTGAATCTCTGGATTAACAGTCCAGCAATGATACCACTAGGCCGTCGCCTCCCCTTTCCATTGGTAATCACCCAGGAGAAGAATATGGAGGATAGTGAGATTTATGTGGAGCATGCTAATATGCTAGGGCATTTTGGGATCAAGAAAGAAGTGGTGTTGGGTCTCTCGAAGAACATTAAGGTGAATAAGTCCCCAGGGCCCAATGGTATCTACCCCAGTTTATTGAGACAGGCAAGAGAGGAGATTACGGGGGGCTTGACCAAGATATTTGTATTCTCGCTAGTCACTGCAAAGGTCCCGGAGGACTAGCGAGTAGCTAATGTTGTTCCTCTGTTCAAGAAGGGAAGTAGGGATCATCCAGGAAACTGTAGGCTGGGGAGGCTCATACCGGTGATTGTGAAGCTATTGGAGAGAATTCTTAGAGATAGGATTTACGTGCATTTGGAAAAGCATGGCCTAATTGGGGATAGTCAGCATGCTTTGTGAGAAGCAGGTAATGTCTTACTAACTTGAATTTTTCTAGGAGGTGATGAAGGTGATTGATGAGGGTTAACCAGTGGATGTTGTTTATGTGGATTTTAGTAAGGCTTTTGACAAGGTCCCTCATGGTAGGCTCACTCAGAAGATTAAGATACATGGGATCCACGGTGATTTGGCTGCATGGATTCAGAACTGGCTTGCCCATGGAAGGCAGAGGGTAGTGGTGAAAAGGGTGTTTTTCGGACTGGAAGTCCGTGACTAGTGGTGTTACGCAGCGATCCATACTGGGACCTCTGCTGTATGTGATATACACAAATGATTGGATGAAAATGTAGATGGGTGGATTTGTAAGTTGCGGACAATACAAAGATTGGTGGAGTTGTGGATAGTCTAGAAGATTGTCAAAGGATACAGCGGGATATAGATCAGTTGCAGATATGGGCAGAGAAATGGCAGATGGAGTTTAATCTGGGTAAGTGTAAGGTGCTGCACTTTGGGAGATCAAATGTTATGGAAACGTATACAGTTAATGGCGGGACCCTGAACAGCATTGATGTACAGAGGGATCTTGGGGTTCAAGCCCATAGCTACCTGAAAGTGGCCACGCAAGTAGATAGGATGGTAAAGAAGGTGTATGGCATGCTTGACATTATTGGTTGGGGAATTGAGTGCAAGAGTCAGGATGTCATGTTGCAGCTTTACAAGGCTTTGGTTAGGCCACACTTAAAGTAGTGCATTCAATTCTGGTCACCATATTACAGGAAGGATGTGGCGGCTTTGGAGAGGGTGCAGTAGAGGTTTACCAGGATGCTGCCTGGATTAGAGGGTATGAGCTATAAGGAGCACAAAGACAAACTCTGATTGTATTCTCTTGAGCAGTGCAGCCTGAGGGGGGAGTCTTGATAGAAGCCTATGCAATTATGAGATGCATAGATAGGATTGATTGACAGAATAACTTCCCCAGAGTTGAAATGTCTAAGACTAGGGGGAATGCATTTAAGGTTAGAGGGGGAAAGTTCAAAGGAGTTGCGAGGGGCAAGTTTTTTACACAGAGTAGTAACGTGCTGCCAGGTGTGGTGGTGGAGGCAGATATGATAGAGGCATTTAAGGGACTTTTAGATAAGCACACGAATATGCAAGGAATAGAA
Organism: Rhincodon typus; assembly: GCF_021869965.1. Lineage (NCBI taxonomy): Eukaryota > Metazoa > Chordata > Chondrichthyes > Orectolobiformes > Rhincodontidae > Rhincodon > Rhincodon typus. The sequence continues at coordinate 137,916,742 of NC_063332.1, read as the reverse complement.
GGATATGGACCAAGGTAAGGCAGAAGGGATTAGTTTAAATTGGCGTCCTGTTCGGCACAACGTCCTGTGTTGTACAGTTCTATGTTCTATAGCTCTATGTTCTAAAATATAGTGCCCTTCCTCCCAAAATGAATGTAAAGGTTGGTGTGTTGTGGTGTTTAATGAATGGGAGGATGCTGGATTGGGGTCTCCAATCCCTTTCTGTCCCTACCCCAGTAAAGTTGGAAATATGTGTGGATAGCTGCCGTATTGCAATTGAAGCCTGCAGTTAATGTTTCCTCTGCTGGTATTCAACTAGCAGCAGGCAGGACAGTCACATTGCAGGAAGCCACGGAAACAAACTGTGGACGTCCGTGGGGGTTGTAAGGGAAGAAATGGTGGGAATGTGTTGTTCAAAGTTGCAGATTCAAGGAACCCAGAATTCAAAAGTGAGGCTTCCTGTTTGCTACTAGCAGGCCTTCTCTAGAGAAGGTGTTATTGAACTCGTCAGCTCTTCAGGATTAATTTCCACCACTATTCATACCTTCCTTAACTACCTACTATTGCACCTTTTTAAAATGTGGCATAAGCAATCATGCTGATTCTCCATTTCACTTTGTTATTAAAATGGTTTGTAGCAGACAGCAAGGCCATTCTCCCTGTACTGCTTGAAGCAGCTCTTTAAAAGCAACTCTCCCATTGTGATTTCCCTGCTTTTTCTTGTGGCCCTACAAATTTTTAATTTAGACAATTCTTTTTTTAAGGCCTCGATAGAACTTGTCTTCATCACACTGTCAGGCAGTGAATTCCAGATCCTAACCAGCCATTGAGTATAAAAATTTCACGTCACCTCATGGCTGCTGCTTTTGCCAATTACTGTGAGTTGGTACCCTTTGACCCTGTTCCTTCGGAAACCGGAAGAGTTTCTGATTTGCCCAGACCTCTCATCTTAATCCCATTTTTTCCAAGAAGAACAACACTTACTTTTCCAGTCTATCTTCAGAGTTGAATGTTAGTCATCCCTGGTACCATTCTCATGAATCCTTTATGGCCCTTCTAATGTCTTCACCTACTTAAGTCTGGTGTCCATAACTTGATACAGGACTTCAATTGAGACCGGAGCATGTTTTATACAGGTTTGACGTAACTTTCCTGCTTTTGAACTTTATATTCCTCTGCCTCATATGCTTTATTAATCCCTGTCAACCTTTTGCATTACCTTCAATAAGTTATGTACATATGTCCTCAGCTACCTCTGTTTCTCTACCCCTTTAGAATTGTAGTTATTATTTTATATTGTCTCTCCATGTATGTCAATTCACAATATTTCCTTGTTTTGTGCCTTTCATAAATATTGAAGTTTTGTTCTCTATATCCAAGTTTGGGCCACTAATATGTGTCAAAAGCAAGGGTTCTAAAATCATAAGGAGCCTCTTCGACTACATTTCTCTCATTCAAACACAGTAACATCGAAAATAGGAGCAGGAGTAGGCATTTGGCCCTTTGAGCCTTCCCCACTGTTCATTCTGATCAGGCTAATCATCCAATACAAAAGCCTACTCCTACTTGTCCCCATATCCTTTGATTCCTTTAGCCCATGTGTTTTCTCCAGCTTCTTTTTGAAAACATATATTTTTGCCTCACCTGCTTTCTGTGATAGTGAATTCCGCAGGTCTACTGCTCTCTGAATGAAGAAATTTCTCCTCATCTCAGTCCTAAATGATTTGTCACGCATCTTTAGACTGTGATTCCTGGTTCTAGACACTCTGTCATTGGAAACATCTACCCTGTTGAGTCTTGTTGTAATTTTACAGGCTTCCAGGAGATTCCCCCTCATTCTTCTGAACTCAGATGAATATAGTCCTAACTGAATCAATTTTTCCTTGTGCATCAAGCCTGGCCATCCCAAGAATCAGATTGGTAAGCCTTCACTGCACTCCCTCTGTAGCAAGTTTCCTCAGATAAGGAGACCAAAACTTCACACAGGTGTGATCTCACCAACGCTCTGTACAACTGCAGCAAGACTTGCTTGCTCCTGTACTCAAATCCTTTCACTATGAATGCCAACATACCATTTGCCTTCTTAACTGCCTGCTGCACCTGCTTGCACATTCAGCAACTGGTGTACAAGGACACCCAGGTCACAAAGTACATTCCCTCTCTCAATTTATAGTCAGTCATTCAGATAATAATCTGTCTTCCTGTTTTCTCCCAAGTGGATAACCTCACATTTATCTATATTATACTGCATTTGCCATGCACTTACCCACTCACTCAGCTTGTTGGAATCACACTGAAGCATCTCTGCATCCTCCTGACAGCTTGACCTTCCACCCAGTTCTGTTTCCTCATTCAAATCATTAATATATATTGTGATTTGCTGGGGTGTGAACACTGATCCTTCTGGCATCCCTCTAAGTCACTGCCTGCCATTCAGAAAAAGATCCATTTATTCCTAATCTTTGAGTCCTGCCTTGTAAACTGTTTTCTCAACGCAGCACTCCTACTGCTTTAATTTTACATAATAATGTCATATGTCAGACTTTGCTGAAAGCTTTAAATACTTCCCCTCTCACCTTAAACCTATGTCCTCTAGTTTTGGGCACTCACACGCCAGGAAAAAGACCTTGTATATGTACCCTCATGATTTTATAAACCTCCATAAGATCATCCCTCGGCCTCTGACGCTCCAGGGAAAATAACTCCAGTCTATTCAATTTCTCCCTATTGCTCAAACCCTCCAACCCTGGCAACATCCTTGTAAATCTTTTCTGAGCCCTTTCAAGTTTCACAACATCATTCATATAGCAGGGAGATGAGAATTGCATGCAGTATTCCAATAATGGCCTAACCAATGTCCTGTACAGTCACAACATGACCTCCCAACTCCTACATTCAATGCACTAACCAATAAAGGCAAGCATACCAAACACCTTCTTCACTTTCCTGTCTACCTGGGACTCCACTTTCAAGAAATGATGAATCTGTACTCAAGTCTCTTTGTTCAGCAATACTCGCCAGGACTTTCCCATTAAGTGTTTTAGTCCTGCCCTGATTTGCCTTTTGAAAATGCAGCACCTCATATTTATTTAAATTAAACTCCATCTGCCACTCCTTGGCCCATTGGCCAATCTGATCAAGGTCCTGTTGTACTCTGAGGTAACCTTCTTTGCTATCCACTACAACACCAATTTTGTTATCATCTGTGAACTTGCTAATCATGCTTCCAATGTTCACATCCAAATCATTTATATAAATGATGAAAAGCAGTGGACCTAGCACCAATCATCGCGGTACACTGCTGGTCACAGGCCTCCAGTCTGAAAAGCAACCCTCCACCACCCTCTCTTCCTTTGAGCCAGTTCTCTATCCAGAGGGCTAGTTCTCCCTGCATTCCATGTGATGTAACCTTGCTAACCAGTCTACCATCTGGAACCTTTTTGAACATATTACTGAAGTTCATGGATCACGTATACTGCTCTGCCTTCATCAACACTTTTCGGTCCTTCTTTAAAAAACTCAATCAAATCAAATGAGTCAATGGGCCAAGAAATGGTAGATGGAGTTCATTCTGGATAAATGTGAGGTATTGCATTTTGGTACAAGAAACAAGGATAAGGCTTATACAATTAATGATAGGGCCTTGGGTAGTGTGTAGAACAGACGGACTGAGGGGTGCAGGTACATAATGCTTTAAAGTTTGCATCGCATATTGACAGGATCGTTAAAAAGGTGTTTGGCACACTTGCCATCTTTGCTCAGTCCTTTGAATAAAGGAGTTGGGACATTATGTTGAAGTTGTACAGGATATTGGTGAACTGTCTTCTGGAATACTTTGTCCAGTTCTGGTTGCTCAGTAATAGGAAGGATATGATCAAGCTGGAGAAGGTTCAGAAGAGATTTACCAGGATGTTGATAGGTATGGAAGATTTGAGTTATAAGGCTGGATAGACTGGGACTTTTTCTCTGTGGAACATAGGAGGTTGAGAAGTGACCTGATAGAAGTTTATAAAATAATGAGAGGTATAGATAGAGTTGATGGTGGTTGTCTTTTCCCTAAGATGGGGAATTTCAAGACTAGGGGGCCTATTTTTAAGGTGAGTGGAGAGATATTTCAAAAAGACATGAGGGGCAGATTTTTTTCACAGAAGGTGGTTCGCCTGTGGAATAACTTCTTGATGAAGTGGTGGATACAGGTACAATTACAGCATTTAAAAGACATTTGGATTGATATAAGAATAGGAAAGGCTTGGAGGGATATGGGCTAGGAGCAGGCAGGTGCACTAGTTTAGTTTGGGATTATGTTTGGCATGGACGAGTTGGACCGAAGAGTCTGTTTGCATGCTGTACAGTTCTATGACTCTATTTTGAGTAGATTTATCGAGCATAATTTCCCTTTTGTAAATCCATGCGACTCTGTCACTGTTTTCCAAGTGCTCAGCTATTATATCTTCTTTAATGGACTCCAATATTTTCCCCACTATTAGCATCAAGCAGACAGGTCTGTAATTCCCAGTTTCTGCCTGCCTCCCTTTTTAGTGGAATTACATAAGCTACCCTTCAATCTGCAGGGACTGTCTCAGAGTCTGTAGAATCTTAGAAGATGATCATCATTGCATCCACTATTTTTGGAGCCACTTCCTTAAGCGCCCTGGGATGTAGATTATCGAACCCTCAGGATTTGTTAGCCATCAGTCCCGTCAATTACCCCAATACCACTTCCTTTTTTTTACTGATTTTCTTCAGCTCCTCCCGCTCACTAAACCCTGTGTACCCCAGTATTTCTGGTATCCTACTATATCTTTTGTGAATACAGAATTAAAGTTTGTATTTCGTCCACATGATATCTATGCTCCCTGCAGCCTTCCTCTCCTACTCTATTCCCCCTTTCTTACTCAATCTCTCTGTACTCTTTTGCCAAATTCTAAACTTCTCCCACTCTGTTGTTTATTCTGGACAATTTGTACACCTTTCTCTTGGATGTAATACTCTCTATAAACTCCCTTGTCAGCCATAGTTTGGCCACATTTCCTGTTTTACCTTTATGCCAGACAGTAATAAACAATTCCTACAGTTCACCCATGCATACTTTGAATGTTTTTCATACCAGCTTTCTATCATTATTTCTTTCAATAATGTCCCCCCAGTCTATCATAGCCAAACTTGCACCTCACACCATTGTAATTTCCTTGACTTACGTTGGGGATCTTCATGTCAGAATCAACTACAGCACTATGCATCTTGATGAGGAATTTGATCATAATATGGTTGTTCATCCCAAGGGGCCTCACACAACTAGGTTGCCTTTTTGCAGCCCCACTAATGTTTTTTTTATCCTGGTTGTCTCTCAGCTCTACCCATACAGACTCCACAATGTCAGGGCTAATACCCTTCCTCACTATTGTTTTCATTGCCTCTTTGACCAGCAATGCAACTTCACCATTTCCCTTCAAAATACTGAATACCTCCGGATATCAATTTCCCATTTTTTTTCACCCTGCAGCCATGAATCAGTAATCCAAATGATACCATACCCATTTTCATTTACTGCACAATTAATTCATCCACTTTAATGCAAATTTTCAGGCGAGTCCTTTTAACAAAACTTAACCCGTTTCCATTATTTTTCACTGTGGGTCTGTTTGATTTTGGCTCTTGATTTCTCTGCCTATCACTTTCTTTATGTTGCCCTTTCTGCCTTTTATTCTTAACCTAGATTCTGTTTCCTCTGACTTCTGGCATAACTTCCTACCTCCTTGCCATTTTAATTTAAAGCTTCCCCAACCACTCTGGTAAATTGTCCATCCAGGACATCAGACCTGGCCCTGCCAGGTGTATCCTGTTCAGTTTGTTCTTTTCCCACCTCTCCCAAAATCGGTCCCAATGTCCCAGAATCTTGTCCCTTGCACCATCTCTTCAAACATATTTTACTCTGATATATCCTGCTATTTCTACTTTGACTAGCACATGACACAGGAATAGTCCTGAGATCACCATCTTTGTGGTCCCACTTTTCAACTTACTTCCTAACTTCCTATATTCTGCTTTTAGGACCTCCTCCTTCTTTTATCTATATAATTGGTATGTCACTGGTGATCACTGTCTCCATCAGAATGTCCTGTAGCCACTCTGAGACATCCTCGACCCGAGCACCATCCTGGAGTCTTGTTTGCAATCACAGAATCCTCTATAACTATTGTATTTCCACTCTTTTTACTCCTCCCTGGCAGCAGAACCAAACTTAGTGCAACCAATTTAGCTGATGATGCTTTCTCCTGACAGACCATTCTCTTAAACAGTATCCAAAGCAGTTTATCTGTTTAGAACACAGAACATAGATATAGGAGTTGACCATTTAGTCTGACCTATCATTCAATTAGATCACAGATAAACATCTATCTCAACACCACTGTCCCACATATCCCTTGATGTAATTAGTATCTGTATTAGAAGTTCTCCACCTTCAGCCTGAGTGCTGAGCCAATGATCCATCTCAGCCTTTGCTTGATGTCCCCATCATCATAGATGCCAATCTTCAACCAGTTTGACTTATTCCACATGATACCAAAAAACTGTTGAAGGCAGTGAATACTGCAAAGGCTATGAACCTTGACAATATTCCAGTGACAGTAATGAAAATTAGAGTTTCAGAACCAGCTGCACCCATAGACAAGGTATTCCAGTATGGCTACAACAGTGTCATCAATCAACAACATGGAAAATCGCCCAGGTATGCCCTGTATATAAAAAGCCAGACAAATCCATCCTGTTCAATTATCGCCCATTAGTCTACTGTTGATCATCTGTCAAGTGATGGAAAGACTTTTGAATTGTGCTATCTTGCTCAGAAAGAAACTAACTGATGCTCAGTCTGGGTTCTGCTAGGACTGCCAAGCTCCTGACTGCATTATAGCCTTAGTCCAAACGTAGACTAAAGAGCTGAACTCCAGTGCTGAGGTGAGCGTGACTGCCCTCAGCATCAAGGTAACATTTGACTGAGTGTAATATCAAGGAACTCTAGCAAAACTGGATTTGATGAGAATTGGGAGAAACTTTCCAATGGTTTTGTTTGGTGGAGGTCAATCCTCTCAGATCCAGGACACATTGCATGAGTTCCTCAGGGTAGTGTCCAAGAACCAAGCATCTTAGCTGCTTCAATGATCTTCCCGCCATCATAAGGTCAGAGTATGGATAATTGCTGGTGATTGCACAATGTTCAGCAATGTTCACTGAATCACACACTAACAATATTTTGGGGGTTAGCATTAATCAAAAACAGAGTTGGACCAGCCACACACGCACTGTGGCTACGACAGTAAGTCAGAGGCTTGGATTTCTGTGGTGAGTAACTCACCACCTGTCTCCCTAAAGACTTGCCATCATTTATAAAGTACAAGTTATAAATGTGGTGGAATACTCAATATTTGTCTAAAAGATGCAGCTCCAACAATACACAAGAGGCTTGACACCACTTAGGACAAAGCAGCCTGTTTGATTTGCATCCCATCCGATATCTTTGTTATTCACTGCCTACAGCAACAATACACAGTGGTAGCAAGGTGCCCTGCAGTAACTCATCAAGATTCCTCTTGACAGCACCTTCCAAGCTTGTGATCTGGAAGGACAAGAGCAGAAGATGCATGGAACATAACCTGCAAGCTCTCGAACATCCTGACTTGGAACTGTATTGCCATTCCTTTACTACTGCTGCGTCAAAATCCTGAAACTCCCTTCTTACAACTCTGTGAATGTTCCTACACATTAAGCTCTGTAGCAATTGTAAAAGGAAGCTCAGCACCACCTTCTCCATGCAACTGGGGACAAGCAATTGCCATACCTCATAAACAAATAATCAAAAAATGTCAATTTCTGCCTTGAATATGACGATCAATTATTGAACTTCCACAGTTTCTCAGGTAGAGAACTGCCGAGAATCACCATCCTCTGTGAAGAAATTCCTCCTTATTTCTATCCTCAATGAATTACTTCTTAAACCAAGATTGACTCTCCTTTTATACTCACCAACCAGCGGAATCCTCCTATCTACAATCACCCTGTCATGCAATAAGAATGCTTTTTTCCCACCACTCAACCAATTTCATGTCCCTGTTGTTACTCTCCCTTTTATCTCATAAGTTGTAACTATGCTGGCAAGCCTGTAGTATGGCACTTTACAAGCCTTTTGAAAGTGTATCTACACCATATTCACAGACTTATCATCACCAATCTTCATTATTACTTCATCAAACCACTCAGGCAAGTTAGTTAAACATGATTTGCCCTTAACAAATTCATGCTGCCTTTAGATTATTAATCCACAGTTGTCGACGTGGCTGTTAACTTTGTCCCATATTATAATTGCTAAAAGCATTTACTGAGGGTAATCTAGCCTGTGGTTGCCCATTTTTGTTACAGTTTTGCCTGCTAATCAATTTTAACTTACCGATATCAGATCTGTTCTAATCCTATTAAAAATAATTCTTCACTGATTAATTATTCTTTTTCGGGATTGCTCCTTATCCTTTGCTATAGCCAATCCAAACATTATGATGCAATGGTCTCTTTCCACAGATCAATCTCCTACTGACACTTGATTCACTTGGTCCATCTTATTCACGAAGAATCAGATCCAGTAATTTTTTTCCTCATTGGATTGAAAAATTACTGATTCAGAAAATAAATCCTGAATACATAATAAACTCTTGCCTCCCTCTGCTGTTCACATGGTTAGTCTCCAAGTCAATATTTGGATAATTAAATTGGATAGTTCTTTCATCTCATTGAAATTTCCTTACAAGTTTGTTCTTGAATAACTTTCCCACTGGTTCGTGACCACAAACATACTGAGCGATGTAATGATACCTTCATTGTTTCTTCAGTATTACTAAATAGATTTTGAAGACATCCTCTCTCTCCAGCAAGGTAATAAGCTCTTTAATCAATAGTGCTATCATCGTTTTTTCTTTGCTAATTACCTTGTATTCATGATAATACCTAGTTCTGCCCTTTTTTTGAGTCAGGGCTCTGTCACTCGATTATATTTTCACATGGCTATATGTGCCTTTAGCTCAGAAACATATTAACCATATTTCATACATTCATGCAGATGAATAATAAATGCAAGATAAACCTTATTACAATATCATGAATAGATACTTCCTTACAAGAAAGAAAAATCCAAAGGGAGGACCTACCATCTGTGGTAAACTTAGAAGAAACTAAATATAGTATCAAACTTATTGAGAAAACAATTGTGCGAAGGTGAGGAGTCGGTCAGAAGATTGTACAGCATATTAAAATAAAGCAAAAAATGTTTAAAAGATTATTAAGGAGCAAAAAAGTAAAGTACAAGAGAAAGCTAACTAGAAATGTAAGATCGCTTTTCCATAAGTATTTTAAAAAGAAAACAGCTAACAAAGTGAGTCCTGGTCCTATAGAAAGTGCATCTAGAGAATTAATAACAGAAAATTAAGAGATGGCAGTTGAACAGATATTTTGCATCGGTCTTGACTATAGAAAATACAAGAAATATCCCAGAAATAGCTGCAAATCAGGAAATGGAAGGAACTTAAGAAAATTACGTTCACCAGGGAAGTGGTATGAGCAAGTTGTTGGAGTTACAGTCTGACATGTCCTTGGGCTTCAACTTAGGACTTTAAAATACGTGACCAGTGAAATGGTTGGAGCATTGGTTTTAACTTTCCAAAATTCCGTAGACAGTACAATTCACTAAAATATAATTTATTTATTCAAAAAGGGAAATAGAAAGCAGGAAACTACAAGCCAGTTAACTTAACATCCTTCACATGGAAGATGCTAGAAACCATTATTGAAGACATATAGTAGAACTTAAAGTTCAAATTACTTGAGCAATGCCAACATGGTTTCGTGAAAGGGAATCACGTTTAACAAGATTTATTGGAGTTCTTTGAAGGCACTTGCTGTGGATAAAGGGGAACTGGTGAATGTGCTGTACTTAGACCTCCAGAAGAAATTTGATAATGTGCCACATCGAAGGTATTGTAGAAAATAAAAATTCATGGTGTATGGGGTAGCATATTGATATGGATAGAAGTTTGGCTAGCTAACAGGAAACATAGTTAGGCATAAATGGGTCATTTTCCAGTTGGCAAGATGTAGCCAGTGGTATACCACAGGAAATTGTGCAGGGGCCTCACCTTTTCACAATTTATATAAATAGTATTGATGAAGGAAACAAAGGTATGGTTGCTAAATTTGCTGATGATGCAAAATATACATGGAAGTAAACTATGAAGAGGATATGAGGAGTGAGTGCATGAAACAAAGGAACGTAGATAGTTTGAGTGAACCAAGATCTGACAGTGAAGTAATATTGTGGGAAAATCTGAAATTGTCCATTTTGGCAGGAAGACTAAAAAAGCATATGGTCTAAATGGTGAGAGATTATTGGGCTCTGAGATGCACAGGCAACTGGATTTCCTAGTGGATGGATCACGAAAGGTACAGCAACTAATTAGTAAAGCCAATAGAATGTTTTCATTTATTGCAAGGGGAACTGAATATAAAAGTAGGGACAGTTATACAGGACATTGGTGAGATCACATTTGAATGTTTACAGTTTTTGTCTCCTTATTTAAGAAAGGATGTAAATGCATTGGAAACAGTTCAGAGAAGATGGATTAGATAATACATGGAGTGTGTTGTTCATCTTGTAAGAATGGTTCGGAGAGGCTAGGTTTGTTTGCCTGGAGTTTAGTAGAGCAAGAGGTAACTCTCCAATAATTTGCCGACCACAGAAGTAAGACTAACTGGTCTGTAATTCCTAGGATTATCCCTATACCCTTTCTTGAACAAGGGAGTGACATTTGCCACCCTCCAATCATCTGGTATTACTCCAGTGGACAGTGTGGACGCAAAAATCATCGCCAAAGGGGCAGCAATTTCTTCCCTTGCTTCTCGTAGAAATCTTGGGTATAACCTTTCTGGCCTAGAGGACTTATCTATCCTCATGTTTTTCAAAATTTCTAGCACATCCTCCTTCCTAACATCTACCTGTTCAAACATATCTGCCTGTTTCATGCTGTCCTCACAAACATCTAGGTCCCTCTCACTGGTGAATATTGAAGCAAAGTATTCATTAAGGACTTCCCCTACCTCCTCTGACTCCAGGCACAAGTTCCCTCCACTATCCCTGATTGGTCCTAACCTCACTCTGGCCATCGTCTTGTTCCTCACATAAGCATAGAACGCCTTGGGGTTTTCCTTGATCCCACCTGCCAAGGCTTTTTCATACCCCCTTCTAGCTCTCCTTAAGTCTTTTCTTCAGTTCCTTCCTGGCTACCTTCGAACCCTCTAGAGCCCTGTCCGATCCTTGCTTCCTCAACCTTAAGTATGCTTCCTTCTTCTTCTTGACTAGATGTCCCACATGTCTTGTCATCCAAGGTTCCTTCACCTTACCATCCCTTCCTTGCCTCAGTGGGACAAACCTATCCAGTACTCGTAGCAACTGCTCCCTGAACAACGTCCACATTTCTGTCATGCATTTCCCTGAGAACATCTGTTCCCAACTTATGCTCTGCAGTTCTTGCCTAATAGCATTGTAATTCCCCCTCCCCCAATTAAATACTTTCCCATACCATCTGCTCCTATCCCTCTCCATGACTATAGTAAAGGTCAGAGAGTTGTGATCACTATCACCGAAATGCTCTCCCACCGAGAGATCTGACACCTGGCCTGGTTTGTTGACAAGCACCAAATCCAATATGTTCTCCCCTCCAGTCGGCCTCTTTGTGAACTTTATAAATGACTTGGATGAGGGAGTGGAAGGATGGTTTAGTAAGTTTGCCGATGACACAAAGGTTTGTGGATTGTGGACAGCGTGGAGGGCTGTTGTAGGTTACAATAGGACATTGACAGGATGCAGAACTGGGTAAAGAAGTGGCATATGGAATTCAACACAGAAAAGTGTGAAGTGATTCATTTTGTAAGTTCAAATTTAAATGCAGAATACAGGGTTAATGGCAGGATTCTTGGCAGTGTGGAGGAACAGAGGGATCTTTGGATCCACGTCCATAGATCCCTCAAATTTGCTACCCAAGTTGATAGGGTTGTTAAGAAGGTGTATGGTGTGTTGGCTTTCATTGGCAGGGGGATTGAGTTTAAGAGCTGTGAGGTTGTGCTGCAGCTCTATAAATCCCTGGTTAGACCACACTTGGAATATTGTGTTCAGCTCTGGTCGCCTCATTACAGGAAGGATGTGGAAGCTTTAGAGAGGGTGCAGAGGAGATTTACCAGGATGCTGCCTGGACTGGAGGGCAGGTCTCATGAGGAAAGGTTGAGGGAGCTAGGGTTTTTTTCATTGAAGCGAAGAAGGATGAGAGGTGACTTGATAGAGGTGTACAAAATGATGAGTGGCATAGATTGAGTGGATAGCCAAGATGTTTTCCCAGGGTGGAAGTGACTATTACAAGGGGTCATAATTTTAAGGTGATTGGAGGAAGGTCTCAGGGAGATGTCAGAGGTAGGTTCTTTACACAGAGAGTAGTGGGCATGTGAAATGTGTTGCCAACAGTGGTAGTGGAGTCAGATACATTAGAGACATTTAAGCGACGCTTGGATATGCACATGGATGATGGTGTAATGTAGGCTATACAGGGTAGTTTGATCTTAGTAGGATAATAGGTTGGCACAACATCGTGGGTCGAAGAGCCTGTACTGTACTGTACTGTTCTATGTTCTTTGTAACTTGATTTAAAACAATAAGATCCTGAGGAGTCTAAACAAAAAGAAAACTAAATAAAGACAAGCAACACAGTGGCTCAGTGGTTAGCACTGCTGCCTCAGCACTAGGGACCTGGATTTGATTCCACCTTTGGGTGACTGTCTGTTTAGAGTCTGCGTGGGTTTCCTCCTGGTACTTTGATTTCCTTCCACCGTTTAGAGATGTGCAGTTTAGGTGGATTGGCCATGCTAAATTTCCCATAGTGTGCAGGCTATGTGAGTTAGCCTTGGGAAATGCAGGGTTTCAAGGATGGGACGGGGTGCTGGTGGGTCTGGATTGGATGCTCTCCACAGGGTCAGTGTGGGCCCAAAGGGCCGAATGGCCTGCTTCCACGCTGTAAAGATTCTATTTTGAAAAAAAGGTTAAATATCATTTCTGGAGTAGACTAGAGGGTAATGAAATAATTCAATTCACCTCTCCCTCTTGCTCGTGGCACTTCAGATCGCCCTACCATTTGATGAAAGATAGAAAACAATTGACCTATTTTTGATTCTTTTTGTGATGTAAATTATAACCAATTGGATTCTGTTGAATTTGGTTGATTTCTGATCTGAGTCAAGTTTTAATCATCAATATAATCGTCTAGAAAAGTCTCATTCTGCTTTTAATTTTATATCAATAATAATCATATAGGCATTTTAAAAATTTTATTTTATAAATATATTGCACAAACATAATATTTAAATAATTTCATTAGCTTTCATTGATTTTCTATCTTAAATATACAATTACTGCATAAATACATAATATCCATCTCTTTCTTCCTAAGGAATTGCATGAAATAAAAACTACACAAAGTCAATTCTGGTTATGAAAAATAGAAACGTAATGGGAGATGCTTTTCCCATTACAAGTCCTTGCAACATGTGAATGAAGAAGTTTGATTAATGACTGAAATTGAACTCCAATGAAAGACCAATCTTCTCACACATTGTTCAAATACAAAAGCTGATAAATTTTTTGAAATATCTGACAATTTGAATAGTTGTGTGCCTTCTGTACAAAGTTTTAAGTCCTCTTGTGGTTAAATATTATTATGGCCAGATGCCCTCAATAGCAAAGACTCCTTGAAACAAAGCCACATTATCTGTTGTCCAATACCAACAGCTAATGGTCAACCAGTTTGAATGTTGCATTGGAATCTGGAACTCATCATTGGGACACGCTCATTTTGCAGTTTAGGATAAATGAGCCCCATATAACACAAAGCTTAGAGGGAATGTGATAGCATCCCAATTTCCATAAACAAAATTGAAGAAAATTCATCATCAAAAATAGATGTTCACATATATTATATCATCTTTAGTATATTTTGACTAAAAACGCGATACATCACTGTGACTGAATTGTCTAATTAAGCTGTCAACATAATAAAGGGCAATGCTTGCAATCGCAGATGTTTCATTACTATGCTGGGTAACATCCTCAGTGCAGCCTCCAATGAAGCATCGGTGTGTTTTCCTGCCTGGTTTTTAAAACAAGAGTGGCACACAAGCCCACATCAACCCTACGACAACTGCTCACCCAAACTAAAGACCCACTCCCTGCCCTGGACAGGACCAATGTCATCTACAAGATCCCCTGCAGAGACTGTGAGAAACACTACATTGGACAAACAGGAAGGAAGCTAACAACAAGGGTACATGAACACCAACTGGCTACAAAAAGACACGACCAATACTCACTCATCTCAATCCACATGGACAAAGAGAACCACCATTTCGACTGGGACAAGACCAAAATCCTGGGACAAGCTAGGCAGAGACAGGCACGAGAATTTCTAGAAGCCTGGCACACCACGAAGCATGCTATTAATAAACACATAGAACTCGACCCCATATACATTCCACTACGAAGGAAAACCGGAAGTGAGGCAATCCAGCTCAACGGACTCCAGAGTTTAAAAACCAGGCGTGAAAACACACCAATGCTTCATCAGAGGCTGCACTGAAGATGTTACCCAGCATGGTAACAAAACATCTGCGATACAAGAAACCAGCTCGGCGAGCCAACCAACCTCAACACCCACAACCCGAGCTACAAATCTACTCCAAAACCTTAGAGAATGCTTGCAATGTTACCAGTATAACTGACTGCTTAGTACAAACTCTTGGGAATCTAATTTGGTCTAAATATAAGACTAACTATGAAAATAAATGTATTGAGAGGGAGAAAAAACTGTCTTTGGAGTGGCTTATCATTTACATATCATTGCAAAAGGCATAGCAAAAGTTTTCCAAGTCTTTATTTTTGTAATATGATTGACCAGTATCAGAATGTACATTCCTTAAATTACAGCAACTGATTTTTTTTTCTCTCACCACCACATTGAGTCTTGAGATTAAGCAAACTTGTAACGAAGTTTGAAACATTGATATACAAGTCTGCAACAAGCTTTGGCTGACATTCAATATTTTTGTTAAATATCATGAACCCATCTATTTTTAAGATTTGCAATTGAGTTTGGTCCTGTACTTTATAAGCACATGCTAAAAGGTGGAATAACATTTGATTCTGTTATTTTACATTGCAACTGAAGTAACTTCTAGCCCCATACAAATCAGACAAAAACAATGAACGATGTATAAATCTCCAGTCTCCGCTGCTATTCAAACCAAATATAACAATAGATGAGCCAAATAAAGGTCAACAAAAATCTTAGGTGACCAAAGACACAGTTACCTACAGGTTAAGAAGTGTGTCTTAGGCAAAGGTTAGCGGCAGCAGACGGGTGCTGGGAGAGGATGGGGGGTGGTGGGGGAAAGGACAATGTCCCGTTTTACACATTCATCCATCCCTGGATTTTATTTAACTGTTTGGAGAGCGAACAGGTTGACAGAAGTTAGGACGATTAATGCTGGGAGCAGCAAACAAAAAAACAGTAAAGGAATTAAGGGTTATGGTGAGTGGGCGGGTAAGTGGAGCTGAGTCTCAAAAAGATCAGCCATGGTCTTATTAAATAGCGGGGCAGGCTCGAGGGGCCGGTTGGCCTACTCCTGCTCCTAGTTCTTATGTTCTTATGTTCTTAAAAGAGCTTAGTGTAGAACATTGTTTGAAGTGAACTTACTCGGTTATAAATTGATGATGTACTGACAGGGGTAAATGACTTGCATCACACTTTGGCCTTGTCAACAGCGAATTGTGTAACAATGAATTATCAGAGTCCACTCAGTTTCTCTGTATGTTCTGTATTCTCAGGAGCATTCTACAACATGGTATCCCTTTTAGAAATGTGATGATGATGTAACCAGATGTGAATATATCTCAGGGGTATGATATCACAATTGTTTGGATGCAACAGTGAAGTACCACTACCAGAAACATTTTTGACATTTCCATTGCTAATACTGATAGATTAACATAGTGATAAGCTGACTCATCATAGCAAAACACAATATTCCATTTTGCATATACAATAAATCCTTGGAGTTCAAGAGAACCATAATTGATTGATAACCAAAATTTACTTGGGTGTACAGGGAGGCAATTGTCTAGTGGTATTATCGCTGGACTGTTAATCTAGACACCCAGGTAATGTTCTGGAGATCTGGGTTCAAATCCCGCCACAGCAGATGGTGGAATTTGAATTTAGAACAAAGAACAGGAACAGGCCCTTCGTCCCTCTAAGCCTGCACCGACATGCTGCCCGTCACAACTAATTCCAATTTCCTTCCGGGGACCGTATCCCTCCTATTCATATATTTGTCAAGACACTCTCTAAAGGTCACTATAATATCTGCTTCCACTATCTCCCCCGGCAGCGAATTTCCGGTACCTGCCACCCTCTGTGTAAAAAACTTGCCTTGTATATCACCTTTAAATCTTGCCCCTCGCACCTTAAACCTATGGCCCCTGGTAACTGACTGACCCACCCTGGGAAAAAGCTTCTGACTGTCCAGTCTGTCCATGCCCGTCATAATCTTGTACACCTCTATCAAGTTGCCCCTCAACCTCCATTGTTCCAGTGAGAACAACCCAAGTTTCTCCAATCTCTCCTCATAGCTAATGCCCTCCATACCAGGCAACATCCTGGTAAATCTTTTCTGTACCCTCTCCAAAGCCACCACATCCTTCTGGTAGTGTGGCGACCAGAATTGAACACAATATTCCAAATGTGGCCTTACTGAGGTTCTATTAAGCTGCAACATTAACTGCGAATTTTTAAACTCAATGCCCCAGCCGATGAAGGCAAGCATGCCATATGCCTTGTTGACTACCTTCTCCAACTGCGTTGCCACTTTCAGTGACCTGTGTACCTGTACACCCAGATCCCTCATCCTATCCGTACTTTTAAAGGTTCTGCCATTTACTGTATATTTTCCATCTGGATTCGGCCTTCCAAAATACATTACCTCACATTTTTCCGGATTAAACTCCATCTGCCATCTCTCTGCCCAAGTCACCAACAGATCTATATCCTTCTGTATCTTTTGACGGTCCTCATCGCTACTCACAATTCCACCAACCTTTGTGTCATCGGCAAACTTACTAATCAGACCAGTTACATTTTCCTCCAAATCATATATATATATTACAAACTACAAAGGTCCCCACACTGATCCCTGAGGAATGCCACTAGTCACAGCCCTCCATTCAGAAATGCACCCTTCCACTGCTCCCCTCTGTCATCTCTGACCGAGCCAATCTTTTTTATCCATCTTGCAAGCTCACCTCTGATCCAGTGCAACTTCTGTATCAGCTTGCCATGAGGGACCTTGTCAAAGGTCTTTCTGAAGTCCATGTAGACAACATTTACTGCTTTACCCTCATTGATCATCTTTGCCACTTCCTCAAAAAACTCAACCAAGTTAGTGAGACACGACCTTCCCTTCGGAAAACCATGTCGCCTCTCGCTAATGCACCCAGTGATTGCCAGGTGGGAGTAAATCCTGCCTCGAAGAATCCTCTCCAATAATTTCCCTACCACTGACGTAAGGCTCACCGGCCTGTAATTAGTTGGATTATCCTTGCCACCCTTCTTAAACAAAGGAACAACATTGGTTATTCTCCAATCCTCTGGGACCTCCGCTGTAGCCAGTGAGGATACAAAGATTTCCCTCAAGACCCCAGCAATTTCCCCCTTTGCCTCTCTCAGTATTTTGGGGTATATCCCATTAGACCCTGGGGATTTGTCTACCTTAATGTTTTTCAAGACCCCCAATACCTCCTCCCGTTTGATCTCAACATGACCCAAACTACCTACACATCCTTCCCCAGACTCATCATCCACCAAGTTCTTCTCTATAATGAATACTGACACAAAGTACTCATTTAATCTCTCGCCCATTTCCTCTGGCTCCCTTCCTTGTCCTTGAGTGGGACAACCCTCTGCCTGGCTACCTTCTTGCTCTTTATATATGTATAAAAAGCCTTGGGATTTTCCTTAATCCTGTTGGCCAATGACTTTTCATGACTCCTACGAGCGGCACGGTGGTCAGTGGTTAGCACTACTACCTCACAGTGCCAGGGACCCGGGTTCGATTCCACCCTCGGGTGACTGTGTGGAGTTTGCACATTCTCTCCGTGTCTGCATGGGTTACCTCTGGGTGATCCGGCTTCCTCCCACAGTCCAAAGATGTGCAGGCTAGGTGGATTGGCCATGCTAAATTGCCTGTAGTGTTCAGGGATGTGTAGACTAGGTGAGTTATAGGGGGATGGGTCTGGGAGGGATGCTCTAAGGGTCAGCGTGGACTTGTTGGGCCGAAGGGCCTGTTTCCACTCTGCAGGGATTCAATAAGTAAGTGAACCTTTTGACCCTGCTGACTCCTTGTTTAAGTTTCTTTTGACTTTCCCTGTATTCCACCCTTGCTTCATGTGTTTCCAGCCTCCCAGTCTTGATAAATGCTTCCTTTTTCTTTTTGATTAGGCTCACAATATCTCTTGTTATCCAAGGTTCCCTAAACTTGCCATAGTTATTCTTCATCCTTAAAGGAATGTGCCGATCCTGAGTTCCCAGTAAGTTACACTTGAACGCCTTCCACATACCATATGTTGATTTGGCCTCAAACGTTTGCTTCCAATCTACATTCTTCAGTTCCTGCCTAATATTGTTGTAATTAGCCTTGCCCCAATTTAGCACCTTCACCTGACAACTACACCTATCGTTATCCATCAGTACCTTAAAGCTTACTGAATTGTGATCACTGTTCCCGAGCTGCTCACCTACTGAGATATCGACCACCTGGCCAGGCTCATTCCCCAGTACTAGGTCCAGTATGGCCACTTTCTTAGTTGGACTATCTACATACTGTTTCAAGAAGCCCTTCTGGATGCTCCTTACAAACTCCTCCCCATCCGAGCCCCGGGCACTGAGTCCCAGTCAATATATGGGGAGTTAAAATCACCCACGACAACAACACTGTTACTTTTATATCTTGCCAAAATCTGCCTACATATCTGTTCTTCTATCTACCGCTGGCTGTTGGGAGGCCTACAGTAAACCCCAAACATTATGATTGCACCCTTGCTGTTCCTGAGCTCTACCCATATTGCTTCGCTGTATGAGCTATCCAAGGTGTCGTTCCGCGGTACAGCTGTGATATTCTCCTTAACAAGTAGTGCAACTGCCCCATCCCTTTTATATCCCCCTCTATCCCGCCTGAAACATCTGTATCCTGGAACGTTAAGCTGCCAATCCTGTCCTTCCATTAAGCAAGTCTCTGTAATAGCAACAACATCATACTAATCCAAGCTCTAAGTTTATCTGCCTTACCTGTTACACTTCTTGCATCGAAACAGATGCACTTCAGTCCACCAGATCTACTTTGAATAGCAAACACACCCTGCCTGCTCTTCCTCTCAGTCTCACTGGCCCTATTCTCTAGTTCCCTTTCAGTCCATTCATCTTTGCATTGGTTCCCACCCCCCTGCCAAGCTAGTTTAAATGCTCCCGAGTGACACCAGCAAACTTCCCAGCCCAAATATTTGTACCCCTCTAGTTTAGATGCAACCCGTCCTTCTTGTACAGGTCCCACCTGCCCTGGAAGAGATCCTTGGAAGAGAACTGTCACTTCACAACAGCCCCTCCACAAACCACCTTCTGGAAGCAGTGACTGCACTGATGCAGATCTTCCCCATGTCAGCCAATCAGCATCACCACTTTGCTGCCCTCTTTAATTAAAAAATTGTCGATTGTTGGAAAAGCCCATCTCGTCAGTCATGTCCTTTCGGCAAGAAAACCGCATTCATAACCTGGTCTGGCCTATACGTGACTCCAGGCCCACAGCCATGTGGCTGACACTCAACTGTTCTCTGGGCAATAAATGTTGAATGAATTTTTAAAAATACTTGAAAGAGGATTTCCTAAAAGCTTTTTGATTGGTTTTGAATATCACCCCAGATTCCTCATCAGCAGCATTGTTAAACCATTACCAGAACTTACTGTTTGAACAGTTAAATGTAAAAACAGTGATCCAACTGCCATCGTACCTTAAACCTGGCTGTTTCTCACATCACTGGCCATTTAGCACAATGCAAACTTAAACCAAGCTGAGTCCTGATGAGTTAGAAACCAACAAGAAATGTCAACCGTAGCATTCATCATGAACTCACTGACATACACATTGCAACACATTTTATTAGAAAGAATTACCTGCTTAGATGTAATAAGCCGAGAGGGTTTAACCACAACTTTTCCACTGTTCAAAGACTGGTTTCTCAAGATTAACATTTCAAAATAGACCCCAATTATAGCAAAATATTTTATTGTAAAGGCTGTAAAATTAAA
The DNA here is from genome assembly GCF_021869965.1 of Rhincodon typus. Taxonomy (NCBI): domain Eukaryota; kingdom Metazoa; phylum Chordata; class Chondrichthyes; order Orectolobiformes; family Rhincodontidae; genus Rhincodon; species Rhincodon typus. Next base: position 137,896,274 of record NC_063332.1, on the reverse strand, counting down.
AAGTGCTTCTCAACAAAGTCCTAGTTATAACATTGCACACATTCTTAATAATGCTGATGGCATCATTTGCGCCATATCTGGTAGCACAGTCGCACATACTGAACAGTTAATTCCCACGCAATGACATGTTGTATTTCTATCAATCATATCTGTTGTGTCCTTAATTCTTACAATTCCTACAACGACAAAAATTTGTAATCCAGTTAGTTTGGAGTACATTTCTGAAAGAAACTGATTTTCAAGAATATGTGCAGTTCTTCAAATGAACATCAGGACCATATCACACTGATGCAACTTCAGGGATGCCACCCTGCACCGCTGGTGCCCTCTGTAAGGTTGTTTTTGTCTGTGACACTGGCACAGTTACACTCTCTCTATTTCCAGAGTTTTGACTATTTGAAGTGTTCTTGTCATCCATTTTTTTTTCAGTGTCTGGGCAGTTCTGTACAAAGATGACTCTGTTATATGCTTTCAGCCTTCTCCACAACTGAAAGTAGACTTTACATTGCACATACATGAAGACGAGGCCTCCTGTAAATCCAATGGCAACCACAACCAGTTTTGTCCAAAAAGGCCATTCCAGAATACCTATTTTAAAAAAAAACACATGTTTACACCACAATTATGTTTATTCCTCATGCTTTATTTTCATTTAATCCAAAATTTTCTTTTCATGTATCAGTAAGAAAATGCTAGGATATTGCCAAAGGACATAATAACGTTCCTGAGAAAAGCAGTTGCACATCCCATTTTTTGTATCAGTATCCAAGCTCAATGCTAGATACTTTTGTGGTTAAAGGAACAGAATTTGGCAGCATAAAAAGACTCCTGGTCCTATTACTTTGCATCTGTGGCCCTGTTTGAGGAGGACATTGTTCTTGCTGTTTGTTGTATATCTGTAACTTCTCTGAGTGGGAAATTGCATGAGGAAACTGACTGAATGGCTGACAATTCAGCTGGGATGTTGAAATGATAAGTTTGTGGCAGAGTTACCAGCTGATCTAGTTTTTGGGACAGAGGCTCAGTCCTCCTCAAACAGGGCCACAGATGCAAAGTAATAGGACCAGGGGTCTTTTTATGCTGCCAAATTCTGCTTCTTTAACCACAAAAGTATCTAGCATTGAGCTAGGATGCTGATATAACAAATGGGATGTGCAACTGCTTTTCTCAAGAGCGTCATTATGTCCTTTGGCAACAAGCGACCAGTCAGGGAAGAAGTCAGGAAGTTAAAAATCTTGAACGTTGCTAAAAGGAGATTAGAAGCTGAAGCTTTTTGTCTTGCACTGATCAGACTTAGGACAGAAGAAACAACATTATAAAAAGGAGACATTATTGTCTACAAAATTTGAAGAGAATGCAGACTGGACCATAATTGGCATGGGGTTGCCACAAAAACAATTAACTGTCAATCTCAATTCTCAAACAGGCAGGTAGAATCTGATTGGTCAGAGTATTGCCATGGAAGATACAGGATTTGGTTGTTTCCATGACCCCCTTTTCTGAAAAAATTGCAATGTATGTACAAATTCCTTTTGCCTATGTAAAACAGGGTGCTAAGTATTTAAGTATGTCACTTCTAGCACACACAAATACATCAGTCTGCAAACTTGCCTGATCATTTTAAATTAGTTCCTGGTATAAATCTGAGCCCGCTCAGGAGTATTCAATAGTTGAATTGCATCCAATGGTGGATATACTTTTTCTGAGGCTTGCAAGCACAGCACAGTTCGTGATATTTCTTTATTTCAAGTCTATTTTTTGTGCCCTTGTTTTGGTGAGTGCAAGATGAAAAGCTTTAACTTCTAATTTCCTTTTTGCAATGTCTATGTTCTATACAACCAAGCAGTTTTTTTAACAATCACTTTTCTGCATTAATGATATTATCATCTCCCTTAGAGATGACGGGAGGCATAAACTAAATTTAGGGTAGGTGGGCTGGAAGAGAAATTGAACATTATGCTGTTGAAACATATGAGTCAGCTTACAGACCAGCTCCTATGGTACCACTGGGCTGACACTTCACCATCAGGGTCAGAAACCTAAGTTGGCAACCTCCTAACTTGGCAGACACTGACTTGTAAAACTGGCCACCACATGACCTATATTCACTCTGAGTAGGAGAGAACAATATTACAAGGAGCTCACTGACTCTGGGATCAGTCTGAATACATCCATAGTGATGGGTAAGTACTGAAGTGGGTTGTTTAGAAGGTCTGCTTTGGTTCTCTGGGATTCTGTCCCAATTGTGTTAAATGTTATCAGGCCCTTGAGCCCTCATCCATCACAGTCCTTCACCATGTCATTCACACCCTATGCCATCTCTACGCTCCTATGCCATCTCTTTCTGTTGAAGTTGTTCCTGGATAGTTTTATTATGAATACGTTTCTGAGGTCCATGATTTATTATTGAATTAGATCAGCAGGAGTTTTTTTACTCAGGTAAGGTTTGTGTTTGTTTTGATTGATTGACATTTTAAGAGGTTGTCATAATTATTTGTTATTTGATCTGTTTCTTTCAACTTCTATGACCCAGATCGCAACCTGGTGAGAATGGCAGAAGTGATCAGAAATCCCCAAGTCCTGTCCCTGAACATGGCATCTCCTACATTTGCATCAGGGGTGGGAGTGTGATGCGCCATGCTTTGCAAATGAGGTTTTGTGGCCTCTGGCCCTTTAAATAATCAGCTGCTTGCACTCAAATCTGATTTTGGCACCCCGATAGAGTGAAACTCAAAGGGTGCAGATTAGACCTATTCAGAGCAAGTCTGCACTTTGTGGAGTAGTTCGGATATCTGTTGGAGATAAGAAACCTCTTTGGATTTGGTCCTGGAACATGGTGGATGCAGAAGCCCTTTATAATTCTCAAAAGTACCACAGAATCACAGAATTGTTGCGCTACAAGGAAAGGCCATTGGGCATGATTATTTAAATAGAAAAAATGCTCTCTTTGAATGCCTCAATAGAATCTGCCTCAACCAACTTACAGGCAGTGGATTCTAGAGTAGAAACCCTCGCTGTATGATAAGGTTTCCTCTCACATCACATTTACTTCTTTCGTAAATCATTTTAAAACTGCGCTCTTGTTCCTAATTGTTCCTAAAGTTTTTCCCCCTTTATCCTGTTCAGACTGCTCAAAATTTTGAAATCTTTGATCCAATCTCCTCTTAGTCTTTTCCTCTCCCAGGAAAATTATCTTACCTTCTCCAATGTTTCCTCACAGCTGAAGCTTCTCATCCCTGGAAACATTTTCATGAATCCCTTCGAGATACTGTCCTATATGTTCACATGCTTCCTAAACTGTCGTATCTTGGGCTGCACACAATACTCCAGTTGAGTTCCAACTAATGTTATATACAGATTCAGCAAAACCTTCCCAGTCTTGTAATCACTGTCATTATTAATAGAACGTACGATATCCTACGTGAACTGCTATTTCCACCTGTCCCGCCACATTTAACTGCTTATTTATACGTAAATCCAGGTCTTTCTGCTTATGTACACCCTTTAGAATAGTACCCGTTATTTTGTATTGTCACTCCGTGTTCTTTCTACCAAAACATATCACTTTACACTTCTCCATATTGAACTTCATCTTCCTTCTATCCATCTACTTTACCAGCTTGTCAATTTCCCTTTGAAATTCTACACTGTTCTCCTCACAGTTTACAATGCTTCCAAAATTTGTATCACCTACAAACTCTGAAACTGTCTCCTGCACTGCAAGATGTAGACTATTAATAAAAATGGTTCCAGGGCTGACTCCTGGGAATTGCTACCATAAATCTTCCTCCAGCCTGAAAAATACCCATTAACACTCTCTTTCCCATCACTTAGCCAATTTTATAACAAAGTTGCCACATGATCCCTGTTATGCTGTGAGTTGTCACATTTGTCACACGACTGTTGAAGCACACTGTATTGATTGTCTTTTGGAAGTCCATGCTCACAACATCAACCGCATTAACCTCGTCAAACCAGTCTGTCGCCTCTTCAAAGACTTTTGGAAGTTAGTTAAATATGAGTTTCCCTTAAGAAATCTATGCTGGCCCTTCCAAACTAACTGATATTTATCCATGTGACTAGTAATTCTATCACAAATTACCGTTTCTAGAAATTTCCCCATTAACAAAGTTAAATTGACTGCTTTGTAACTGCTGAGCTTGTCCTTACAACCTTTACTGAACAAGGGCGTAATGTTTGCAATGCTCCAGTCAGCTTAAACCATTCTACATGTCTATCCCACCACCCCCTGCATCCCCACCATGTCCGGGGAAGTCTTAAAGATTATGGCCAGTTTGTCTGCAATTTCGATTTTCGTTTCCTTCAATATCTTTTCTTGCATTGCATCTTGTTTAGGTGCCTTTTCAACTCTTGAGTATCAACGGCTTATTCAATATCTCTGGCTTATCAGTTTTGGATGCTTCTAGTTTCTCCTTGTCACTATGTCTGGGTAACATCTCTTTCCTTGGTAAAACACAGATGCAAAACATTCATTTAATAGCTCAGCTATGCTCTTGGCTTCCATATATAAATCTCCTTTCGGATCCCTTATTGACCTTGCTCCTCTTTTTATTATTTATGGTCCTGTAGATATTTTGGAATTTCCTATGAAGAAAGCTGCCAGTTCTTTTTCATAATACCTCAGCTTCTTTTATTTGCTCCTCACTTCCCTTCTGAAGATTTTGTTTCCTGCTTGGTTTTCAATTATATTTCCTCCCTGACACCCATCAAAAGCACAGCTATTACTTTATCTTAATTTCTATCTCCTTTTCTATCAAGAGATTTGTTAGCAGTACCTTTCCCTCTTGAGTGAATATATCTGATTGGAATCAAACCATCTCTTTTTTTGACGGAAGCCTACTATTCAACTACAGTTTCCCCTCCCAATATTTGGGTCCGGTCAATTTGGTCAGGCTCCATTCTTACCCCATTGAAATCAGCTTTCCTCTGCTTAATTATTCTTACCCTGGATTGTTCATTATCCTTTTCTACTGCCAACCTAAAACCTGCCACCTAAATCTTCCTCTACTGACCCTTGGTCTACGTGGATCACCTTGTTCCCAAGAACTAAATCTAGTAGTGACTTCTTTATTGGATGGAACACATACTGGTGTAGAAAATTCTCTTGAATATAATCTAAGAACATGTATACATTGCTGCCCTTACACTACCACCATTCTAGTCTATGTTTGATTAATTAAAGTCCCCCATTGTAACTAGTATATAAAATTTGTTTCTAGACATCCTTTCCACTAGTTGGTGGTCTGGTTTTTAGTTTGAGCTGCCCTTAAATACTCTGACATCCACTTTCTCCGGTACTGCAATACTCTCCTTAACCAGTTTTGCTAACCTTTCTCCTTTTCTGCATCTTTAAACGCCTCTGGAGCCAGCCTGCTTCCACAAAAATCTGGCCTATTGTGGTCACTGGCAATGTATAAACATAGTGACCTCTAAGTGACTTGTTGAAATTTACTCCAGACAATGGGAGTCTAGCTTGTTGTTGGGAGAAACAATAAAAGTCCTGCTTTATCTCCTTTGGGAAAGCCTAATGAATTAAGTTTCAGATAGAGGGTTCCGAGGATGGAAATATCATCCCCTGCAAAGCTGCAACCAGTCTGAGACTGGAGGGTCTTCACTATAGGCAGCACAATTAGCTTAGAGTTTGCAGCTGCGAGCAATGTACCCACCAAAGGCCCAAAATCAGTGAGGCAACCCATGACATAGGTGAGTGAAGATGGACGAGATGTTGATGGGAGAGTGAGAAGAGAGGGGTCTAAGAGCAGATGAGTGGTTCTTGGCACAGTGTCTTTGAATAAGCATGCCTCCCACTGCCTGCCGCTACCACTCCCTAACCTTGGTGTATTGAGCAGTCATTACATCTGTTACAGCCAGCACATTTAGACTGCTCCAATTAATAAAATACTTACTGACAAGTAAAAATAAGAAAGGAATAGTTTATAATTGAAATATCAAGTCCATTTCATTTAGTTATAATCTTTCTCCATGTGTATTGTAATCAGTGTCTCTCCCATCAGTAAATGATCGATAGCTGTTCTCTGCCTGTCTATTTAAACATTCAAAACAGATTTCTATGTATCATTTGAATAAGTATCATCTGTATCTAAGAATTTTAGTTTTAGACAAAACATACAAAGCATAGCTTACTGATTTATGGTTGCAAATGAAGGTTGCTCTGAATGTGGGAGCAAAATAAGAACATAAGAACATATGAACTAGGAGCAGGAGTAGGCCGTCTGGCCCTTCGAGCCTGCTCCGCCATTCAATAAGATCATGGCTGATCTTTTCATGGACTCAGATCCACTTACCCACGTTCTCACCGCAACCCTTAATTCCTTTATTGTTCAAAAAAAATCTACCTTTTCTTTAAAAACGTTTACTGAAGTAGCGTCAACTACTTCACTGGGCAAGGAATTCCATAGATTAACAACCCTCTGGGTGAAGAAATTCCTTCTCAATTCAGTCCTAAATCTGCTCCCTCTAATCTTGAGGCTATGCCCTCTTGTCCTAGCTTCACCTGCCAGTGGAAACATCCGCTCTACTTCTATCTTATCTATTCCCTTCATAATTTTATATGTTTCTATAAGATTCCCCCCTCAATCTTCTGAATTCCAATGAATATAATCCCAATCTACTCAGTCTCTCCTCATAAGCCAACCCCCTCAACTCCGGAATCAACCTAGTGAACCTCCTTTGCACCCCCTCCAGTGCCAATACATCCTTTCTCAAGTAAGGAGACCAAAACTGCACACAATACTCCAGGTGTGGCCTCACCAGCACCTTGTACAGCTGCAACATAACCCCTCTGCTTTTAATGTCGATCCCTTCAGCAATGAAGGACAGAATTCCACTTGCCTTCCTAATTACTTGTTGTACCTGCACACCTACCTTCTGTGATTCATGCACAAGGACACCCAGGTCCCTCTGCATAGCAGCATGCTGCAACTTTTTACCATTCAAGTAATAATCCTTTTTACTATTACTCCTACCAAAATGTATGACTTCACATTTATTTACATTGTATTCCATCTGCCAGACCTTTGCCCACTCACTCAATGTATCTATGTTCCTCTGCAAAGTTTCACAGTCCTCTGCACACTTTGCTCTGCCACTCATCTTAGTGTCATCTGCAAACTTTGACACCCTTCACGTGGTCCCCAACTCCAAATCATCTATATAAATTGTAATAATTGCTGTCCCAACATCGATCCCTGAGGCACACCACTAGTCACTGATTGCCAGCTAGAATAGCACTCATTTATCCCCACTCTTTGCTTCCTGTTAGTCAACCAATCCTCTATCCATGCTAATACTTTACCCTTAATGCCATGCATCCTTATCTTACGCAGTAGCCTCTTGTGCGGCACCTTGTCGAAGGCCTTTTGGAAATCTAGGTACACCATATCCACTGGGTCCCCATTGTCCACCTTGCTCGTAATGTCTTCATAGAATTCCAAAAGATTTGTCAAGCATGACCTGCCTTTCATGAACCCATGCTGCGTCTGCCCAACGGGACAATTTCTAACAAGATGCCTTGCTATTTCTTCCTTGATAATAGACTCAAGCATCTTTCCCACAACAGAGGTTAAGCTAACCAATCTATAATTCCCCATCTTTTGTCTACTTCCCTTTTTAAACAGTGGCATCACATTTGCTGTTTTCCAATCTGCTGGCACTGCCCCAGAGTCCAGCGAATTTTGGAAAATTACCGCCAGTGCACCTGCTATTTCTCCCGCCATCTCTTTTAGTACCCTGGGATGCATTCCATCAGGGCCAGGAGACTTACCAATCCTTAGCTCCATTAGCTTGCCCAACAAGTAATCTGATATCTTTTCAGTTACTGTTATGGAGCATGTCACCAGGGAGATCAGTCTGAGGATTACTTGAAATGCAGTGTTGGGATTACAAATTCAGATCCTGGGCATCAAGAATATTTCAGAACTTTCTGCATCTTTGCACATTCCCTCTCACCAATCTGTTAAAACACTCGAGCTCCTCAATCTTTGCAAAGGGTTCTGTATTTAGTTCGAGCTCTTTGGTTGTTTTGCCCCATTGGATTGCAAATCCATGAACTTGGAACAATTTTGTTTTAAGTGCAATATGAATGGCATATAAACACCTGGAAGTAATTCATTTTGGTATCACACAAAATTAATATAAGGACGTCAGACACACTTCCAGAACATGATAACTGAATGGATAATTTCTGAGTTGAGTCTCGCATATTAGGAGATCATCATCTCAGGCAATGTGTTATGATATCCTGCTATGTGGACTAGCAGCTGTGATTCCCCATCACCATGGCAAATTTGCACAGCTATCCCTCCATTTCCAAAAAACTTATTCTTACCATTGTCATTACCCTTTTTGATCTCCTCTGCTGTTCGGTCTATCAGGACATACAAAGACCACGCAACACATGTGATAGCCACAATGTGGAAGATGACAGAGCAGACAATCTTCCTCCTCTCACTTGTTGAAATCTGCAGCTTTTCCCACTGGGAGAAACAGAAGATAGAGAAAGACAGAAAATGAATCTTGTGATTAAAGATAATTTTCTGACTATGCAATGCAATGCTTCAAAATTGCTGGGAAGATGGAATGAATGCTATTAAATGCAGACTTTTCCAACAAATGGTCCATGTTCCATTAGGGGTTCCTAAGTGCTGCTGTTCTGAATACAGAGAAATATGACTGCATTTTGAAATGACCTGCCCTTCCAGATGCTGGTCCTCTCTTGCGTTTGCTGCTGTTAGACTCACAAGTAAGAGAAACAATGTGCGATTGGAGGAGCAGCAAGCTGCATGATGTGAGTGTTTTCACTCAGCCCAAGACGTGAAGTCACGGCCACAGACTGCAAGGCTTCCAGGGAGGTAGGAATTTTATGAGGAGGGGAAATGAGTGTCAGACAGTGAGAATGACTGGGGAAGTGGAGAGTGTGTTAAGAGTGAGATAGGTGTGTGGGAAGAGTGAGTTACGGAGGGTGGGTGGGTGGTGAGTAGGTGAGTCATGGGAGTGGGTTCGTGAGTGAGCGAAAGGGGTGGTGAGTAAGCGAGTGTCAGATGAGTGAATGAGTGACAGAGCTGGCTGCACAAGTGGTTGACTAGATTAGTGGGACACAGCCAGACACACACTCACTTTTCCTCTTCTCTTCTTCACTCCCCCTCACGCCCACCATGAAGGCTTATCCACAAAGCAGGGACACCACCCACGCCCTCCACCTCCTCCAAAACTTCCGATTCCCTGGTCCCCAACACCTCATCTTTACCATGGACGTCCAGTCCCTATATACTTGCATTCCGCATGCAGATGGCCTAAAGGCCCTCCGCTTCTTCCTGTCCCGCAGGCCCGGCCAGTCCCCCTCCACTGACACCCTTGTCCGCTTAGCTGAACTTGCCCTCACCCTTAACACTCTTGTCCTTCAATTCCTCCTACTTCCTACAGACAAAGGGGGTGGCCATGGGTACCCGCATGGGCCCAAGCTATGCCTGCCTCTTTGTAGGATACATGGAACAATCCCTCTTCTGAAGCTACACTGGCCCTAAACCCCACCTCTTTCTCCGTTATATCAGTGACTGTATCGGCGCTGTCTCAAGTGATCGGGGCGTGGAATGCATTGCCGGAGGGGGTAGTGGAGTTGGCGTTATTAGGAGCATTTAAGTGGCTATTAAATAGGCATATGGATGATAGTATAAGGTAGGGGTGGAGGTTAGATAGACCTTAGGATTAGGGTAAAATTTCAGCACAACATTGTGGGCTGAAGGGCCTGTACTGTTCTGTGTTCCATGTTCTATCTCAGTAATGGGGAAGAACAATTGCCCACAATGAGTGGAAGAAGAAGACAAAGACGAGTGTGATGCCATAGTTAATGAGGTGAGTTTGTGATGATAGTGTGAGAAAACTCTCTGAGCCTGTCAGAGAGAAAACCTCTGTACCACATAACAAAAATGACAGTTTTCTAGTATAATTCAGCCCGTGGTATCTACTACTAGGTGTCCCTTTACACATTTAAGCGTTTGTATGACTGGAAGTCTGACTGCATTAATTTTGTAACAGCTTAGCCACATAATTTGTGTAAACATATTTTCATTAATATAGAAGACAACATGTGTAGAGTGATACACAAGTTACGTTGCTAAAACATCCAAGCTCATAAATTTGCAATGAAAGAAATGGCATGTCAGACCTGAGTGATCAAGGCAAGCAACTATATATATCTCCTGATTCAATCAAATCAAGAAATAATGTAATGGACAGTGAAAGGACCGTGAGGAAGTATAAATTCAAGTGGGTGAATTGAATGTCAAATTAACTATCAGAAAAGTAAAAGGGAAAGAAAGATTACATTACTGTGAAAGAGGGAAACAAAGAAAGAGACAGACAGTAAAGTTTAAAAAAAAATAAAATTTGACATTTTAAAAATACTTAGTAATTAAAGCTGAAGAAATGCAAATCCAGACTTGTAATAGTTAATTTTCAGATGCCAGAGGTTGATCGACATTAATTAACTATTATCATAGCAACATCATGACATTCTCTACATTTTAGTACTGAGCCAGACAGTGAGATGCCATTTCTATGAACCTAATGATGAAGTGAAGCAAGACTGAGTGTAACTTTTTCATTTTGAGTTTAACAGTCATTTGCTCCTCATCTGAAATGTTGCGCCATTTATGCTTAAAAGATAGAAGGTACCAATAAGTTCACATTTATTTTAACACACTTTAAACATGTTAGAGTTGATCTTCCTCTGCACCTTCTCTATAGCTATACTATATTCTGCATTCTGTTCTATTACCCTGATATACTTATGTAATGTATGATATACCTGGTTAGCACACTTAACAATACTTTTCACTGTATCTCAGTACGTGTGACAATAATAAATCAAATAAATCAGTAATTTTTTGGCTGTGCAATGCATTAAAAACAGTTCAATGCAACAGCCAGTCCCCTTTTAAATTGACATTATTATTTCAAAATGATACTAAGGCATGGATTTTCATGGCTGAAACAGGTGTCAGGAGTTGCAATTCCCTCCAACTCCATGATCTTGTCTCTATCGTGGACCAGTCAGTTTCTGCAGTGAGGTGAGCTTCGACTGGAGATGGGCCTTCTGCCCTATGGAGATGGCAACGTTCCCCAAGATTGAGGCAGGACAATGCTGATGAGGATGGTTTTGAGGCCTCTCTCCTTAGTTAAGAACATGGGGTTTGAAAGAATAGATCAAGCAAAGTAAAGGAGATCAGTTTTATGCCGACACACACTCATATCCCTTCACCACAAACCCTTCAAGCATACAGCCAAATGTTTACATTTGGCCCATTCTGCATTCCTTCAAATACCACAAGAGGTTTAAAAATAATAAAAGCTGAATAATTCATTAGGAAGAACATGACACAATCGTAACCTATGCCAACTCTGACTATGGGTGACATAGGTATACTTCAGATTGCAGAATTTCTTATGATCTAAAATGCATGAACACTCTTTTAATCTCTGTTGAAAATCAATGGTCAGTTGTATATCAGGAGGCCTTTCTGATTGCGGGGGTGTTCATGAAAATCATGGGGATCCAAAATGGCTATCTAAAATTGATGCTGGCAACTTTGAAAAGCAGGGCGGCTGGGTGTGACTGCCCATCTTCTTATCCACACCGATGAGAATCATTGGTGCCAGGAATGGATGTGAGATTTCCAGATCCAGTTTGTGCAGGTCTCCAGGTTCTATCCCAGTTGGGTTGATGAAAATCTGCCCCATGTGTTATCACATTTTGTGTATGATTCACTCATAATCTAACCTGGTATAGTCCTGAACAGTCCCTACTAAAATATGGAAAACTTGCAGCCAAACATTAATTAACTTGCACCTTACAACAAAATTTAAGGATTAATTGGTTGACATTGCTAATATATCATTCTATTATTTATGAATTTCTTCCTACTGCTACAGACCAAGAGAGTTGAATTTTCCATTTTTTTCAGTGAGAATGAAAACAATATATAATCTGATGTTTACAAAATTATTTTACTTCTGCGAAGGAGAATAGTAAATGCCATTCCTGTTACAAGCAAACCATCCTCTCAAGTTGGAGAGGTTATTGGAAAAAGAGGTGAGGCAGTTAATCCAAAACAGATAAAAAAAAGTGAAAGGAAAACTAATTGAGGGACAGATCTAAGTGAGAAAGCAAGTACTTCAGTTACTGGGCAACAATATCCACCGTTATACATCGGTTGAAATCCTAGGAACAACTGATGTCAAACATTGTGTTGATTCTTTCTGTTTTCATGGTATTGTGGGCCTAATTTTACAGTAATTCTTTTCAATTTTTAAGTCTCCTTACAGATGGACAGCTAACTTTCTCCCCACATGTTAGCATCATAAATGGTTAGAACCTGAGTAGGGCTGGTTTCGCACTCGGTTGCATTTTGTATATCCTTTGTGTCACTGGCAGGATGGGATCTCACTGTTATTGGAATTGGTGGCTCAAACACAGTGCTCAGTTATCATTACTATGTTTTGGAATTTTGTTTCAATTTAGAGTAGCGAGGTCAGATAAAAGATTTTTTATTAAACTTTACAGTCCATGACATCAGATGCTTCCCAATGGCACTGATACAACATAAAGATAATTGCCAACATTTCTTATGATAGCATGCCCAGCCAATAGCAGAGCTGCAACAGTCTAATTCCATTAATTATTCCTCATCTCTCCCAGTGCACTTATACGTCTTGGAATTTCTACTCTTTTACAGCCCCTGTGGCTGTTCTGTATTAATGTCAATCATGCTGAATTGAGGAGAAATTTTATGCTGTTAGCCCACATCTTCTGGGAGTTTGGTTGACAGTTTCTAACATACTGCACTTCAGAGTAACTTTCAGACATCACAGAGAAGACACAATTGACTTCCTGTTGAGTTGCTCTGCTTCTCCCAGCTGAAATATAAATCAAAAGAACAAAGGAAATAATAATGGGGAAACAGACACAAAGATAAAGGTAAAAATAAAAATATGAACATCCTGGAAAAAATAATATCCAAATGAAGAAAATCTTTTGTTGCTGTAAAGTAATTTTTTAATATTAACAGATGTCTTAAGGCATTACTCACCACATTAGCCAGAAATAAAGTCTCTCTTTCTGTGACTGTTTCTCTACGTGTTTCGTTAATTTGTTCTATTGCTCACTCTGTATTCCCTTCCATCTCCCTCTCTCCCTCTGACAAGCTTTATTTCATCATGGATAGTAGGAACTGCAGATGCTGGAGAATCCGAGACAACAAGGTGCAGGGCTGGATAGGCCCGAAACGTCAGCCTTTCTGCGCCTATGATGCTGCGCCTATGATGCTGCAAGCCCTGCACCTTGTTGTCTCTTTATTTCATCGTGTTCATTTCATAGAGTCATTGAGTCATACAGCATGGAAACAGACTCTTTGGTTCAAACAGACTTAGTAACCCTGTTCCTAAACTAAATCACTCCAATCTGCCTGACTTTGGCCCATATCCGTCCAAACCTTTCCTAATCATGACCTTATCCAAATGTCTTTTAAACGTTGTAACTGTACCTGCATCCACCACTTTTTCTGGCAGTTCATTCCAAACACAAACCACTCTCTGTGTAAAAAAGTTGCCCCTCATGTCCTTCTTAAATTTTTCTCCTCTCACCTTAAAAATATGCCCGCTCGTTTTGAACTCCTCCACCATCTATGTCCTTCATGGTTTTGTAAACCTCAATAAGGTCACCCCTCAACCTCCTATGCTCCAGTAAAAAAAGTCCCAGCCTTTCCAGCCTTTATTTATAGCTCAAACCCTCCATTCCTGGCAACATCCAGGTAGTTTGATCTCAGAGTAGGCTAATAGGTTGGCACAACATTGTGGGCCGTAGGGCCTGTACTGTGCTGTACTGTTCTATATTCTATGTTAAATCTTTTCTGAAACCTCTCCAGTTTTATATGACAGGGTGACCAGTACTCCAGAATAGGCCTTGCCAACATCCTGTACAACCTTCAACATGACATCCCAACAGTGAAGGTAAACGTGCGAAATGCCTCCTTAATCACCCTGTATACCTGTGACACAAACTTCAAAGAATTTATGCACCTGAACCACTCGGACTCTGTGTTCTACAACACTACCTAGGGCCTTATCATTAATTATATAAGTCCTGTCCTTGTTTGCATTACCAAAATGCAATATCTCACATTTATCCAAACTAAAATCCATCTGCCAATCCTCAGCCCATTGACCCAATTAGTCAAGATCTCTTTGTAATTAATCTTAGATAACCTTCTTCACTGTCCACTATACCACCAATTTTAGTGTCATCTGCAAACTTACTAACCATACCTCCCATATTCTAATTCGAGTCATTTATATAAATGACAAACAAAAGTGGATTCAGTACTGATGCCTGTGGAACACTGCTGGTCACAGGCCTCCAGTCTGAAAAACAACCCTCTACCATCACTCTCTGTCTCCTATCACAAAAAGGCTGCTCACTCTGTAACTTTGTCTTTTCCTCTATCTTTATTTTGATAGGTTTTCGCTGTATATCAGTACTATACTTTTTCACTGATTCATTAAATTGGTACCTTTTATATTTTTAAGCCTTGGTCATATTGCAAGATAAAAGCCAAAAGCTGGCATTTCAGGCCTGACAACAAGGCGGGAGGTGGGGTGGGGACAGGATCCTGGGGGTTTGAGGACTGTCTATGCAAGTGAACAAACAGAAACAGGGTTTAATCTGGGAGTGGATATTCAAAGCCTTTACTTAATTGTGCCCTAGCTGGTCTTTCTTCAAATTTCAGCTCTGTTTCTCCTGAAGAATAGAGTGTGAGCATGGAGCTAATAGGGAGATTTGAGTATCCAAGGAGATTTTGAGAGAGGGGTGTGAAGCTAGAATGTCCAGCAGTCAGCATCACGGTGCAGCATGCTGGGAAGTGTGCAATGACAGTCAGTTCTTGTTGGAAAAAAAACATACAATGGATCTATCAGTATGGATCATTTAGGACAGACAACGTCCTAGATAATAATTACTCTGACTCTTTAGCTTTTAGAAACAGGAAGAGTAGTGGTTGATGGAAATGCCTCTGCTGCAATTTGGTGAGTCTACCTTTCCTCCCATCTAGTCAGCAGTAGCAGACTGCTGGGCCTGAAAACTTAAGGAGTCATGTTTGAAAGTAGGACAACAGGAATTAGAGTGGCACTAAATTACAGAAAAAGTTGGGGCTGAGACTGAAGTTTACATTGGTGAAGAGCCTTCGGTGTTCTTTAAGACCTAAAGAAAGAGGGAGCAGAGCTACCACCCAGAGCATGAATAAATGCAGCAGGTACACTCGGTGAATTTATTATGGTTTGCGTTAAGGCAAACAGTTTGTGAAAGCTGTACACTCCTGAGTGTGATATTGTATTATTTTGGAATTGTAATATACCATTGCACAGAAGGTTTCAGATTTGGGGAATATTATGCCAAAGTGACAGTACAATTCAAGTTTTTTTTGCGATAACAACTCAAAAGTGAGAAATGCCATCTAGTGGTTATACACTTTACTGCATAATGAACAACAGGTCAAAAATCACACGACACCAGATTACACTCTTAACAGGTTTATTTGAAGACACAAACTTTCAGAGTCTCACTCCTTCTTCAGGTGTCAGTGAGCGAGGTAGCATTAGATACAGAATTTATAAGCAAAAGATCAAAGGGTCATAGAACTGATGTGGTGTTGAACAAACCTAAGATGCCTGTTAAATCTTTAATCAGTTAGAAAAGATTAATATACAAATTCCCGAATTTCTTTATCCTTTTAAATCCCATTTTAAATCTTTCCCCTCTCACCTTAAAACTATGCCCTCCAGTTTTGGCTTCCCCCACCCCAGGGAAAAGACCTTAACAATGCACCCTATCCATGCCTCTCATGATTTTATAAACCTCTAAAAGGTCACCCCTCAGCCTCCAATGTTCCAGGGAAAATAGCCCCAGTCTGTTCAGCCTCTCCCTATAGCTCAAACTCTCCAAACCTGGCAACATCCTTGTAAATCTTTTCTGAACCCTTTCAAGTTTCATAATATCCTTCCTATAACAGTATTCCCATAGTGCCCAAACAATGTCCTATACAGCTGCAACATGACTCCCAACTTCTATACTAATGCACTGACCAATAAAAGCAAGCATACCAAATGCCTTCTTCATTATCCTATCTACCTGTGACTCCACTTTCCATTAACTATGAACATGCACTCCAAGGTCTCTTCGTTCAGCAACACTCGCCAGGACCTTACCATTAAGTGCATAAGTCCTGCCCTGATTTGCCTTTACAAAATGCAGAACCTCACATTTATCTAAATTATACCCCATCTGCCACTTCTTGGCCCATTGACCCATCTGATCAAGATCCCTTTGTACTCTGAGGTAAAATTCTTCGCTATCCACTACACCTCTAATTTTGGTGTCATCTGCAAACTTCCTAACCATACCTCCTAAGCTCACATCCAAATCATTTATATAAATGATGAAAAGCAGTGGACCCAGCACTGATCCATGTGGCACACCGCTGGTCACAGGCCTCCAGTCTGAAAGCAACCCTCCATTACCAGCCTCCATCTTCTACCTTCAAGTCAGTTCTGTATCCAAATAACTAGTTCTCCCTGTATTCCATGTGATCTAACCTCGCCAACCTCGACAAGGAACCTTGTCGAACGCCTTACTGAAGTCTACATAGATCATGTCCACCACTTTTTCTTCATCAATCCTCCGTTACTTCTTCAAATAATTCAATCAAGCTAGTGAGGCATGATATCCTACGCACAAAGCCATGTTGACTATCCCTAATCAGTCCTTGCCTTTCCAAATCCTGTCCCTCAGGATCCCCTCCAACAATCTGCCCACCACCGATGTCAGGCTCACTGATCTACAGTTCCCTGGCTTTCCCTTATTGCCATTCTTAAATAGTGGCACTACGTTAGCCAACCTCCAGTTTTCCGGAACCTCGCCCTGTGGCTATCGATGATACAAATATTTCAACAAGGTGGCCAGCAATCACTTCCCTAGCTTTCCACAGAGTTCTTGGGTACACCTGATCAGGTCCCAGGGATTTATCCATCTTTCTGTGCTTCAAGGCGTTCAGCACCTTCTCCTGTGTAATATGGACATTTTTCAAGATGTCGCTATTTATTTCCCCACGTTCTCTATCTTCCATATCCTTTTCCATAGTAAACACTGATGCAAAACACTTGTGTAGTCTCTCCCCATCATCTGTGGATCCACATATAGGTGGCCTTGCTGATCTTTAAGGGGCCCTATTCTCTACCCACTTACCCTTTTGTCCTTAATGTATTTGTAGAATCCCTTTAGATTCTCCTTAACCCCATTTACCAAAGCTATCTTATGTCCCCCTTTTTGCCTCCTGATTCCCCTCTTAAGTATACTTCTACTGCCTTTATGCTCTTCTAGGGATTCACTCGGTCTCTACGGTCTATACCTGATATATGCTTCTTTCTTATTCTTAACTAATTCTTAACCAATTGTGGTCAGGATCATTTGCTTAAAATGCATTCAATTTTTTTTATGAAGCATTTGGGTTTTAGAAATCTGGCAATAGGGGGCAACAGAAATGACCTATTACCGCATGTTGAGGACTGCAATTGTTATTTTTTCCATTCACTGTTACACAGCGATAATCAATGAAACAAGAGACCAACTGTTTAGAACTGAAACATTTAGCACCTATGTTAGAAAAGTTGAAATGTTGCATAAGTGGACTGATGTCTTTCAGAGTCATCCAATATTTAAAATACTTGTTCATGGAATGTGGGTGTCAATGGCTAGGCCAGCATTTGTTGCCCATTATGACATTGCCCAGAGGGAAGTTAAACATCAACCACATTGCTTTGGAACTAGAGTCACATCTAGGTTAGACCCAGTGAGGATGGCAGATTGCCTTTTCTAAAATATATTAATAAAATCAGATTGGTTACATTTAACTAGTTTTAATTCCAGGCTCTTATCAAATTCAAATTTCAGCATTTGCCATGGTGGGATTAAAATCCATGTATCCAGAAAATGAACCTAGGATTCTGGATTACTAGCCCAGTGACATTACCATTACACCACCACATGAATGAGGGCTTGGAGTTCAGGACTACAACTCTGAATGCCATAAGCCTCAAACATTACCATGACAGAACTTCCAAACAAGGAGAGAAAATCCAGTTGAGAATTCCCTCAAAATATTGCGGAGATCACCAGTGTGTTGTTCCATTTCAATAAGATTCTTACCTCTAAGTCAAGCTGACTTTTAGGTTTGTCTTCCTGTCAAGTAGGAAATGCTACAGAAAAAAAAGTCTAGGATTAACTGCTACTGGGTTAGAAATCAATGTTATTTTATAGCCTGAAGGGACTCTGGCCACAATGATCTCACATGGACTTTCCATTGTGCTTCATCAACATAAGGTGTTGTTGAATCTTCATTGTGCACCTCCTACAATGTCAATATCATAGAATCCCTACAATGTAGAAGCAGGCCATTTGGCCAATCAAGTCCATACCAACCCTCTGAAGAGCATCCCACCCAGACCCATTCCCTACTCTTATCGCTGCATTTCCCACCCTAGACACTTTGGGCAATTTAGCATAGCTCAACCAGCTAACCTGCACATCTCTGGACTGTGGGAGGAAACCAGAACACCCAGAGGAAACCCCATGCTGACATGGGGAGAATGTTCAAACTCCACACAGTCGCCCAAGACTGGAATCAAACCTGGGTCCCTGGCACTGTGAGGTAGCGGTGCTAACCACTGAGCCACTTTCCCTGGTAGTCAGAAACTCAAATTGAATGCAGTACTTCAGATGGCATTTAACCAAGATTCCACACAACTGAAGCATAATTTATTTTGTTTTTTAAATCTTGAGGTAAAGGCCAGCATCTCTAATTGTTTTGGTTACTTTTTCTACCTGTGCACCAGTTTCAAGCCTCTGAACTGCTCTTGCAGCCATCGTATTTATATTCCTGATCCAGTTCAGTCTCTGGTCAATGATAACAAAAGGATATTAGAGATTCAGTGATAGCAATGACATTGAAAGTCAACTTGGAGATCGTCATTGCCTGACATTTCTGTACAGCAAATATTGATTGTGTCTTATTAGCCTAAGCCTGGATATTGTCCAAGCTTTTCTGTACATGGACACAGAATACCTCAGTATCTCAGGACTTGCAAAAGTGGAAACATTGTGCAATCATCAGAAGAATCAACTTTTGATCTAATATTGGAGGGAAGGTCTTTGATGAAACAGGTGGAGTTGTTGGGCCTGGGACACAATACTGAGGAACTCCTGCAGCCATGTCTTGGGACTGAGATGATTGGCTTCCAACAACCATAACTGTCTTCCTACCTCACAGCTAATTCTTACCTTAAAGTTATCTGAAATTTTGTGTGCTTTGATTTTTGCTTATATTCCTTTTCACAAACTCTTATCAAACACCTTCTGGAAGTCCATTGAGACATCCATAGGTATTCCCTTAGTTGCCATGACAGTGCTGTCTTCAAACGATTCAAATAGATTGATCAGTGATGACCTACACATCATCTGGTATCAGGTGGTAGGTTGTTAAGTCACCAGGCAAGTTAAGGTGACAGAGGGGTGGGGATAAGGTACCAGCTGGGCAAGGTGACAACCTGCAAGATGGTAAGGGAGGGGTCAAATAAGTGTTTAGGGTAGGTCTGGGTAAGCTGGAGAAATAGGGTCCAGCCGGGACTAGATGCTAGGGCATGGGTTGAGTCTTGCAGTAGAGGGTTTGGGTTCAGAGCAGTGGTGGCAAATCCAGGGTGGCTGGTCATGTCTAGGTTTGAAGGCAGAGTGTGGTCTAGAAGAGTTGTAGTTGGTGCTGACTGAGGTACGTATATGAGGTTGGTTAGATGTTTAGATGTTTCAAAAGAAATAAGGAGGGAGGTAAAAGAGGTAGGGGAGTGGCATTGCTAATCGAGGATGGTATCACAGCTGCAGAAAGGGAGGTTGTAGGGGAAAGTTTGTCTACTGAGTCAGTATGGGTGGAAGTCAGAAACAGGAAAGGAGCAGTGATTTTATTGGGAGTTTTCTATAGACCCCGCAATAGCAACAGAGACACTGAGGGATAGATTGGGAGGCAGATTTTGGAAATATGCACAAATAATAGGGTTGTTGTCATTGGTGACTTCAACTTCCCTAATATCGACTGGAACCTCCTAAGTGCAAAATAGTTTGGATACAGCAGATTTTGTCAGGTGTGTCCAGGAAGGATTTCTGACTCAATATGTAGATGGGCCGTCTAGAGGGGAGGCTATATTGGATTTGGTGCTTGGCAACGAACCAGGTGTCAAATCTCTCGGTGGGAGAGCATTTCGGTGATAGTGATCACAACTCCCTGACCTTTACTATAATCATGGAGAGGGACAGGAGCAGGCAGTATGGGAAAGTATTAAATTGGGGGAGGGGAAATTACATGCTATTAGGCAGTAACTGCAGAGCATAAATTGGGAACAGATGTTCTCAGGGAAATTCATGGCAGAAATGTGGACGTTGTTCAGGGAGTACTTGCTACAAATACTTGACAGATTTGTCCTACTGAGGCAAGGAAAGGATGGTAAGGTGAAGGAACCTTGGATGACAAGGCATGTGGAACATCTAGTCAAGAGGAAGAAGGAAGCTTACTTAAGGTTGACGAAGCAAAGATTGGACTGGGCTCTAGAGAGTTACACGGTAGCCAGGAAGGAAATGAAGAATGGACTTAGGAGAGCTTTAAGGGGCATGAAGAAGCTTTGGTGGCTAGGATTAAGGAAAACCCCAAGGCGTTCTATATTAATGTGAGGAACAAGAGGATGGCCAGATTAAGGCTGTGGCTGATCAGGGATAGTGGAGGGAACTTGTGCCTGGAATCAGAGGAGGTAAGGGAGGTCTTTAATGAATACTTTGCTTCAGTATTCACCAGTGAGAAAGACCTTGTAGTTTGTGAGGACTGCATGAAACAGGCTGATATGCTTGAACAGGTAGATGTTAGGAAGGAAAATGTGCTAGAAATTCTGAAAAACATGAGGATAGATAAATTCCCTGGGCTGGACAGGATATAGCCAAGGTTACTACGGGAAGTGACAGAAGAGATTGCTGCCCCTTTGGCAATGATCTTTGCATCCTCACTGTCCACTGGAGTAGTACCAGATGACTGGAGGGTGGCAAATGTTATTCCCTTGTTCAAGAAAGGGAATAGAGATAATCCTGGGAATTACAGATCAGTCAGCCTTACTTCTGTGGTGGGCAAATTATTGGAGTGGATTCTGATAGATAGTATTTATGATTATTTGGAAAAGCATAGTTTGATTGGAAATAGTCAGCATGACTTTGTGAAGGAGAGGTCATGCCTCACAAGCCTTAATGAATTCTTTGAGGATGTGACAAAACACATTAATGAAGGTAGAGCAGTGGATGTAGTGTATATGGATTTTAGCAAGGCATTTGATAAGGTTCCCAATGGTAGGCTCATTCAGAAAGTAAGGAGGCATGGGATTCAGGGAAATTTGGCTGTCTGGATAGAGAATTGGCTGTCCAATAGAAGAGAGAGGGTGGTAGTAGACAGAAAGTATTCAGCCTGGAGCTCGGTCACCAGTGGTGTTCCGCAGGGATCTGTTTTGGGACCTCTGCTCTTTGTGATCTTTATAAGTGACTTGAATGAGGATTTGGAAAGGTGGGTTAGTAAGTTTGCCGATGACACGAAGGTTGGTGGAGTTGTGGATAGTGTGGAGGGCTGTTGTAGGTTGCAACGGGACATTGACAGGATGCAGAGCTGGGCAAAGCAGTGGCAGATGGAATTCACCCTGGAAAAGTGTGAACTGATTCATTTTGGAAGGGCGAATTTGAATGCAGAATACAGGGTTAATGGGTGGGAATCTTGGCAGCGTGGAGGATTAGAGGGATCTTGGGGTCCATGTCCATAGATCCCTCAAAGTTACTGCCCAAGTTATAGGGTTGTTGATAGGCGTATGGTGTGTTGGCTTTCGTTGGCAGGGGGATTGAGTTTAAGAGCTGCGAGGTTATGCTGCAGCTCTATAAAACCCTGGTTAGACCACACTTGGAATATCTTGTTGAATCCTGGTTGCCTCATTATAAGACGGATGTGGAAGCTTTAGAGAGGGTGCAGAAGAGATTTACCAGGATGCTGCCTGGACCGGAAGACAGGTCTTATGAGGAATGTTTGAGGGAGCTAGGGCTTTTCTCATTGGAGCGAAGAATGATGAGAGGTGACTTGATAGAGGTGTACAAGATGATGAGAGGTATAGGTAGAGACTTTTTCCCAGGGCGAAAATGACTATTATGAGGGAGCATCATTTTAAGGTGATTGGAGGGAGATGTCAGAGGTAGGTTCTTTACACAGAGAGTGGTGGGTGCATGGAATGCACTGCCAGCGGTGGTAATAGAGTCAGATACATTAGGGACATTTAAGTGACTCTTGGATAGGCACATGGATGATAGTAAAATGAAGGGTATGCAAGTTAGTTTTGATCTTAGGGTAAGATAATAGCACAACATCATTGGCCAAAGTGTTCTATGTTCTATGTTATTCAGGAGTTATACTCTGTATTTAATAGTCTAAGTTTTCCTGAGTAACTATTTCACTTAATTTCATTAGAATCACTCAAATTCTCCAATTTTTATGGAAACTTTTGGAGTGTTCCAAGTGTAAAGGAATTACCCTGTGGAAAATTCAATTTTACAGATGGAGAAAAGTGCTCCAGTGTAGAAGGAGGCCATTCAACTCATTATGAGTTTTCACCAGCTCATGAAAACTGCTTTATTACCTGGTACCAATCTCCTGCTTTTTCCGCATACCCTTGTACATTATTTTTATATATTTCCTGGATAACTCCTTTGGAGTTTGCTATGATGGGGATTCCACAGGACCCCCATGCACAAGTCCCATCTACGCTGGAGTGGTGATGGTCTAGCAAGCAGAAAATTTGCCTCATGTTCTTGATGAAAGATTCCACTAACTTCCCCAGAATTGATAGTCAACAGATGGGCTTGTGGCTTCCTCATTCCCTTCCTAAATAATGGTGTAACATTTAGTTTTAGTTGTTTCCAGATATGGACACCCGAGCCTTCCTCTTTGAATGAATCATGACTGATAGAATGCGTAAAGGTCAAAATTTCCTTCTTTAGAAGGATTGAACGTCTTTGTCTGTAAAAGACTAAAGTGCTATGGATACTGGAAATTTGAGGGCATGCTATAATGTCCGGCGAAGAGTAACGGCCCTGCAACACTACTGTTTTTCTTCTCATGCCACTACTGCTAAGTATTTTCAGTATTTTGATTCAAGAATCTCTTGGTCAGATATATTTCCTCCAGCAGGTGTTAAAATATGTAGGCATGCTTTTCTTCCTGTGGCTTCTATTATGCATCACCTTCTCCTGCAGAAGTATGTAATGTAATATGGGAAGGCTGACATGGCTAAATAATTACCAACAAGCTGTGTAATGTGGGTATATGAGACTTCCAGCAGTGGTAAGTGCTTGAAGATTAAGTGAAGCATATTAGATATGAGTCTAGACTGGTAGATTGCTCATAGAAACAAAAATAGCTGGAGAAACTCAGCAGGTCCAGTAGCATCTGTGGAGAGAAAGCAGAGGCAATGTTTAGGATCTTTGTTTGTTGCTTTGGTATATTGCTTGTTGGTCAGTGAAGAAACTGTATTGATGGAGCCCAGAGAAAGAGAATAACAGTTGGACAGACAAAAGAATGAGTGAAGGTCAGCCTGGGAGAATGAATTGCTGGGGACTGTTTGTCGGAGCAGTCTATGTGAACACAAGGCCTGGTGTGTCAGGGTTGGGGTAAGGACATGGGAGAAGGTGCTGAGGCCCTAAAATTATTGAACTCTATATTGATTCCAAATGGTTGCAGAGTTTCCAAGTGGAAAATGAGGTGTTGTTCTTCCAGGTTGTGCTGAACTTTGCTGGAATACTTTAATTCAGATTGTTGTCAGGATCTAAACATGCTACTCACAGCTGGTGGGAGATTATTTCATAAATATTTTTAAAAGCGAGTTGGACAGGTACTTGAGCATGTTGAGCTTACAATATATTTGTATAAGCCGAAATCTCCTAAAGTCCCTGAATTCCTGACAGTTCTACAACTTTAATTCATTGAAACTATGTTCTGCTATTGAGGCAATTAGCCTGACAAATCTTTTAAAGATAGCAGATAGATATAGACTTTGCAGGCCCAAGCAGAGAGCCCGTGTGTCTGAAACCTGGGCAGTGCCACTGAGGGAACCAGGTGGTGCTCATCAGCTTAGAGAAGATGACGAGAAAGATCTCAATAGGAAGGAGGGAGATGAGCTTCACGTGGAGATCTGCTCCCTCTCCTCACCTGATACAGGGTAGTCAGCTCCAGAATGGGTTTGTGGCCTTAGCATGTGGCTGGGAGGTCACTGCCAGCGGACAGCAGCCAGCCCTGAGAAACCACCCAAATAGGCATCTTGATTATTTAGATTAGCTGCCTGCCTGCCTGCCTGCATTTATGGGGCGGGCAATCTGTCTAAAACCCCAGTGCTGGGAAACCTCTCCAGTGGTGCAAATACATTGGTGGGTTTTTACCAAAATATCTCTGTGCTATGCTAATTGATCCTGTGTCTCCCAACTTGCAATGTGGGCCTTGTTTTGTTGCCTATCTCAGCCAGTATGTCAGTATACCTTTAAGAGATATGCTCATTTTCTTACGGTATTACGCTATATCACCCAAAGGATTTTTCAATGTCATGTCACCCATACCTAGTTCTTAAGTTACAGGAGATAAAGAAAAGCATTGCCATCTTAGGTGCAAACAGGCTGTTGGAGGCAAACCACACATCAAACTTTAGAAAATGATACCCTTGCTTTCTGATCCGCTGTGATCTCCAGCATTTGTTGTTTTTAGTACAGATTCCAGCATCTGCAGTAATTTGACCCTGCATGCTTACGCCTGTTCAGATGGATCTGCAGCTATACATGTTATACACAAGAGGGCAGCATTATATAACCGATCAACCGAAGAAGGCCAACGGAATTGTTGGTTCAAATCTTCTGATAGGAGAAGAAGTGAAAGATTTCAGCTGCAGATGTATTTCGAGAAGCACAGGAAGCTTAAGCTTCTGATAGTTGGTTTAACCCTGCTTCGACTGTTCTGTTACTCCCTATGACAGTGGGATGAGACGCAAAGCCTGCTAGGAGAACAGTCAAAGTAAATTAGCTGCACTGTTAAAATACTCAAACACCGTTTTTTTAAATTCCTCTTTTTGTATCTAAGATTCGTACATCAGTACTTTGTACCTAAGATGGCGCCAAGAGAGGCAACATTGTAAACTTTTCACTGTACTCCTGTACTTGAGAACATGTGACAATAAAGGATATTCTATTCTACTCTAAATCCTGGTAATGTTCAACCTCCCACACACACAGATCTAGCAATGCAGGCAACCTTGGAGTGCTGTGGGTCAGAATTGTATTCAACCACAGTCTGTAATTTCTTGGCCAATATATACTCACTTTACCATTACCATCAAGATGGGGTATCAATTCTAGTTCAAAGAAGAGCATAGGAGGAAATGTTGGGCATACCTAAAATTGAGGTCTCAATCTAGTGTAGCTACAACACATGACTACACGTATGCCAAATATCTGAAGCAAGAATTAGTATACAAAGCTAAGTGATCACAAAACTAACGGATTAGATCTAACCTCTGTACTTCTGGCACATCCAGTCATGAATGGTGACGGATAATAAATAACAGGAGGAGGCGGCTCACAAAAATCCCTCTTCATAACGATGGAGAAACTGAACAGACCAATGCAAATGATAAAGCTAAAGCATTTGTAACCACCTGCTGCCGGGAGTTCATCTCAGCTTCTTCTTGAGGTCCTCTGCATTGCAGATGCCAGTTTTCAACTAGATTCATAGAATCCCTACAGTGTGAAAACAGGCCCTTCAGCCCAATAAGTCCACACCAACCCTTACAGCATCCCACCCAGACCCATCCCCCTAATCCACACATCCCTGAACACTACAGGCAATTTAGCACGGCCAATCCACCTAGCTTGCACATCTTTGGACTGTGGGAGGAAACTGGAGCACCTGGAGGAAACCGTCACAGACACAGGGAGAATGTGCAAACTCCACACAGACAGTCGTCCGAGGGTGGAATCGAACCCAGGTCCCTGGTGCTGTGAGGTAGCAGTGCTAACCACTGTGCCACTGTGCCACCCAACTAATTTGATTCACTCCGTGTATTATCAAGAAATGGCTGAAAACACTGGATATCTCAAATACTCTGAAAACTTTCCAGCAATAGCACTGTTGACATGTTCTCCAGAACTAGCTGCATCTTTATCAAGCTGTTCCAGAACAGCTACAGCACTGGTATCTACCTGACAATGTCCTCATATTCCAGTCCACAAATGGCAGAACAAATCCAAGCCATTCAATTATGCCCACTGTCCGTTCTTAACTATCAGCAATACATTGAAGAGGCGCTGCTCAGAAATAACCTGCTCAGTTTGACTTCGACCTGGGCCACTCAGCTCCTGACGACATTGTAGCTTTGAACTAAATGTAGACTAAAGGGCTGAACTCCAGAAGTGAGGTGATAGTGATTGCCCTTGACATGCCCTTGACCCTTTTACTTAGTGTGGAATCAAGAAGTCCAAGCAAAACTGAGGTCATTATGAATTACGTAACAAGCTCCGCTCTTGGTTGGATTCTTAACTACTGTAAAAAAGGTAAATGTAGATAAACCATCTCAATCCCAATAGCATTGCTGAAGGAAGTCAGGTAATGTCCTACATTCAACAATTATAAACAAGAGACAATATGACCATTTATATCCAGTGGACTGGAGTATAAGGATGTAGAAGTTATACTGTAGCTATACAAAATCCTGAATAGATCCCACTTGGAGTATTGTGAGCAGATCTGAGCACCATGCCTCAGGAAGGATATATTAAGCTTGGAGGGAGTGCAATGTAGGTTTACAAATACGGTATATGGACTTCAGCGATTAAGCTATGAGGAGAGATTATACAATTTAGCCCTGTTTTCTCCAGAATTTAGAAGGTTAAGAGGTGACCTAATTGAACTTTTCAAGATACTAACAGAAAAAAGGCAAGATAGATTCTAGAACGAGGGGGCATAGTCTAATAATTAAGGCCAGACCATTCAGGAGAGATGTTAGGAAGCACTTCTACACACAAAGGGTGGTAATGGTTTGGAACTCTCTTCCACAAATGGCAGTTGATGCCAGCTCAGCTGTTAACTTTAAATCTGAGAGAGACAATTTTTTTCTAACCAGAGATATTAAAGGATATGGGTCAAAGGCAATTAAGAGTTAGGCCACTGATCAGCCATGATCTCATTGAATGGCAAAACAGGCTGAAGAGCCTACTCCTGTTCCTATTTTCCTATCTCCCCTTGACAGACAATGACATTCCCATTGCTGAATCTCCCTCAACAATGTTCTGCGGGTTACAATTGATCAGAAATTGGACTGGATTGGACTGGATACATAAACAGTGTGAAATGCAGATAATTAGCAAGTAATTAGAAAAGCTAATAGAATGTTCTCATTTATTGCAAGGGGAATTGAATACAAAATAGAGAGATTATTCTTCAGCTATACAAAGCACCGGTAAGACCAAATATGGAATACTGACCACAGTACTGATTTCCTTATTTAAGGAAGAATGTAAATGCATTGGAAACAGTTCAGAGAATGTTTATCAGACTACCATCTGAAATGACAGGGCTTTTTTCATAAGGAAAGTTTGGACAAGCTGGGTTTGTGTCCGCTGGAGTTTATACTAGTAAGAGATGACTTGTTCGAAACATAACATCTTGAGGGGGCTTGACAGGTGAATGCGGAGATGATGCTTTCTCCTGTGGGAGCATATAGATCACTGTTTTAAAAATAAGGGGTCGCCCACTTAAGACAGAGATAAGATGAAGTTTTCCTCCAAGCAAGTTTTAAGTCTTTGGAACTCTCTTGTTCCTAAGTTTATGTTCACATGTTCAAGATGGTTCCCCATCAAGCGAAATTAGTGATGGACAACATTATTGGCTTAGCTCATGACACCATGTCCTGTGAAAGAATTTATAAAAGGTAAACTGGTAGGGAAGGGAGGAAGCAACTTTGACTGAAAAAATACCTATGATACCGCAATTTATATTCATCTCAATTTCAGCAGAATTAAACTGAACTTGCTCATAATAGGTGCTTAAGATTATATCTATCATCTAAACTGTTTAAAGCTATTGGTAAAATGCAGGGAGGAACTTAGAACATATTCCATGCAGCATGCTGTGAATTGGCTTTGTTATTTGTATAAAATCTGTAACAATATCAGAATGCATTTCCATTTTTAGATGCAAACCTTTTGGCAAACTCTTCAGTTTTACAAATAAAACCTGGTGGTTAGTTTTTGAAGGGTGTACCTTCCGCAGTGGTTTGAGTTTTGTCTCCATTATGAAGTCATATTTACAGAGTTCGCAGCAGCGCGTGTCAGAACTCTTGATCCACTGGTGGAGACAGGCTTGGTGTACGAAACGTAATGTTCCTGTACAATGGCAAGGTGTGATGAGTGCACAATCATCATCTCCTTCGCAGTGGCAGATCCTGAATAGAGAAAGAAAAGCCACATATGAGAACCGAGTGTCTGATGATCCAATTGTGCCCCTTTATCCTCGGTGCTTGCCCTTAGGACCATTCGCTTTCATATGGGTAAAGATCACAATTAAAATTATATCTGCAATTGTACAATGTTTGTTGCAGCAAGTATGCAATATTTACTTGATCTACAGAATTGTGAATATCCAGTGAAATCAGAGGAATTACCACTGAGCCGATTCCATAACTTCATCTGGCTTTTAATCAGATGGTACATCAAAAATGCCACACACACACACACACACACACACACACACACACACACACACACACACACACACACACA
>NC_063332.1:137855945-137866757 GCF_021869965.1 Rhincodon typus | reverse complement strand
GCGCGCGCTTGAGAGACAGTGTGTGTATGAGAGACGATCTGTGTTTGTGTGACTGTGTGTGTGTGTGTGAGAGGGAGAGAGTGTGTGTGCGTGCACCTGAGAGACACTGTGTGTATGAGAGAGGATCTGTCCGAGAGTGTGTGTGCGTGTGTGTGTGTGTGTGTGAGAGAGAGAGAGAGAGAGAGAAAGTGCATGTGCGTATGTGTGAGGAAGGGAGACAGATGTGTGTTCATGCGTGTGTATGTGTGTGTGCTCTTGAGAGACAGTGTATGAGAGAGGATCTGTGTTTGTGTGACTGTGTGTGTGTTTGTGTATGTGTATGTGTGCATGTGTGTGTGAGAGAGACAGAGTGTCTGGTTTGAGAGGGAGAGATTGTGTGTGTGTGCCTGAGACAGTGTGTGTATGACAGAGGATCTATCTGAGAGTGTGTGTGTGTGTGTGTGTGTCTGTGTGTGCCTGAGAGACGGTGCGTGTATGAGAGAGGATCTGTCCAAGAGTGTGTATGTGTGTGTCTGTGTGTATGTGTGTTTGTGAAGGGGAAAGACTGTGTGTGTGTGTGTGTGTGTGTGTGAGAGAGAGAGACAGAGAGAGAGAAGGGGAAAGAGTGTGTGTGTGTATGTGTGTGAGAGAGGGAGAGAGAGTGTGTGTTTGTGTGCATGTGAGAGAGAGTGTGTGCGTGTGTGTGTCTGTGTATGTGTGGGAGAGTGTGTGTGTGTGTGTGCCTGAGAGACAGTGTGTGTATGAGAGAGGATCTGTCCGAGAGTGTGTGTGTGTGTCTATGTGTGTGTGTGTGTGTGTGTGTGTGTGTGCCTGAGAGACAGTGTGTATGTGAGAGAGGATCTGTCCGAGAGTGTGTATGTGTGTGTCTGTGTTGTGTGTATGACTGAAGGGGAAAGAGAGTGTGTGTGTGTGTGTGTGCCTGAGAGACAGTGTGTATGTGACAGAGGATCTGTCCAAGAGTGTGTCTCTGTGTGTGTGTGTGTGTGTATGTGTGTGTGTGCCTGAGGGACAGTGTGTGTATGAGAGAGGATCTGTCCGAGAGTGTGTATGTGTGTTGTATGTGTGAATGGGAAAGAGTGTGTGAGAGTGTGTGTGTGTGTGTGTGTGTGTGTGTGTGTGTGTGGGAGAGTATGTGTGTGTGTGTGCGCACACGCTCACGCATGTGTGTTTGAGGGACAGTGTGTACGAGAGATGATCCGTGTGAAAGTTTGTGTGTGTGTGTGCGTGCTTGAGAGACAGTGTGTTTATGAGAGAGGATCTCAGTGTGTGCATTTCTGAGGAAGGGTCCTGAACCAAAACGTCAACTTTCCTGCTCCTCTGATGCTGCCTGGCCTGCTGTGTTCCTCCAGCTCCACACTATGTTACCTCTGACTCCAGCATCGGCAGTTCTTACTATCCCTGAGTGAGTTATAACCTCACACCTAGCGTGCATTGTTTGACCTAAAATGTCACCTCTTCTTTACACTAATAAAACCTTTACTTCTCTCGGGGCAGTGACTTGAAAGAAATTTAGGGATTTACATACACATATTAATCAACTAAACCTTCTGACTGATTCAAAATTTAACAGCATCTTAGGTTTATTTAATACATCCACATCAGTGGTGTGACACTTTGATATTTTACTTATAAATTCTCTGCCTGATTCCACCTTTCTCACTAACACCTGAAGAAGAAATGAGGCTTTGAAAGCGTGTGCTTTCAAACAAACCTGTTGGCCTATAACCTGGTATCGTGTGATTTCTGACTTTGTCCTCCCCAGTCCAACACCAGCACCTCCACACCAAGAGATCAAAGTTAGGTGAGAGTCTGAGATCTTTATATCATTGAAATCTCATGCTATGATGAGGAAGTTATATCATGAGCATGTCAGTTCAAGATACACTGACATGCTGAATTTGTGACATAGCACAGCATCCCTTTTTTTCTCAAAAGATAAAATCTTAACCCAAACAGACATATATGGTTGTACATAGCCATGTGTTGTCAATTCAATAACTGAACAAATAGTTAAAACAGAGTTTACAAGACTACTGTTTCAGTGTTCAATTTAATGCTTACAAGGTTTGAAACGTTGTCCTGATCTGGTAATCCTTTACCCATGTGGAGAGGTGCACTTTATTCTCAGTTGCACTTGTTGACGACTTGGTTGTTTTGTTATTGATTGTGGTCATTCAATTTCACTGCCCAATCACCATTGTTAAAATGTTCTTCCTCACTCTCTTCATGCATTATTGGTGTCCCATATCTGTGGTGATCAATATCTGTGGTGGCTTCTGGTCCTTTTCAATGTAGCACCATAATCAATAATGTTTTAATATGATTGGCATGGAGGGAATGTCATAGTGGTATTGTCAGTGGACTGGTAATCTAAAGAGTCAGGTAATGTTCTTGGGAACTGGGTTGGCAGATGGTTAATTTTGAATGCAATAAAACTCTAGAAGTAAAAGTTTAATGATGACCATGAAGCCATTGTCAATTGTCATAAAAAGCTTTCTGGTTCACCAATGTCAATTAGGGGAAGAAAAACTGTTGTTCTTTACCTGGTCTAACCTACATACAACTCCAGACCACAACAATGTGGTTGACTCTTAACCACCACCTGAAACAGCAAAGCAAAGCCGTTCAGTTGTTTCAACTCATAGAATTGCGATAGCACAGAAAAAGGCCATTTGGCCCATTGAGTCTGTACATCCCATCCAGACTGAGCCTCCCACCCTATGCCTGTAACCCTACACTTTATCATGGCTAACCCACCTGACATGCACATTAATAGACATTTCAGAGCAATTTGGCACAGCCAATTCACCTAATCTGCACATCGGAAAGTCAGAGCACCTGGAAGAAATGGGGAGACTGCTGTCAGACAGTCACCCAAGGCTTGAATTGAACCCTGTCTCTGGCACTGTGAAGCGGCAGTGCTAACCATTGATCCACCAATTGCCAGAAAGTCTTAAATAAAAGGAACCAAACAGACCATCTAGCATTGACTAAGGCACCAGAAATGATGACAGCAAACATAGCCCTAACAATCCTGCAAAGTCATCCTTAATAACTTCTGGAGACTAGTGCTATTATTGAGGTAGAGTTGTCAGAGTCCTATAGCACAGGTGGGACCCTTCAACTCACTGAGTTGCTCACATCTATCTTCATTAGTCCTGCTTTTCAGCAATTGGCCCATAGCCTTGAATCTTATGACATTTCAATTGTTTATCCGCATACATTTACTGCTCTCCAAGGCAGTACATTCTGAATTCCACTGCCCTCTGAGTGAAAAAAAATGTTTCCTCAAATCCCCTCTAAATCTCCTGACTCCTACCTTAGAAGTGTCTTCCCTGGTTATTTCATCTTAAACTAATGAGAACGCCTCTTTTCTATCCACCTTGTCCATGCCTATCATAATCATATACACTTCAATCATGTCTCCTACCACAAAGCCAATTTTGGATCCAACTTGCCAAGTTACCCTGGATCCCACTTAGTTTTATCATATTTATCAGGCTTCCATGTGGAACCTTGCTGAAACCCATATAAATTATATTAACTAGCAAATTTGTTAGGCATGACCTCCCTCTAACAAAGTTATACTGGCTATCCCTGGTCAAACTTTACCTCTCCAAGTGGAGATTAATTCTCTCCTGCAGAATTTTTTCCAATAGTTTACCTAGCACTGATGTAAGACTGACTGCCTTATCTATAATACCCTTCTTGAAAAGTGGAACTACATTAGCTGTCCTTTAGTCATCTGACACATCTCCTGTGGCAACAGAGGAATTAAAAATTTCAGTCAGCTCCTCTGTGATTTCTTCCTTGCATCCCACAGCAGCCTTGGACACAATTCATCTGGACCTGTGGATTTGTCCACTTTTAAGTCTGCCAAAGCTTCCAACACTTCCTCACTCTCTACTTCATTCTGCCCGAGAACCTCACAGACTTTCTCCCAAATTCTGTACTACAGCCTCCTTTTCCTATGAGTAAAAGCAGAAGTGATGTACTCATTTAACACCTAACCAATGTCCTCTGGCTCCACACATAGATTGCTCCCTTGATCCCTAATGAACCCTATACTTTTCTTGGTTGTCCTCTTCCCCTTAATATCCTTATAGAATATCTTGAAATTCTCCTTAATTTTTCCTGCCATTGCTTTCATGCCCACTCTTGGCTCTCAAATTGCTTGCTTAAGCTTCCCCTGCTCTTTCTGTACAGGTCTAGGGCCTCTATCAATCTGCTCCCTTCACTTCCATTGATTTGTCTCACAATTGGTCAAGCAACAGTCTGTCATAGTCATGCTCATGCTATCATACATTACACAATGTTACACCCTGTTTGAGCATATTGCATGTTTGTCGACAAAATGTCTAGCGTGTTCTTTGAACAAGAATCAAACCGCAAGTAACTTTCAGGCCTGGCCTCATAAGCATATATCAGTTTGTTTTTTTCATTTTTAAAAAAAATATAAGCCATTGCTTACAGTCCAAAGGTCTCCTTCTGCTCTTAGCTCTCAGTTCACAGCTGCAAACCAAACATGATAAAAATAAAAATACAAATGAAAAGGCAGCAAGGGATCCACCAGAGAGTCTGCTAGTTAGAGTCATATGTGGCATAAAGGAAGATGATTATAGTTGTTGAGAGTCAACCATTTCAGCTCCAGGACATCTCTGCCAGAGTTCCTCAGGGATTAATTATGTTCAGCTGCTTCATCAATGACCTTTCCTTCAAAATAAGATCAGAGATGAATATTTATTGATGATGTTCAATATTCATGATTCCTCAAATACTGAGGCAGTTCATGCCAAATACAGTAAGATTGGATAATATCCAGGTTTGGGATGACAATTAGCAAGTAATATTTGTCCCACACAAGTCCTAAAAAAGTAAGTCACCTCCTGCCTTACCAAAGCCTGACAACTATCTACAAGGCACAAGTCATGAGTATCGTAGAATGCTATCCACTTGCCTGATTGAATGCAGCTGCAACAACACTCAATCAGCTTGACATCAACCAGGATAAAGCAACCGGTTTGATTGGCATCACATCCACAAACATCCACTCACTCCACCATCGAATTTCAGCAGCAGCAGTGTGCACTATCTGCAGCATACACTGCAGAAACTTGCCAAAGATCCTTAGACAGCACTTTTCAAATCCATTCTTACTTCCACCAAGAAGGACATGGGCAACACATACATGGGAACACCACCATCTGCCAGTTCCCTTCCAAATAATTCACCATTCTGACTTGGAAATACATTGCTGTTTCTCCTGTGTCACTGGGTCAAAATCCTGGAACTCCTTCCCTAAAGGCATTGTGGATGCATCTGCATCAAGTTTTTGTCAATGTTCATTAAAGCCAAGAGATATGCTTCTTTTCAAATCTTAATGAGTTCATTGGTGAAACCAACATGGAAAATTTGACACGTTTGTGATGTTTGCTGGTTGTCGAGGCAGCAGTTCAAAATGGCAGTTTACCGCCATCTTCTCAAGGAAAATGAGGGACGGAAAACAAACGTTGTTGCAGCCAGTAACACCCACATCCAATGAATGAATAAAAGAAATGATCTGATCTCATTGCATATCCTTGAAACGCTTGATGATACCTTAATATTTCTATTTGAATTTCTAATTTGCACTCTCTGCCGAGTGTGCAGTTTTGGCAGATGTCTACTTGCTTGCTCATTGGGTATCTCTTTTATTCTCCTTTGTCTTTAAGGAAGAATGTCTTGTTTTTAAGAATGGTTAAACAATTTGTTGTTGTGCAAATTGTTCATACTTACCTTCCAACCATAAACTGCGCTTGGGATGATAATCCATCTCCATTGGTGTTACACTTTAATCTAAATTCTTTTGTCCTATTTTTGTTTGAACTGGCCAGAAGTAGAAGTATTCTCCCTCCATGGTGTGTGCATGGATGACTACAGGATGGTTCTTCAGCTGTAAGTTTCACAGCATACTTGAACACAGGCTAGTACAAACGAATACCAAGCTCGACAGCATGCACAAAACGCACAAGCTTTGAAACTCACTTTTAATCCTTTTCCCTGTGTATTCTAGTTAGATTTCCCACTTTATCTTACAAAACCTACCTCAGCAACTACCTACCTGCCCTCATGGTATCCATCTTGCTTGGTTCTAGCCCCATCTTAACCATTAATGCCATTACATAACAACTCACAACTTAGCAGATATCTGTCTCTTTTGTCTGTGCCATCTTTAAGAGGCTGCTGTGCAGCCAGGCAAATCTTGGAATCAATTGACAATGTAATGACACAGAAGGGTCGATGTTAAACTAAAATTTGTTGGATTATCCAAAATTAAATCATAATGAAATGATAAGGAGATTTGTTGGGGAGGTGGGAGGGTAAGAGCGAGCGGAGGTTCTGCTGCTTGCAGTCACTTCAGTCGCAGACTTCCGTCGAGTTTAGGGAAGTAGAGAGCGCACGTCATTGCCAGAGTGCTGAAAAAATGGGATTAGAATTGGAATTGGAATGAATGTAGGGATGTTTGATGACCGGTGCGGTCACAAGGGTTCTGTTTTAGTGCTTATGAAAGCTCCTACGAAGAATGGGGGCAGAGAAAGATGC
Organism: Rhincodon typus; assembly: GCF_021869965.1. Classification (NCBI taxonomy): domain Eukaryota; kingdom Metazoa; phylum Chordata; class Chondrichthyes; order Orectolobiformes; family Rhincodontidae; genus Rhincodon; species Rhincodon typus. Next base: position 137,860,175 of record NC_063332.1, on the reverse strand, counting down.
TGGGGGAGGAGTGCAGTAACACTGACCCTTATATAAAATAAATCATTCTGGGGAAGGTGGGACCTGTACAGGAAGGATGGGTTGCATCTGAACCAGAAGGGCACAAATATCCTGGGAGGGAGGTTTGCTTCAGCTATACGGGATGGTTTAAACTAGATTGGTAGGGGGTGGGGAACCAGATTTGTAATTCAGAGGATGAGGTATTCAGCCTTTCCAACAGACACAACGGGGAGTGAGGTTGTTAATAAAGAAATGCGGTCAATGGAGCGTAATTGTGAACACAGGGATGGTTTGAAGTGTGTATACTTCAATGCTAGAAGTTTCAGGAAAAAGGTGGATGAACTAAGAGCATGGGTCAGTACTTGGAACTGCAATGTTGTGGCCATTACAGAAACTTGGGTAACTCAGGGACAGGAATGGTTGTTGGAAGTTCCAGGATTTAGATGCTTTAAAAGAAATAGGGACGGTGGTAAAAGAGGCGGGGGAGTGGCCTTGCTAGTCAGGGCTCGTATAGCAGCTACTCAAAGGCAGTTCGAGAATGATATGTCTACAGAGTCAGTTTGGGTTGAGGTCAGGAACAAGAAAGGAGCAGTCACTTTGTTGGGGTTTTTTTACAGACCCCCTAATAGTTGCAGAGAAGTGGAGAAGCGGATTGGGAGACAGATACTGGAAAGGTGCAGAAGTCACAGGGTTGTAGTCATGGGTGACTTCACCTTTCCAAATATTGATTGGAAACTTTTTAGTTGTAATAGTTTAGATGGAGCGGATTTTGTCCAGTGTGTTCAGGAAGGATTCCTGACACAGTATGTAGGTAGACCAACATGAGGAGAGGCCACTTTGGATTTGGTGCTTGGCAATGAACCGGGCCAAGTGGTAGGAAAGCATTTTGGCGGTAGCGATCATAACTCTGTTACTTTTACAATAGTCATGGAAAAGGATAGGTACATACAGCAGGGTAAGGTTTATAATTGGGGGAATTGTAATTATAATTCTGTTAGGCAAGAACTGGGTAACATAAAATGAGAACAAATGCTGTCAGGGAAGACCCAGTATAGAAATGTGGAGATTGTTTAAGGAATGCATACTGCGTGTGATCGATATGTTTGTCCCTAGCAGGCAGGGAAGATGCGAGCGAGTGAGGGAGCCTTGGTTCTCAAAAGAGGTCGAATGACTAGTTAAGAGGAAGAAGGATGCTTGTATAAGGTTTAGGAAACAAGGAGCACAAAAGGCTCCAGAGGGATACAAGTTAGCCAGGAAGGAACTGAAGAAAGGGCTTAGGAGAGCTATAAGAGGGCATGAGAAAACCTTGGCAGATAGGATTAAGGAAAACCCCAAGGCTTTTCACACGTATGTGAGGAATAAGAGAATGACCAGAGAAAGGGTAGGGTCGATCAAGGATTGTCAAGGGAATTTGTGCACGGAGCCTAAAGAGATAGGAGTTGTCCTTAATGAATACTTTTCTTCGGTATTCACAACTGAGAGGGACCTAGTTGTAGGAGAGGACAGTGTGAAACAGGCTGGTAGGCTAGAGGAGGTCGATGTTAGTAAGGAAGATGTACTGGGAATTTTGAGGAACTTGAAGATAGATAAGTCCCCCGGGCCTGATGGGAATTATCCAAGGATTCTATGGGAAGCAAGGGAAGAGATCGCAGCGCCTTTGGTGATGATCTTTTTGTCCTCACTGTCCAAGGGTATAGTGCCGGAAGATTGGAGAGTGGCAAACGCCATTCCCTTGTTCAAAAAAGGGAACAGGGATAACCCCGGAAATTACAGGCCAGTTAGTCTTAATTCAGTGGTGGGCAAATTATTGGAAAGGGCTCTGAGAGATAGGATTTATGATCACTTGGATAGGCACAGTTTGATTCGTGATAGTCAGCATGGATTTGTGAGAGATAGATCATGCCTCACAAACCTTATTGAATTCTTTGAAGAGATGACCAAACACGTGGATGAAGGTAAAGCAGTGGATGTGGTACACATGGATTTAAGTAATGTGTTTGATAAGGTTCCTCATGGTAGGCTCATGCAGAAAGTGAGGAGGCATGGGATAGGGGGAAATGTGGCAGATTGGATTCAGAATTGGCTGACCCTGAGAAGATAAAGGGCAGCCGTGGACAGAAAATATTCAACATGGTGCTCAGTTACGAGTGGTGTACCACAAGGATCTGTTCTGGGTTCTCTTTTATTTGTGATTTTTGTAAATGATTTGGGTGCAGGAATGGAAGGGTGGATTAGTAAGTTCGCGGACGATACGAAGGTGGGTCGAGTTGTGGATAGTGCGGAGGGCTGTTCTCGGCTACAAAGAGACATTGATAGGATGCAGAGCTGGGCTGAGAAGTGGCAGATGGAGTCTAACCCTGAAAAGTGTGAGGTGATTCATTTTGGAAGGACAAACTTGAAAGCAGAATACAGGGTTAACAGAAAGATTCTTGGCAGTGTGGAGGAGCAGAGGGATCTTGGGGTTCACGTCCACCATTCCCTGAAAGCTGCCACCCAGGTGGATAGAGTTGTTAACAAGGCATTTGATGTGTTAGCTTTCATTAATAGAGGGATTGAGTTCAAGAGCAGTGAAGTTGTGCTCCAGCTATACAAAACCCTGGTTCGGCCACATCTGGAGTATTGTGTCCAGTTCTGGTCACCTCATTACAGGAAAGATGTGGAAGCGTTGGAAAAGGTGCAGAGGAGATTTACCAGGATGTTGCCTGGAATGGATGGAAGGTCTTACGAGGAAAGGTTGAGAGAGCTAGGGCTTTTCTCTTCAGAACGACGAAGGATGACAGGTGACTTGATAGAGGTGTTCAAAATGATCAGAGGTATAGATAGAGTGCATAGCCAGAGACTTTTTCCTCGGGTGGAGGTAGCTATTATGAGGGGCATAGCTTCAAAGTGAATGGAGGTAGATATAGGGGAGACATCAAAGGTAGGTTCTTTACTCAGACTTAGGGGCCTGGAATGCATTGCTGGAGAGGGTAGTGGAGTTGGCCTCATTCGGGGCATTTAAGCGGCTATTAGATAGGCATATGGATGATAGCATAAGGTAGGGGTGGAGGTTAGATAGACCTTAGGTTTAGGGTAAACGTTCAGCACAACATCGTGGGCTGAAGGACCTGTACTGTGCTGTCCTGTTCTATGTTCTATGTTCTATAAGGAGAAAGTATACAAAACATAACGATTAGAATGGTCATGGGTTTTTTTTAAATGTTTGTATTTAGCTGGAAGAATGTGCATGTTTGTTGACATCCAGCATTGATCTTAGCAGTACTGGACTGAACTGTCAAAGTAACTCTGGAAAAGATAAAAGTTTTGTTTAAGGCAGACACAGTCAATCAGATGTGATAATGTGAATTATGTTTAGCTGAATTTGTGATTGTCATAGAATTGTGCTGTGTAAATGTCATACATTTGATCAGATGGCATAAAAGTGGTGAACATCGAGCGTAAGCTAAATTTATATCAATGTTCATTAAAGGCAAGAGATAAGCTTCTTTTCAAATCTGAATGAGTTCATCGGTTCAACCGACATGGAAAATATGACACGTTTGTGATGTTTGTTAGTGTTGACCTGATCATTTGCAGAAGACTTGATGTGTTAGGACTTTGAATGTACAGCTTTTTTGTATGGAAACAGTACAGAACAAGTTACCTCACACCAAAAGTTTAGTTGGTTCGGAAAGTCGATTGATCAACGACTAGAAGTTGAGATGGAGGAAGCTGATCACGAATTCTGGTCAGATCTTCAGACAGGTCCGTGTAAAAGGGTTGACTTGTGATTGTAAGCATTGTATGGGTAAAATCTTTGCATTATTTTTTGAAGTTTATGTTGTTTCAGTAAAGAACATTCAATATATTCCGTTATTAGAATTGCCTTGGGTTATTGATATCCAGAGTAAACCCGTCAAACCAGGGAAAGTGGGAGCAAAAACCTCCAGATTATGGATCAGTGAGTCAGGAGGGTTGAAGATAAACAAATAACCAGGCTTGGTAGAGGAAGGAGCAATTAAAGTTTATCTGGAAAAGAAGATTCCACTCAATGAGTCATGGGTTCAAACTATTTTGAATGGTGAGGATTCCCTCCAGGAAACCAAATCTACTTGTCTACTTGGAAGCCACACATGTGGAAGGCTATTTGGTGAATGGCATTTCAAAGAAAATAAATCACAACAAGAGGTAGAGGAATTAAAATAAAAATTAGGAGACACAAGCAGGTGTGGACAAGTGGTTGAAGAAACT
>NC_063332.1:137826724-137855445 GCF_021869965.1 Rhincodon typus | reverse complement strand
CACCAAGTATTTAAGGACAACGGATACTCGAACAACTGTATCCGATGATGCCTATCACATAAACAACAACAGGAATATACTGCACACCCTAACACGCTCATCATGCTACCATACATCAAGAACATAGCCAATCTGACCACAAGGCTCCTACGACCATTGGGCATCAGAGTAGCACACAAACCCACGTCAACCCTACAACAACTGCTAACTCAAACCAAAGACCCCTTACCTACTATGGTCAGAACCAACTTAATATACATAATTCCATGCAAGGACTGCAGCAAACATTACATTGGACAGACAGGAAGAAAATTGGCCACAAGAGTACATGAACACCAACTAGCAACAAAAAGACACGCCCCATACTCACTCATCTCCATTCACACAGATAGGGAGAATGACCAGTTCGATTGGGACAACACCAGGATCCTAGGACAGGCCGAACAAGACTAGCACGGGAGTTCCTACAGGCCTGGTTCTCCACCAAGAAGGCCATCAACAAACACATAGAACTAGACCCTATATATACACCACTGCGAAGGAAAACCGGAAATGAGGTAATCAAATCCAATGGACCCCGGAGTTTAAATACCAGACGGGAAAAGACAACAGCGCTTCATCTGAGGCTGCACTGATGATGTTACCCAGCAAGGTAAAGAAATGTCTGAGGACTAATGAACCAGCTCGGCAAGCAAACCAACCACAAGGTCACTAGACCCGAAATGTTAACTCTGATTTCTCTTCACAGATGCTGCCAGACTTGCTGAGCTTTTCCAGCAGCTTCTATTTTTGTTCCTTCAGAATTCTGACTGGAAGGATGATTGCACTAGCTTCTGTATCAACATTTGTCCATCAACTTTCTTTTATCATATATTAATAATGGCAAACTGCTTTACTTTGTCCCATAATACTCCACTTTCAAAATATGGAAAGCCTGTTTCCTTCTAGTTAAAGGTTCTTCCACCCTGAATTTTCACCCTGGTCCAGCTTGCTGCTAACCTCTTATTTGTGTTTGCATTTATGCAAGCCTCCACTGCACTCCCTGTTATTGCTGCACCTCTGATTGCATCTTCGGAACTAGAGCTGCTGTGTAGGTGAGCCTAATGTTCTTTTGCAATGCATGACTCACAAAGATTTGCACTTCAGACAAGTTTGGCAAATGTTTCCACAGGCTGCACTCCCATAATGACATTGCATTTTCTGCCATTTTTTAGCAGTGTCAATAGTGACCTTCCTTTTACTCCAGATATCTTTTTGGAAAGCTTTGATGGGTTTTGAAGTTAATAATCAGGTCCATTATGTGCTCAGACAACTTAGTCTCTGAAAATCACACCCTTTGATCTTATCATGGCACCTATTATTAAACTGATCAGTTGATTCTTATGGTCATTGCTTTGAGACATGAATTCTAGACGGTGAATCCTAAAAGTCGTTTCTACATGAAGCGGTCCCATGGCTTTGTTGACTCTGTCAACCCTTCATTTCCAATAATGAATTTGATTTTCACCACTTGCTTAACTGGCTCTTCAATGGCTTTCAAAAGAAAATAGTTCCATCATTTGTTTAAAAATCATAAATTCAGAAAGAAAATTTATGATCTTTCAATTCATGCAGGGAATTTCGTAGTCAGCTTTGTGACATTGCATATCTTTTGCAAATGTTATTAGTAGGTAGGGGATTTATACAAGCAAGACTATAAGGTTATTCGTGATGGAGATTGAGCAATGCAATTGCTGTCTGATCACTTTTTATTCAGTTCTTCCCTGTGTTTATTTTGACCATGGTTCAAGTTTTTTGTTTTGCATGAATTTGTCTTTTAGCATGGGAATGACAGCCAAGGTTTCCTCGACAGTCCAATTTTGAACTGAATTATTGCCTACGTGGTATACTGATCTGACAAGCTCACAAATCAAGTACTCACTGTTTAGACAGTACCATAAATGCAGTGATTTTTTTTCTCCTGGGATTCTGATGTAAATGTAACTTTTGTTCTGGTCTGAGATTTTTTTTTCTTGTGGTCTTCAACTTTGCATCATTGCCTTTGTTTTTCCAAGGAAAATTATCACCATTGATCATGTGTCATATTTTTGTGTTGAGTTCCTTAACACAGAATTTCCACACTCATGCTGGATTGGTAAATAGCTAAGATTCAATTTTCCTGAAAATCTCAAACAAGTTTACTTAATAGGCAAAGTGATAATTTGGACTTGCAGAACAAGACATTGCAATGTGGTAGAAACAGAGAATGTTTAAGATGATTCCAATAGGGATGGCTTGATGATATCAAGTTCTTGGCTGTTGTTGCAGGGGTCTCACTTGTCAAAGCAACAGAGAGTATTGTATCATAATCTTGACTTGTGTATTGTTGATGCACTTGGAGGACACAAGAGGTGAGTTAGTCACTGCTCTTGTAACCAGAGTACTACTATACCTGTTCTATTCAGGTTTCTTTTCTGTACTAAAAGCCAAGATGTTAATTGATTAATTGATGGTAATTGAATTTATTGTCAAAGTGTGATAGTTAGATCTCTCTTTTTGGAAATGGACACTCTCAGCAATTTTGCGGTGCAAGTGTTCCTTGCCATTCATCAGTTTAAGCCTAACGTTGTCCAGGCAGGTCTTGCTGCACATGGACATGGTCCATTTCAGTACCTGAGAAGCTACATTTAGTCCTGCAATCGTCAGCTAACATCTCAATTTCTGACCTTACATTGGGTGGCAGATCATTGTTAAAGCCGATGAAGGTGATTGAGCCTACGCAATACCTTGAGGAATTTGGAGCAGCTTTATCCTGGAACTGAGTTGATTGATATCTAAAAACCACTGTCATCTTCCTTCGTGTTGGTTATGACTCCAATTAATGGAGAACTATCCACTAATTCCAATTTTGCCAGGATTTCTGATGACACACTTGATTTGGTCAGAAATCAGGTGACAAAGGAGCAGTGCTCTGAAAGTTTGTGATTTCACATAAACCTGTTGGACTATAACATGGTGTCATGTGACTTATGACTTTGTACACCCAGTCCAACACTGGCATCTCCACATCACACTTGGTTATATACTGCTTTGATGTCAAGAGCAATCACTTTCCTCTCAGCTGTAAAGTTTTGTCCTTTTGTCCATATTTGGACCAAGGTTGGGATGGTCTCAGGACCTGATGGCCTTGTCCAGAACTCAAACTGAATATCAGTGAGCAGGTATTACTGTGCAAGTGCACTTGATACACTGTCATTAACAACTTTCATTATTTTGCTGGTGACAGACATAGAGAGTGCAGTAATTTGTCAAATTGCATTTGTTATGCCTTTTGTGGATAATGCGCAGTTGGGCAATTTTCCACCTTGTCAGATAGATGCCAGTGTTGTGGCTGTAACAAAACAGACTGTAAGTAATAGACTGTGGGTGTGACTATGCTGGGGATGCTCCTTGAACCTAAAACCTTTGCAGTATCTTGAGAGGTAAGTGCATTTAAAATAAGGGGGGATTTGCTAACAAACATGCATTGAATAAAGTAAACAAACTCAAAGTTGATTAAATTTCTTGGTTTCAGGGGAAGTTGGTTGGCTTGATCAATGGTGGCAAGAACTGCAATCAATTACAGAGGATGTCGATAAACTTGCAAAATGGACATATTAACCCCAAGCCCCTATCCCCACAACCTTCCCATTCTTGTGGGCCTCACCTGTCCTTCCAACATGAAACCCCAACACTTATCTGGTCCTGGTCTTCAGGGTTTGAAATCTGGGGACTGTTTGTAGCCCTGCTGCTGCCATTATTAGCCATGGCACTAGTGGAACTACAGAGACTCCAGCATCTAATGACTAGGCTGGCATGACTAACTCTTGCTTTGACTTGTAGATTAAGCATCTAATTCACTTTGTAATTTTGTTTCAATATTGCTTAGCAACAAGGATTTATATTGCATTAACACTGAAAATGTCACAAAGTGCATCATAGAGGCATAGTTATACAAAAGCACAGCAAGTTGGTGAAGAAGCTATTGGCTGGAGTGACAAGAAGCTTGATAAAATAAATGGGTTTGAAGGAGAGTCATAAAAAAGAAGAGGTGGTCAGTGGCGTGTTGGTGGGAAAGATGTGATAAGGTTTAGAAATGGCATTTCTGAGGGTCAGATCTGCTCGTTGAAGCCATAACAAGTTGAGAAGGGAAGGGAGAGCAATATGGAAAATGAAGAAGGTCAGATAGGGAGGAATGAAGATCCCAAGGGAAATTGTAGGATGAGGAAGTTATGAAGATAACAAGATATAAGGCCATGAAATGCTTTAAATACAAGAGTGAGAATTTAAATTGAATATGCTAAAGGGCTAGACACAAACAAAATTCCAGAAAAAGGGAAATAACAGGTGAGTAGGACTTTTGTCGGACAGTTTACAGGCATCAAAGATTTGGAAGTGCTGAGATTTATGGAATATCTAGTAGGATGGAATAGATGAGTGTTGAGGCGACATACGAAGAAGGAGGGGGACTAGGCTAATCAGCCATTTAATAAGGTCATGGTTGATTTGATTGTAACCTAAAATCCACATTCCTGCCTACGTCTGATAACCTTTCACCCTTTTTTTAATCAAGAATCCTTCCATCTCTGCCTTAACAATCTTGAAAGACTCTGCCTCCACCGGCTTGTCAGAAAAGACTCCCAAAGACACCTGACCCCCATGAGAAAAAGCTTTGCATCATCTCTGTTTTAAATGGGTGGCATTTTTTAAACAATAAACCTTGAAATAACCCCACAGAGGCTGGTATTCTATCACCAAGTCATTCTTTCATTACACACGGAAGTTCTTAATTTCAGTACTGCCTCATTCAGAGTCAGGTACCAGAGCGACAATATCTCAGACACTCACCCTCTTTTATATGTCAGCCAGGGGTGCCTCATTGGACCAGATTAATAACCCCAATCAGTGAACTCATAACCTATGAGGTCCAGTGGACTGTCCTTACAATCACTAAAAGCCCTAGATCTAGATACTCCCAGAACAGGAAACATCCTCTCCATATCTATCCTGTTAAGACCCCTCAGGATCTTGCACATTTCTGTCAAGTCAATTCACATTCTCTAAAATCTTATAGATACAAGTCAAATCTGTCCAATATTTCTTCACAAGACAACCCACTCATTGCAGGTATTAATCTGATAAGCCTTCTCTGAACTGCCTCCAATACATCCTTAAACATTCGTCCTTAAAAAAATCTTGACCAATAGTGTGCATTGTACCTTAGATGTGGTTGCACCAGTACCCTGCATAATTGATGCATAACCTCCCTACTTTTGTAATAAATTCACTTCACAATAAATTATAACAATCTTTCCCAATATTAGCTTTTCTAATTACTTGCTGTAACAACATATTAACGTTTTTGTGAATCATGCACTATGACATCCATATAACTTTGCATCTCAGAGCTCTGTAATCTCACACCATTTAGATAATATTCTTCCTTTATTATTTTTCCTGCTAAAATGGACAATTTCATATTTTTCCATATTATATGCTGTTTGCCAAACATGTGCCCATTCATTCACTCATGGCTCACTGGATAATGCACAGTTATGTATAAATTATCACAAGTGCCTTTAATCTAGCTCCTTATTAAAGCAATCAAATGCTGAAATAATTGTGGTAAGTTTATTGTATGTAACAACCAAAATAAGGCCCCATCAAGTAAGCAAGTTAAGCCTCACCACCCAACTTTGCTGTTACCCGATTAATGGTGGAATTTAGCTGCAATTCCAACCAGTAGTGTCTGTCTTTGAATGTGTGCAGTGTTCTATCCTTGTTGCAGTATTTTTTTCTGAAGTTCTGCTACTGAAGAATTTTGGAGTTGTACTCTTTTGCGATATTCTTCCTTTCAAATTTGTGGTGTAACATTATTGACAATCCTTTAGATTCATTCATCTACCTTATTGAATATTCTTCTGGAAAAATCAAGTCTGCAGCTTGTCTTCTTATGAGAAGTAGCTTCCTTGTTCTTTGTTATATTGACATTGAATGTCTGTTTCAAGACATAACTTACCCACAGTTAACTGCTTAAATTCTTCTTCAGGGCAATTATTTGTCCTTGTGGCATAAGGTAGCCACTTATCAAGCAGTTGTTAAAACAGATTCATTTATGTAGCTTTGACTCCTTCTTGATCCCAGGCATGGCTCGTTGCTTTCACTTCCTCCATAATAGTTTGTATTTATCCCTTAACAATTTATTCCAGTCATAAGGGGACTAAAACAGTTGCTCTCTTCAAATCGAATGAGGCAATCCACAAGTCAATGGAGATTTGGAAAATTAAGACTAATGAATACATCAACCATCTCATTCGTCACTTTTTTTAAGATCCTAGGATGAAGTTCATAAGGACCAAAGGATTTGTCAGTCCACAGCTCTAACAGTTTACTCAGTACCATTTCTATGGTATTGTGATTTTCCTGAGTTCCTCCCTTCTTTCCATTTCCTGTGTTACATCATCAGATTGTGTGAATCTTCGACAACTTCAACAAGAACTCTTTCATAGCTATTATCATATACAATTGTGCTGAGCCAGAGTTGGATGTCACTAGTATACGCTCAGAAGCTAATCCTTTAGTTTTGAATTATGTCACCAAAATGCAGCATGTAGGTGAGGCAGAAGAAGGGTCCAACGATTGATCCTTGTGGAAAATAAAGGAAATGGTGCAAGAGCATGCAGAGGAACTGTAACTAGATGTTAGGTAAGTAAACAAAAATGACAGATAAATTAAGCTAGACAGAAGGCTGCCTGAAAAAGGATGGTATGATTGACTGGGACAAAGTCATTAGAGCAATATCATTCATACATCCTCTGTATAAATCAAGCCCACAGATACAAACATTACCTAAATGCTCACCTTTCAGTATACATATTCACAAGGAATGTTTTCTTTCCAACCTTTCACTAACAATAAATAATCTAAATCCTGGTATGAGGTGTATGAAAGACTGGTTATCTTATTGCAATCAGAAACATTTCAAAATGTGCTGTGTAGGTGTTTGCTCTAACTGTTTGGCTGTATTAGACTTCATTAAGAAATTGAATGACCAATTGACTTGATTTTCTCAGTGTGCTCACAGGTGGTTAGGTCGCAGTTTTTTTATGCAGTGTTGAATACTTTTGTTTTTTTTATTTTTGGTAATTGTTGCAACATTTCTTTTCAATTACAGGAAGTTTCATACAAAGAGAAACATGGAGCAGTGAGTAATTCTGAATCTACTGGTCAGATATTTGATCAAATATGAAGGCAACACTCTCAAGAAATCTATTTGTTCAAAGCATTTTATCCTGCAAAGCAGAGAAAACTAATTAGTATTGCAAAGACCTTCTCTGAGAGAGAACTGGCTAGGGACAGAATGGATGGGATAGCTTTCGTAAATTCTGGAAATTTTTCCACTTCCTTTAACGCTTCAGAGAGAAATTTTACCTTTGGCCATTATGACCAGTGTTACTCTCCAACCTCCATGATATTTGTGCTCGCACTGGTTTACAGTGCCGTCATCATCCTTGGAGTATCAGGCAATCTGCTCCTAATCACCATTGTGATGAAACAAAAAGAAATGCACAATGTAACAAACATTTTGATTGTCAACCTATCAGTCTCTGATCTGCTCATCAGTGTCATGTGCCTGCCCTTCACATTTGTCTACACTTTTATGGACCATTGGATATTTGGTGAGGCCATGTGCAAGTTAAATTCCATGATCCAATGCATCTCCATCACAGTTTCCATCTTCTCCTTGGTGCTGATTGCAATTGAGCGCCACCAATTGATTATTAACCCTCGAGGTTGGAGACCCAATAACAAGCATGCCTACCTAAGCATTGCCATCATGTGGACACTAGCACTGCTTACATCTCTGCCCTTTCCACTTTTCCACATTCTGACCGATGACCAATTCCATTATGACCTTAAATACTCAAAAGAATTTGCTGGAAAGTATTTGTGCATTGACCTGTGGCCATCGGAAAATCAAAGGCTGGTTTATACTACATGTCTCCTCGTAATGCAGTACTTTGCCCCCCTCTGCTTTATATTCATCTGCTACTTTAAAGTAAGTGAAAGAAGCATTTAGATTTTATAATGATCTGGTTAGCTTGCATAAGATCAAAGTTTTTAAACCTGGATAATTGTATTTCTGGGCTTAGTTGATATATTTCAACAGAATGTAACTTGATGCTGTTTCAAAATAATGATTAAATTTGAAAAGAGCATCTTCAATTTTTGAAGAGAGCCGAAGGTAGTTAACATGTGTACTGTCAAAAAACAGTAAGCAGTCATGAAGTGTTGGCAGTACTAATCAAGAATTCTAAGTGATTGGCTGTTTTAATGGAAGAATACATTGTTTAACCATTATTAAAGTAATTATAGTGGACATGCAAATTTGACACATTTGTGTCTGGTAATTGCACTGTTTGCATACATGTCACAATTTCATGCTAATTTCCCTTCATTGACCTCTTATGATTTTGAAACACCATCGTCATAGTGAAAGTAAGAATTTTATAAGAGACATGTAAATAATGACAACTTTGTTGCTTTTAATTCCTATTCTGAGTTTGAATCTCAATTTTGGCTAATATTTGAGTGTCCTTTTTTTGAGTTTTTGAGTTATTTGTAAAAGTCCAAGAGTACTGTCATAAAGATTCCTTCCTTCACTTGCCAATTATGCCTCTGATTCTCTTATTGAAAATGCAAGAAGTTACATGCTTAGGATGTGTTTCTTACATGAAGGAACATTCCAGGTTTGACTGAATGGACTGAAAGGCCTATTTCTGTGTTCTGTTGATGCACTTTAATTTTGATTTGATTCAACAAATCAATCAGCATCAGGGGATAGAACAGACAAATTAATGTTTAGATGTACACTTTCTTAGAAATGTTAAACATATTTTGATCCAACAAATACTAACATTTTTGCTGAGTATTTCGAAATTTCCTGTTCTTGTTTAAACATTTCCAACAATCGATTTTTTTTATACTTTTCATAAAGTTCTTAATTGGCTGGTTGAGGAAGAAGGAGTGGCAAGGTGGCTCAGGGGTTAGCATTGCTGTCTAACAATGCCAGGGATCTGGGCTCAATTTCACCTTTGGGCATTGTTTATGTGGAGTGTGTACTTTCTCCCTGTCTTGTGTGGTTTCCCCTGGATGCTTGGTTTCCTCCTGCTGTCCACAGATGTGTAGGTTAGGTGCATTGGCCATGCTGTAGTGTCTAGGGATGTGCAGGCTAGGTGGACTAGCAATGGGAAATGCGGGGTTACAGGGATTGGGTAATGCAGTTGGTCTGCTTGGGTAGTTCTTTGTCGGGTCAGTGTGGACCTGACAGGCCGAATAGCCTGCTTCCAAGCTGTATGGATTCTATGTTCGAAGACTGAGATATTCATTGATCATCTCACCTTCCCATCTGAGCAATTGGTGGCATCATGTAAATTGATTGCAAGCAGTGAGGATGTGGATATTGGAAGGGATAAGAAAAATATAAGAAAATAAAGCTAATAATTGTAACTTCATTTTTCCAATTAAACTGCTTTAAATTCTGAAAAAAGCAACATAATGATCAAATTTTGTGTAATGCAAACTTTTTTCATACAGCTAAAGGGCTGACTTAGTTATTCATAGCACAAAATAACTATGCAGTAACTTATTCAGAAGTGTTCGAAATACTCACGTTCAGTATTATAAGATTTTCTGATATGTCATAACCACTAGACTAGCATATATTATGGAAAACCTTTCAGAATCAGATCAGAATCCTCATTCTTTGAGTCAGTCTTAAACATAAGCAAATTCCTGAAATTTTCCCCACATTTCTAATAAGTGTCTCTAATAATACACAATATATTCTTATACAGTTTCCAAGGAAAAAATTTAAGAGGGAATTGTGACTTTCATAAGGTCGTAAGAAGCAAGAATAAGTTGTTCAGCAAGCTTGTTCCTCAATTTGGTAAGATCACAGCTGATCAGCCAATGGCCCTATCTCCACTTTTCTGCTTGCCACAATTATCCTTGATTTCCTTGCCAATATGTTCAATGAGCCAGCTTCCACTGCTCTTATAACAAGGATTCCAGAGACATGATGAGACAAATTTCTTCCTCATTGCTGACTTAAATGCAAGACCACTGAATTTCAAACTGTGCTTCCTAGGTCTAGGTTCTCTAATGAGAGGAAACATCCTCCCAGCATCAATCATGTCCAGACCCCTCAAAATTTTACATGCTTCAATAAGATCACCTTTCATTCTTCTAAACTCCAATGAACAGAGGGCCAACTTGCTCAATATTCCCTCGTAAGGAAACACATTCATCTCAAATTCAGCCTAGTGAATCTTCTTTGAACCGCTTCCAATGCAAGTATATTTTTTACTTAGAATCCCTACAGTGTAGAAACAGGCCATTCAGCCCAACAAGTCCACATTGACTCTCCGAAGAGCACCCCACCCAGACTCACCCCCTACCCTATCCCCCTGTATTTCCCCTGGCTAACCCAGCTAACTTGCACATCCCTGAGCACTATGGGCAATTGAGCTTGGCCAATCCACCTAACCTGAACATCTTTGGATATGGGAGGAAACTGGAGCACCCAGAGGAAAACCACACAGAAATGGGGAGAATGTGCAAACTCTATACAGACAGTTGTCCGGTGCTGGAATCAAACCTGGGTCCTTGGCACTGAGCGGAAGTAGTGCTAACCATTGAGCCACTATGCTGCTCCTTACTTCTTCCTTCAGTAAGTATACATTACTATGGAGAAAATGTCATTACTGTGGAGAAAATGTGCTATACAATTATAGAACATGTGCCAACTTTTATACTCTATCCCCTTTTACTTGTTAACATTTTGTGATTCATATACAAAGACACCCAGATTCCTCTGTATAGTAGTATCTGAAGACTCTGTTCATTCAAATAATATTCTCCATTTCAAATTTTCCTGCAAAAATGGACAGGTTCACATTTTCCCACAATAGACTCCATCTGCCAAAATGTTGCCTGCTCATTTAACCAACTTGTCAGAGTTTGTCAACCTGAAAATGATCCATTTTTCCTGACTCTTAGTTTCTTGTCAGTCAGCCAATCCTCTATTCATTCTAATATATCAGTCCCAATACCATGAGCTCTTATTTCTATCAAAGCTTATCAGGAAGCCTTGATTGGGAACCTTGAATGTCTTTTGGAGATCCAATAGACTGCATCTAATTGTTCCACTTCATTCACCAGCATGTGCTATCCCCCAAAAAAATTAATAAACTTATCAACACAATTTTCCTTTCTCAAAACCATATTGATTTTGGTTGATCGCATTCTGATTTTCTAAGTGTCCTGCTAAAAACAAAGCTGGTGTGATGCCAGGTATGTAAGCCATACATCACAAAGATTGATGAATTATTTCAAACAGCACATCTTTTAGCCGTTCACACAAGCAAGGTACTGACCATACTCAACGATCCCACACTTGCAAAGCATGCAATGTAATGTCTAACTTCAGATGTAAGTCTGCAATTGGACTACATTTGCTGGGTAATTCTGAAGATGCAAGTAATTATGCTGACAACCAATTTAGGAATTGTCAGTTTGGCTCACAGCATGATGCATTCATGTGTAATGGAAGCTACTTACATTAATACACAGGGCCCTGTTCTTTACAGACGGAAAGAACATATGCACACATTATGCAAAATGGACTTACAGCCATTCACTGGTTTATCTCTCAGGGCAATGCCCTACCCAATTAATTTGCCTGGTTTAAAATTTAATCAAAGCCTTACTGTTAACTGTCAATCAGTATTTTTGGGTGCATGCTTCATGATAATGCCTCTACTAATCAGAATCCACTTGCTAACCAATTAGTGTTCTCCTCTAATGCAATAAAACATTGGTTTTGTCCTTGAATTGATATTCTTGCAAATTGTCTAAATGGGTGCAAGGTGAAAGGCTTGACAAAATGTATTGCTTTTCAGCAATAATAACAGATTCTAGCATTTTCCCAGTGATAGATACTAGACTAGCTTAAAGTATCTTGCTTCCTGTCTCCCTACTAACTTGAGTAGTAGCATCACCTTTGCATTTTGCATTGTGGGAAGATAACAATTAAAGCAGTATTACTGCAGCCAATCTCCTGCCCTGGATTCAGGGCACCAGGCTCAGTCGTCTTTCAACCTTTAGCTCCATTAGCATTCTCAGTATTTCCAGTTGTAAGTGCTTCCTGCTCATTTCCCCCTGCTTTCTGCTCTTCTTTGAATGCTTTATGCATTGTCACATGTAAAGACAGATGCAAAAATGTCTGCGATTTCCGGGTCACCAGTTTCACCCTCCAAGAGAGCATCACTTATTATTGCAACCCTTTTTATATACTTGTAGAAATATCAATTGTTTCTTTGTATTTCATGCCAGTTTTCTCTCACATTCAATATTCCCCTTTTTCATTTCCTCAAAAATAGCGATAAAATGTTGGATTGCAGCATTGTATTAGATCTACAGAGAACACTTGGTCAGTTTTCACCTGTTGGAAATTATACCAGCCTGGAAATTGTTGAATAACGTGTTTCACATATGTTGTCATCTTATTTATTTCTCTATTCTTTTAACATTTGTTAATTTATTTAAAATAAACAAGTTAATATTTCTTGTAAAACAGCAGAGACTGGAATACCATACAAACCAAGTGTCTATCATGAAAAATAAATATTCACAGTAATTCCAGGCTTTTTCCATAGAGCAGCCATTGCACACAGTAAATGATAAACCTTTCTTATTTGTACCCCAAGCATGGATCTCCACACACTGGGACTTTCGAGTCAGGAAACAAATCAGATGTTGCCTAAATTACTGGTTTCTATGTCATGCAACATACAAGCTTCTGGATCAGGAGCATGAAATGATGTGAATTCTACCCTTCATTTCCTATCCCTGTAGGAAATTTTCAGGGTATTAAAGATCTCTAGTTAAAAGTGCAAACCATATACTGTAAATAACAGTAAAAATGATTTAGCTACTCAATCATTGATATTCAATTCATAACATATTTTAAGTTGAAAGCCACCTTTTTACATGTTAAAAAACATGCTTTTTTAAATTACAAAATCCTGGAAATTACATTATGAATCATGTTATTTCACACGTTTAGCCTGTATAAGTGCAAATTCCTTTTGAGGAGCTATCTATGTTAATCAGTTTTCTTACCTGCTCCCAATGTTTCTTTAACTTTCTTTTATCTGCCATATAATTTAATCCTGTAACATTGCAGTGAATGAGCAAGAAAAACTCACGTGACTTGAATTGGTTTGTTCACTCTAACAGACATTTGTTGTGACTTTTGAAATTGAATTTCTAATAAAATTGATTACAGTTCCTGCCAACTCTCTTGATTTGGTGTGACACCAAGAAGGAAAATAGAAAAATAAACTTTTGGCTTACACAGCGAGAAACTCTTGCTCCTGCTATCAGTAATGTATAAATACCATGGAGAACTGAGTGCCAGAATTTTAGTAAATTTCGTACATTCTGATTTTACAATATACAAAATTGTCATTTTGAAAATTACAACATTTTTCTTCTTATAAATTTCTCTGTAGTATTTTGACCTGATATTATTTACTGGAAGTTATGTAATTAAAAACAGACTTTTGTTTGCAAATATTTCAGAAGCATAGGTAAAAAAAAATCCTTTAGGTGTTAATGGAAGTAATAAAAACATCACTTAGTTCCTTCTAAGTAATGTGCATCTTGAGGATCAGTTGAAACTCAGAGCTCCATCTCAAGAGTTACTGTTGTCTTTATTTTGTTCTCTCTCGTTTCTATGAACAATTTAAGTGTGGAAAGTAATTTAGTTAGTGATCCAAATCAGTTCTGCACAATGCTCATAATGAACTTTCAAGAATAAATGAGAGGTATAAAACCATTGATAGAAAAATTCAACTATCAGCAGTTTCCACTAAACAACAAATGGCATGATGTGCACATAGTCATTGAACTGGACTCAGATTGAAACTAGATCATAGAACATATGAAGTAGGAGCAGATGTAGGTCATTTGACCTATCATGCAGGCCGATCTTCCATTCAATGACTTAGAATCTCTACAGTGTGGAAGCAGGCCATCCAGTCCATCATTTCCACACTGACCCTCCAAAGAGCATACCAGGCCCAGCCCCTACCCTATCCCTGTAACCCTGCACCTACAATGGCCAATCCACCTAACGTACATATCTTTGGACTGTGGGAGGAAACCCACACAGACACAGAGAGATTGTGCTAACTCCACACACAGTCGCCTGAGGCTGGAATCAAACCTGGGCCCCTGATATCATGAGGCAGCAGTGCTTACTGAACCACCATGCCACCTGTCTGATCTGATAATCCTGAACTCCACTTTCCTCCCTTATCACATACCCTTCATTCCCTAAATGATTAAAAATCTGTCTCTCTCAGTCTTGAATATACTTAAAGACCCAACCTCAATTTCAACTGTGGTCCTGCAAATTTCATTTGGACACTGCTTTGCATATGCAGTATGTGATGCC
The DNA here is from genome assembly GCF_021869965.1 of Rhincodon typus. NCBI lineage: Eukaryota > Metazoa > Chordata > Chondrichthyes > Orectolobiformes > Rhincodontidae > Rhincodon > Rhincodon typus. The sequence goes on along the minus strand of NC_063332.1, from coordinate 137,840,903 downwards.
TATTCCATGTTTATATCCTGTACCTGCCAGTTGTTGCTTCCAATTTGTAAGGTGCCAGCATTCCAGGAATGATCAGATATAAGATCTTGCAGTCTGAACTGTATTTGTCTAACCTCAAATGTTTCACTCAAAGTCTAGATGTTGATGCTATGTATCTGAATTTTCAAAAGGTGTTGGATAAATTACCACATTATAGATTTGTTGGCAAAATGAAAACTGATGGCAGTAATAGATAGTGCAACATGAATACAAAATTGTTGTGGAGCAGAAAGAAGAGAGTCATGAGAATTTTTTTTAGACAGGAGGAAAATATGTAATAATATCTCCTGGGGATCTGTATTAGGCCCACTACTCCTTTTTACACATCATACTGTTGAATTCCCTTTTAGGAGATTCCTTTGCACTTGATACAAACGCAATACGCCAACTTCTGTGAAAAGCCACAGTTTATTTAAGCAAGTACAAGCTTTGGAGGATCACTTAACAGTCTTCGCAAGACTTGCGGAGCCGTGTCAAGCGATGGTCTCTGTAAGGGAACCATCCTCCCTTTATATGGGTTTTTACAGCACAGTCAGACATGCATACAAGATACAATTTTTTCTCCCCCATAATCACGTAACTTAATCATCTAACAGTAAAAGGTCAGCTGCCCAAAAACAATGTGTAAGACGAGGTAGTTCCTTATCCTTTTAGCATTTACAGAGAGCAGAGTATAATTAGATTATCACCTTTTGTCTGCGAGATCTTTTTAGCCTTAGTTCAACATTTACAGAGAGCAGAGTATAATTAGATTACCCCATTTTGTCTGCAAGACAGGGGCGCCCACGAAGCACCTAATTTCTTATATGTCAGCAGAACAGATATTAACCCTTTAACATTTCAATACTGATTGGGCCTAGAATTATACACAACATAATCGCAAAGTTTGTAGATATAAAATTGTGAGAACTGATACACATTGAGTAAGATAGTTGCAGATTTCAGGAGTTCAGGAGGACAAAGACAAATTAGTCAAATGGGCAGAACATGCCAGAGGAATACTAGTGCAAAGTAGTGTGATGTGATTTATTTTGAAATGAACAATGAAGATTGAAGATACGTACTAAATGGTACAGTTTTAAAGGACTGCAAGATCAGTGAGACCTAGATTTACATATAGAAATCTTTGGAATTGACAGTTGAGGTTTATACGGCAATTTTGAAAACTGGGAATCTTGGTTTTATAAACAGATGCACAGACAATGAAAGTAATAAAATGAGGTTGTTGACTTCCTCGCTGAATTGGCTTGTTCTCGTTTAGACGTTTTGCCACTATGCTAGGTAACATCATCATTGAGGCCTCCAATGAAGTGATGTTTTTCTGAAAAAGGGTCTAGGCCCGAAACGTCAGTCTTCCTGCTCCTCTGATGCTGCTTGGCCTGCTGTGTTCATCCAGCTCTACACCTTGTTATCTCTGGAATTTATACTGTCTGGTTTTGATCTGTATTGGTTTGTATATGGGCACATGTTCCACATGTTCGTTGATTGCATTACGGGTGGAGAACCATGCCTCTAGGAATTCCAGTGCGTGTCAATGTTTGGCTCGGGTTACTATGGTTACCTTGTCCCAGTTAAACTGATGGCCTTCATTGTCTGAGTGTGCTGATATTAAGGAAAGTTCATCGTGCTGTTTTGCTGCTAGCTGATGTTCTAATGGCAAGTTTCCTTCCCATTTGTACGATGTAATGTTTATGGCAGTGGTTCCATGGTATTTTGTAAACCACATTGGATCTGCATGTAATGGGAATGGCGTCTTTAATCCTTGTGAGTATTTATCGTAGAGTGGCTGTGGGCTTACATGCTACTATGATTCCTAGTGGTCTTAGGAGTCTTGTTGTAAGTTTTGATATATTCTTGATGTAGGGCAGTGTGGCCAGTTTGTTAGGGTGTACTGTGACCTCCTATTGTAATCTGTTTAGTAGGAACCTGTGGATGAAGTTGCGGGGATGTCCATTCATTGCAGACATTTTGTATACGTGCTCTTCCTCTTCCCTGCATAGTTCCAGAGTGTTGTAGTGTGTCATGGCCAGTTAAAAAGTGTCCTAATGCAGCTTTGCTTGTGGACGTTGGGGTGGTTGCTGTAGAAGTTGAGGATTTGATCAGTGTGGGTTGGGTTGCTTTTCTGTATGCTGAGGTTTGGAACTCCCCATTGGTCATATGCTCAACTCTAACATCCAGAAACGAAAGTTGATTGTTATTTTCTTCTTCCCTTGCAAACACGTTGTTGATAAGGTGGTGGGTCTCTTCTAATTTGTTACGTTTAATAATGACAAATGTGTTGTCCATGTACCTGATCCCAGTTTAGGTTGAATTCAAGGGAGGGTGCTGCATTCTAGTCTTTGCGTGACTGCTTCTGGAATGAGTCCGGAGATGGGTGACCCCATTGGTGTACCGTTGATCTGTTTGTATACTTGACCATTGAAGATGAAGTGTGTGGTGAGGCACAGGTCTAGTAGTTTAAGAATGTTGTCATTGCTGATGGAGCTGCTGGTCTACGTTACTGCTTCCTCCAGTAATGTGGCCACTGTTTCTTTGGCCAGTGGGATGTTGATTGATGCGAATAAAGCTGTGATGTCAAAGGATACCATAATCTTGTCATAGCTCATTTTTATGTTCTTGAGGGTATTGAGGAATTCTTGGGTTGAGTTGATGGAATGGGGTGATCTGTCCACTAGGTGTTTCAATCTCTGTTGTAGGTCCATGGCCAGTTTTTGTGAAGGTGTACCTGATGGAGAAACAATGGGTCTGAGGGGGATGTCTGGTTTGTGTACTTTAGGAAGTCCATAGAAGTGGGGGGCGTTCATGCCTTCTGCTTTCATTCTCATGTAGTCCACCTTGGTTATCTGTCCTGCATCCTTCAGTCTCTTCAACACCGTAGCTAGGTAATAGAATCACCCAGAAAAGCACTAGATAAACTCAACAAAGACAAGAACATTATAATCCTACCAGCAGACAAATGGTGCATGATTCGGGTATGATACAAAAAATTGGTAGGATGGTAAATAATGAGGAGGATAGCCTTGGTTACAGGAGGATATTGACAGCCCAGTCAGATGATTAGTGGCAAATGGAATGCAATTTGGATAAATACGAGGTGGTGCACTTGGACAGGACAAACAAGGCAAGGGAATATATGATGAATGGTAGGATCCTGGGAAGCACCGAGGATCAGGGGAATGTTGGTGTGCATGTCCACTGGTCCCTGAAGATGTCAGAACAGGTAGATAAAGTGGTTATGAAGGCAAAAGGTGTAAATGCCTTTATTAGCCGAAGCATAGAGTTTAAGGTCAGGGAGGTTATGCTGGAACTGTATATAAGATTAGTTGGGCCACAGCCACAGCAGTGTGTGCAGTTCTGGAATCCATGTTATTGGAGGGATGTGATAGCACTGGAGAGGGTGAGAGGACATTTGCCAGGATATTGCCTGGGCTGGAGAGTTTCAGTTATGAAAAGAGATTGGACAGATTGGTGTCATTTTCCTTATAGCAGAGAAGATTGAGAGGGTATATGATTGAGATGTATAAAGTTATGAGAGGCAAAGGAGAACTTATCTAGGAAGAGACTTTTCCCCTTGATGAAGGGATCAATAACTGGGGTCATAGATTTAAGGTAAGGGGCAAAAGGTTTATAGGAGATGTGAAGAAAAACGTTTGAACCAAAAAGTGGTGGGAATCTGCAATTCACTGCCTGCTAGGGTATTCGAGGTACAAAACCTCATAATATCTAAAAAAATTTTGATGTGCATTTCTGATGACAAGGCAAACATTGCTATGGGCCAAGTTCTGGAAAATGGAATTAGAATAGTTAGGTAGTTGTTTTGACTGGCATGTACATGATGGACTGAAGGGTCATTTTTTATGTGCTGTAGACATCTATGACTAAATAGATAAAGTAGCTAATATGGAATGCATCAAATACTAGCCAGTTTTAAATTATGCATTTCATTATTTTCCAAGACATTTTATAAACAATGAGCATGGTTATTTTTCACTCCATTTTCACCTCTCACTATTATTCAGATGAAGTGTAAGGCTTTCAATGAAGAGCAATGGTTTATTGGAATAAATATAAACATTAAGGAAGTTAGACTATAAACAGTAGCAATATCATTGTTCTTCATTGCAGATGTGAGTTATCTCCCAATTTTCAATTCTTCAAGTATTATGAAATCAGAAAGAACAAAATGACCACCTCGCTGTGTAACAAATTATTAAATAAACTATTTCTGTCAGACTGCAGTTCAATTCCACACTATATATCTTCATGTGTTGTACTGATTGAAATTGGAAGCAATTATAGAGCTACAGCTTTGATTTCTTTTTCAGCTTTAGCATGTGTTATTCACATCTATCACCTCTTTCCTTTACAGTTATGAAGCAAAATTCTATATTGTTTGATGATTGAAAAACTGTAGCCCCAATTTTCATTCTTGTGTTGAATATACAGAGATGGGAGAATTACAGACCCTGTGGATTCATACTTTAAAAGTCCTGTGCTTGTTTATTTTCGTGAGGGGAATGGGGGATGCTGTTAGATTGGAAGTCAGGGTGGGTGACCCATGGAGACCCATGGAGAACGTCTGGTGCATAGCTGGGATGGACAGAAAACCTTCCTTGGGGTTCTAGTAATGTGCCCAAAGTCTAAAGTTAAAGATTAATAAACAAGCCATTCCTCTAGACCTCACCCTTAACTGCCTCACAATCTACACACCCACATTTTCCCCCAAACCCACCATTCCAACCTGTGTCATTGAGCCCATCCCCATGACTGCCACATCCATTGTGATTTTGGTCACTTCCACCTTTTTCACCATGATAAAAAAAAGCTCCCTGTCCCAACAATAATCTGGGTCTCTGTCTCTCAGAAACTTACAGCAGGCTTTAAGTAAGGAAAACAGGATATTTTGAGTAGAACAAACAAGGGATCATATTTTCTAAAACCCAATGTGAAAACTGCATCGTTAAGTACACTTAAATTTATGGTAGTGAATTATATGGGAGATTTTGGGGTACAGCAAAGTAATTGAGAGCTGACTGTTGAGGTAATAGAATGCTTCCAAACCACTGAATCACTTGACAATTGGTTATTGTTCTCCAGGTTAGTGGCATTGAAGAGGGAGGAGAAGAGCAAAATTGAGACTAATGAGGAACAAAGAAGGAAACATACAAAGTACTAGCTACGAAAGCAAAAGGGGACTAGGCGTCGCTGTGAGATAACACAATCCTGAAACTAATTTCAACTTCAACAGTCAAGTACTATAACCGTCTTCAAAGTTTGTTTAGAAATTGTACTTGCATTACGTTTTGTGACCAACTCTTGGTGTACCTGCCTATCTAATGCTGACGAAGTTTTTGAAATAAGATAAATGTCATTACCCACTTCTAATGTCCCTCAGCATAAAATGAGAGAACTGAGAGAAAGCAATACGTTCGACTGACTATCCCTGTGTAGTTTTGAATACAATTTATATTTTAAAATACATGGGGCAGCAAATGTGAGATGCTTCTAAGGTAGTGTAGTAATCTGATCAAGCTGTTTAATTTATGTAGTAAACATACTCAATTTAAGTTGTTTTTAACTGTCACCAGATTCTGGATTGCAGGCTTGAAATTTTCCAAGGCACTTATAAATAGTATTTTTAAAAAAATGATTGCCCAGGGTGTTGTTCAATAATTTACTCGAGTCTTACCTCTCGGATGTGATTTGTTGTGATCTGATTGGTTAGAGATCTGAGATATGATTTGGTTGAAGAACAGCAGTGTTTTGTATTGTACTCTGACTGGTTGTATTGTTAGGCTTGGCCTAAATGTCCAATATTACACTTGTTGGGACATAGATATTGTAAATTTCTTGATCCGGTTTTACCCTGTCAAGGATTTATTTTACGCTTGATGTCTATGATCTGTTTCATTGTTAGAAGTTGATGACCACACAGATATTAGACAAAGACTTTTATATAACCCATTTCTTTTAAATCATTGCTAACACCTCAGCTAAAAATAAAGATGCATTTTTTATAGAAGCATATTAAACATTTGATGGTTGCTATTTAATGATTGTTCATTTTATAATTTCATTGCCTGAAAAAAGTACAATTATGATGACAAGTTCTTGTCTTTTTTTACTCTCTGTTATTTCATCTCCTGTACATTTCCTGCATTGCTTTATCTCCTTGGCAGATATGTCTCTATTAGCATTAGGTGTCCTTTGACACCTTCCCCTTAGCCATTCTTCATTTGTTAGCATAAATACTGACTCCACCTTGACTGTTGAAACACAAGGCCATCACAACAGATTCAGATTCTGACTTCATCTGACCAAAGACTCTCAGTAAGTTGGTGACAGTTAAAAATAATTTGAATTGTATCTGTTTACTATACAAATTAAACAGCTTGATCAGATTACTACACTGTCTCAGAAGCATTTCACATTTGCTGCCCTATGTATTTTAAAATATAAATTGTATTCAAAAGTACACAGGGATAGTTAATTGAATTTACTGAAATGGAATCAGGAGTGGGACAACCCGAATGATGTTTCCTTCCATAAGCCCAGAGTGCAGAAACTCAGTTGTTGCGCATTGTAGCACTCCTGCTGCCACTGTGTTAACTCAAGCAGAGAGTGGTATGGCGTGGCCATACCAATCTTTATGGCTTAGTTTATAGTCCATTTGCCAGCTGACCAGGGAGTCATTTCATGACTATAAGTTATTACAGAGTCATAGCCAATCTCTAGGAGAGAATGCTGGCTGCAATAAATGAGTGTGAACTGAATGATTAACTATAAACTCAATTTTCTTTTATTCAAAAGATATATGTGCGCCTAAGGAGGAGAAACAACATGATGGAGAAGATGAGAGAGAACAAATACAGGGCAGATGAATACAGGAGAATCAACATTATGCTTATTTCCATTGTGGTAGCATTTGCAGTCTGCTGGCTGCCCCTCAATATCTTCAATGCTGTTTTTGATTGGAACTATGAGGCTATCAATAATTGCCATCACAATCTAGTTTTCTCCGTATGTCATCTGACAGCCATGCTATCAACCTGCACAAACCCCATCTTCTATGGATTCCTCAATAAAAATTTTCAGAGGGACTTGCGTTCAATTCTCCATTACTGCAAATGCAGCTCTAGAGAAGAGGACTATGAGGCTATTGCCATGTCAACCGTGCAGACGGAAATTTCCAAGAGTTCTCTGAAACAAGCAACACAAATTGCTTGAGATGAAATGATTCCAAAATCTTGCTTCTGCAGAATAAACAGCAACTGTTCCATGTGGCCTCAGCAACCAAATATTAGTAAGGATGATTCATTGGAGAAAAATCACATTTACAAATTATTGGTTTAAGGACTATGAAATTTTCAAAATTTTAGACCTTTTCAGTAAGTGATTCATTCTAACTTTATTTTTGGTTTATATTCTATTGTGAGTAAAACCATCCTTCCTATGTTCGCAACTGCATGAAAGAAAACCTAGAATGCAGAAATTACATTATATACAACTTTTAACTCTTTATTTGCTTTTGGAATAAGGAAGTCTTGGGCAAGGTGGCATTCTACTGCCCAAGCCTAGTTTCCCTCCAGTAATCTTAGTTAAATGATATTTACAGGTATTTTATTTTCAAAGTGATTAGTATCACATAAAAGCTGTTTACAGACATATTTATTTCATCAAAGTTGTCAGAGGAAGGAAATAAAGGAGAAGGTAATTCATGCTATTCCCCATGTGCCTCCAGCAGTAGAGGATATAAATAGCATTAGCTTTTTGAGCAGACAGTAGTCTATGTTAGAAGGAAATCTAAAGCATTTTATTGAGGAAGCATTTCATTTTATAAATAACATGTTTTTCTTTTGCCGAATTCATTACTATTACAGACAAAGCAGCATTTGTAGATTGTTCCAACATGTTTTACAAGTTTTGTGTGACAAACATATTCTCTTTGTCAGTAAGTTGTGCAATTCGGTTGCCAGTATTGTAATATTGCTGTAGATGTAATGCATGACAATGCGTGGAAAGAAATACCATAATTAGCCAATATTTCTCATAAGGAGCTATTTTCTAAGACACAAATCTACCACTGCTGGAACAAACCAGGCTTAAGAACACTTACACTAGGCCAATAGAAGAAAAGACTTACACCATTTGGCAGTGAAATGGTATCAAAGCATGATGCACCAAAATGAAGTTTATTTTGTGAAAATTATGTGCAATTACATGATTCTTGGGTAGGATTATTTACAATGTTACCTTATTGGAAAATACTCAGTATATCCAAGTCTGTGCAAATTTGATGTTAATATATTGATGGGTAAAAGCTGTACATAAATCAATATATTTTGATTGTACTGCAATAATCCCAGGAGACAGAGGGTGAAATGAACTGATTCTATGGAGCAGGAAATGATATTTGTGGGGCACTTAATTGTGCAGGAGGTGAAGTGTCAGCTTCCTGATGGTGGAATGAAAGCTGAAAAGTAATTTGGCAGAGTAGAGGTGGATCATGGTTCCAATGGCAAGTGGCAGAAACTTATATCTGATGTATTAACCTGTCATGCATACTCTTAAAACACAGGATCACCAGACTAGATTGTACCTTTGTGATTAAGTCAGAACGTGCCTTTACATCTATGTTTAGTGGCACAAAGCAAGTGACACAGTCTTCCCGCAGAATTTGGAGCGAATAGAAGCTAATTTTCTTGCATGTAACTTATGTTGAAATATGGGAGAGGAAAATTAACAGATTAATTGAGCTCAGTTGGCAATTGAATTGAAAACAATTCAGAGAAGTGAGAGCAAGGGTAATTGGGGCAGGTCAATGGTGAGGTTGGGAGAGTCATGAGTAACTAGGGCAGATCACATGGGCAGAGGTAGGTAACAGTTGTCAGGTATATGATGTCAGGGGACAGCTCAAGGTTAATGCACACTTTATCAAGGTTGAAGATGAGTGGCTCAAGGGTCACAGATAGTAGGGTTGCCAGCCTCACCTACTGGAAGCATTGGTGTCACTGGCAGAATGGAGAAGGAGGCGGACCAGCAGACTCTTGGATAGCCCTGAGATGACATGCTTCAGGTAGATTGTCAGGGCTGTTCCTTCATGATAGAACCTTTCAGGGTCCAGGACAGGAAGGGGCATGTGGAGACTGAGGTGCCTCATCCCCTCTTACCTAGCTAATGTACAGTGGATTATAGAGCCCATGGCCAGAGCACTGAAATGCGGGTCCAAGCATCTGCCTGGCAGGTGTTCTGCTTTTATGCTGACCTTGATCTCCATAGCAATCGCTAGCCTCTCCAAACAGAAATCTAGATACTCACATGCTGGAGCCATGGCAGAACTGGTGGGTTGCATGAACTACTCCACTATATGGTTTTCAAAGCCTTGGAATCTTTGCCAGATGTTGATCATGAACCATGGCTGTCACATCCGCCATCAGCTGTTGCATGTCTGTGATATACTCACCAGATTGTGACCCTGAGTATGATCAAGAATTCATTCCTACTGATGGAACTGTCTCTACACTGGTGCAGGAGAAGAGGGAATGGTATGCCAATACTTCGTCTGAATGTTTCATGTCATCACCTTCTGAGCAAGAATTCTAGCTTGCAGAAAACTGAGCTTGACGTGGCTCCTGAATGCAAGAACCTGTAGTGCAAAACACAAAGAATTAGTTAGAGGGTAAGCATAATCCTGTTTCCCAATTCAGTGTCATATCTCCCATGTGCCCAGAATACCAGCTTGCAGATATTCTATCTGTGTTCTGTTGTCACCCTTGCCTTGTCATCAGGAATTGAGCATCTGCCCTGCCACGTTGATTGTCTCTTCCTGTGCAGGGGTCAATATAAAAAGCTCTGGGTCACAACAACAGCCTCTGATCACTGAAAGAAAATGCTTTTCTTTTGCAGGCACACAGATGGACAGCAATTGACAGAAAAATCCTTTAAAAGTATGCAGGCTTATGTCAACTAATATCAGATACCCCTGTTTTAAATGTATTGTACATATACACTCTACAACTGGTACAAGCTTCATAGCCTGAAGTAGCTCACTCATATACAAACCTCATGTATGATCTGTCACTGAGGCTTAGATATACTGATATATCTCTTGCGCATTTATGGCTCTTGATGCTATTGCTACTTTGCAATGACTACACTATGCCACTTACCCTCATGAGGGACAGGAAGTCATTGGGCCTTTTGTGGAATTGGATCCAATTTCAGAATTAAATTTCAGGTATGTCCAGGCTCGTATGAGAGGGCTACAATTTGGAGAAAAAGCCTGCAGTGAGGCACTCCTAAACCATAAGGCCAATCATTCTCAGTGCTGACACATGCACACATTTGAACAATGTGTCAGCAGCTCTTAGGGAGGGAGAGGCTTCAATTCAAGACAAACATGCAGCTGAGATAGTCAGAATGACACTGCTTTTTCTTACTAGGTGCCGATTAAATTTGGCATCTTTCATTTGGCCAGACCCCTCAACTCTGTATGGCTAATTGACTCTCCACCAGATTGTGTACGGCCAGGTGTCACACCTCTGAACTGAAATCCTGTTTATTTCCTGCCACGGAACCGTTTGCTGCTACAACAATATTCCACACAGTATTTCATACACTGTCATGTACAGATTATCCTAAAGAATGCATGGTACTCCTATTTCAATGGCAACATTTCTGCCTCTGAATCTACATAGTTTGTAACCCAAAGTTTGTTCCCCTTCTTTGTTGAGTTAGCTCATCTCTGTCAAAGCAACAATGAAAACCCCCTTCCCCACCACTAAAAGTAATGAGAAAATCATCCAAGTTTTCTCACCTTTCAACAGTGTCTACATTTCAAAAAAAATGACTGAAATGATTGGAACAACTTTTAGGATGTTCTAAGGTAGTGAAAGGCATGATTTAAATATCAGAAGTCACACAACACGAGTTTATTTAAAATCACAAGCTTTCAGAGTGCTACGGCTTCGTCAGGAGTGGTCCGAAAGCTTGTGATTTCAAATAAACCTGTTCGACTGTAAACTGGTGTTGAGTGACTTCTGACATTGTCCACCCTAGTCCAACACCAGTACCTCCACATTCTGATTTAAATATTTCTTCCTTTCCTCTAATCTGCTGGAGGTCTCTCTGGTTGTTTAGTGAAGTCAGGATCACATTCAAACGTGACATTCACAATAAGCTACAGTTTTTAGCATGCTGTTGTCTCAAAGGTGAATACTAATCATTTAATTTAGATGGCAGAGGGTGATTACACCAATGGATCAATCTGTATAAATCTGTTCTCTTACCCTTCAGTGATACATGTTGGAATAACTCCACAGAGGCTAGTATCCCATCACCAAGTCACCCTTTATTTACACATGTTAATAATTGACACTGGTCTGATGTCTTTAGAGCCAGCTCACAGGGTGAACAGAACCTCTGACACTCCTGTTCTTATCTGTCAGTCAGGACTCCCTGATTGGGCCTGATCCAGTCAGGGAACTCATATCCTACAAGGTCCACCTGGCTGACCTCATCACTACATGCCCACCCTTCTAAGTCCAGAGACATCGGCTGTTCTTTTTCTTGTAGCCTCTCCTGAGGCATTTTTGCACTGGGTCCAGTTCCTCCAACTCAGCCTCAGATACAGGCAGAGTATACTGGATGATAGCCTGCCTCTTATGCCCAGAGCATCTCAGAAGAAATTGATCAACTTTTTCAGGCGGTAGGGGTCGAGATTGTAACATCTGCCATATCCATCTCAAACTCTGGAGTTTCTTCAGTGCTAGATGGAGTGGGGGAACCATGGGTTCTGATAATGTTTCCACTGTTCTGAGAGGCCTTTTATGTTTTGCTTCTGCCCTGTTTACAAGTTTGCAGTTTTTATGTGGTCCACATGCTTGTTCAGGATTGCCTTACCTACCCAAACTTTGTGCGTCCCAGGACTTGACCTCATGTTGACTATGCCTCTTACCCATGCAGCACCGTTTCTGAGGTTTTAGCACCAAACTTTGTCCCCTGAAATAACCTGTCTCTCTGGCTTAGTGGAGTCTTGTGTCTGGCATTGGTGCGCCTGATGCTGTTTCACCTGTGGCCCCAGGCCATGGAAGAGCAGATTTAAGCTGGTGAGAAGTCTTCACCCCATTAGCAACTCTGTTGGAGCTTTACCTGTAGTTGCATGAGGGGTGGTCTGGTAATCAAATATGAACTGGGACAGTTTAGTATCGAGTGAAGGGGTTAAGCTGTTTATTTAAGCATGCCTTCAAAGTTTGGACTGCTCTTTCCACGGAACATTGGATGATGGATGATATAGACCTGTCTTTATATACCGAATGCCATTTGACTTTAGGAAATACTTGAATTCCCTGCTGGTAAATGATGGCCCATTGTCTGTGACCAACACTTCTGGGAGCCTTTGTATTGCAAAAGGTGCTTGCAGCTTGATAAATGAACTCTATGCATGTCCAACCACTTTGAGTGGGTGTGTAATGACTAGGAACATTGAGCCCATGAAAGCACTGACATAGTTGATGTATAACCAAGTCCAGGGTTTACCTGGCCATTCCTACCAATGTGGGTGAGTTGCTGGCAGTTATCTTTTTCCTTGCTGCCATTGTGGGCACTGCCCCACTAATACAGCTATGGCTGCATCCAATCCTGGCCATTAGATATAACTTCTTGCCAACATCTTTTTGGAAATCCTGGATGACTCTGGTGGAGTTCAACCAGTACCTAGCGGTGACTTTTTCTCAGGACAATCACTCTTGATCCACATAATAAAATGCCAACCTCTACAATGATCCGGTCTCACTGGGTCCAGAAAGGTTTCAGTTCTGGCTGTGGTGGCCCTTTTGCTTTCCCCATCACCATCAAATGCTTGCTGTATTTTCTAATGACAAAGCCAATTGTAGTATCTATATGAAGTCCATTTGGACTTCAGCTAGTAGGCACTTTTGCATGGTTACATCATTAATCCTACATACCAAACAGTCTCTCAGCATCAGAGTTAAACCAAAGGCACATGCCTTTTCCAGTCATCTTAATCTCTTCAACAATCCCAGCACAGATTCACCAGTTCTCGAACTGCTGGGTAAAACTGATAGTGTCTCAGAATTAGAGGAGGTTTGGGGTTGTAATGTTCCTTAACTAAATATGTTAAACACTTGAAAGGTTTTATTATATGGTACAACAAGGTGTAGAGCTGGATGAACACAGCAGGCCAAGCAGCATCAGAGGAGCAGGAAAGCTGATGTTTCGGGCCTAGACCCTTCTTCAGAAAAGGCCTCTGGGCAAGTAAGGCTCCTAATGACCAATAAAGCTGTAGGTCCACAAGCTGTCAGGAGAATTACTCACTGCTTTTCACCTGCCCCAATGTCATTTGCATAGAAAAAATAATGCATTCTTTCCACATACTGGCTCCAGTCTTCGACGGCAGAATCGAATGAGTCAAGCTTCCTAAATAACAGCATGATGCCTGAAATGCTTACATCAACTCAAAGACCTCTGTTGAGAATGAATTTCTTCAGGAGCATACTTATTTCTCTTGTTGCCATTGAAATAACTCCACAAAGGCTGGTATCCCATCACCAAATCACCCTTTATTTACACATGCATGGAACTTGACATTGGTCCGGCTTCCTCAGAGCCAGCTCTCAGAGTGAACAGAACCTCTGACGCTCCTGTTTATATTTGTTGGCCAGGGCTCCTTGATTGGACTAGGTTAACAGCCCCAATCAGGGAATTCATTTTCTATGAGGTCCACCAAGCTGACCTTGTTACAATCACTACATGTCTTTGTGATTGATTAGTTTTGTTTGTAAATAACATTCAATGATTCCTGCGATAATATTAGGTGTAATGAATCTGAATATTTTCTGTGTTTGTGTGTGTTTGTGTGTGGGTGTGTGTGTGTGGGTATCAAACCTGGAAAACTGTGGACCTTTACAATGAATCAGCAAAATCAGGAAATGAGGAGGACAAACTGCAGAAAATTAATTAACTTCTAATTTCAAATAGGACTAATTTCAATGCCTCAGAGATAGTAGGAACTGCAGATACTGGGGAATCTGAGATAATAAGGTGTAGAGCTAGATGAACACAGCAGGCCAAGCAGCATCAGAGGAGCAGGAAAGCTGACGTTTCAGGCCTAGACCCTACT
>NC_063332.1:137799719-137821724 GCF_021869965.1 Rhincodon typus | reverse complement strand
CCCCCCAGACCCCACACATACACTCATTCTCTCTCTCCCCTCCTCACACTCTCTCTTTCCCCTCATACACACACTCACACACACACTCACTCTCCACACACCACCACACGCACACTCACACTCTCTCTCCCTCCCCTCTCACACACCTAGATACACTTACTCTCTCTCTCTCCCCCCTCTCACACACACACATGCACACACATGTAAATCTATGGGGTGAATTTGTATTTGCGGATACATTTGATTTTGTTTAAAAAGCACACAATTTATATACAGTTAGTCAATGCGGCATTTTATAAATTCCTACTTTAGAAATAAAACCAATCTGACTCGAAACCAAAACACAAACAGATTTAAAACAAGGCCTCACACCCAACGTGCATTGTCTGACCTAAAATGTCACGTCTTCTTTACACTGATGAAACTTTTAGTTCTCTCAGGGCAGTCACTTGGAAGAATTTCAGGGATTTACACATACATATTAATCATTTAAAACCTTCTAACTGCTTCAAGATTTAACAGCATCTTAGGTTTATTTAATACATCCTCATCAATGGTGTGACCCTTTGATCTTTTACTTATAAATTCTGTGCCTGATTCCACTTGTCTCACTAACACCTGAAGAAGAAATGAGGCTCCAAAAGCTTGTGTTTTCAAATAAGCCTGTTGGACTATAACCTGATTTCGTGTGATTTCCGACCTTGATTTCTTGGAGAATGGCTTACTCCAAGAAGCAGGTGCTCTGAATAACATACTGACTTAGCATTTTCCCACGCACTGTTGTTCAAGCAAATGGTAATGTTTGTACATAATAGCTAATTGTAATAAACATCTACTGGATGAACAGATGAACCAATGAACAGAAACTGAACTGGACTAGTCAAATAAATACTGTGACTATGAGAGCAGATAAGCGACTAGGAATTCTGCAGCAAGTAACTTGCCTCTTGAATATCATAGAATCTCCACAGTGTGGAAACAGGCCCTTCACCCCAACAAGTCCACACTGACTCTCAGAGCATCCCACCAAGACCCATCCACCTATAACCAACCTAATCTACACATCCCTCAACACTATGGGCAAATTTTCATGGCCAATCCACCTAGCCTGCACATTTTTTGGACTGTGGGAGGAAACCGGAGCACCCGGAGGAAACCCACGCAGACAGGGGGAGAATATGCAAACTCCACACAGACAGTTGTCCAAGGGTGGAATTGAACCTGGGTCCCTAGCGCTGTGAGGTAGCAGTGCAACACCACAGTATATATTACCCACTTGTCAGTTCCAACAACACTCAAGAAGCTTGACACTATCCAGAACAAAGCTGCATGCTTGATTGACACAACCACAAATATTCAGACCCTACACCACTGACATTTAGTGCAGCAGTATGCACCATCTACAAGATGCACTGCAGAAATTCACTGAGGCTCCTAAGAGAGCACTATCTCGCAGCAGGTAATCGGAACACGAAGTTCTCCTCCAAGACACACAGCATCCAGATTTGGGAATATATCACTGTTCCATCACTGTCTCTCAGTCAAAATCCTGGAACTCACTTCCTAATGGCATTACAAGGTACCACCATCAAAGAATTACAGTGGTTCGAGAAGGTAGCTCACCAGCGCTAGCTTAAGGGCTCCAATGAATAAAAGTTTCCCCAGCCAAGAGCACCATCAACCCATGAGTGAATTAAAAAGAACTGTTTTAAAATTATGTGATCCCTTTTCAGGAGTGAGATAAGAACTTACTTTTCTCTCAGAACGTTGTGTGACTTTGGAACTTTCTACCTTAGAAGGCAGCTGAGGCAGAATTATTGAATTATTGAATATTTTTAAGATGGGGGTGGATAACTTATTTTTGTGCAAGGGTTTCAATAATCAACAAGGGATAGATGCAAATGTGGAATTCAAAATACAACAGATCAGCCATGATTTCATTGAGTGGCAGAACAGACTGAGGGGCTGAACTGCCTACTTCCTTTCCTACTTTGTATGTTCATATGCTTGTATGTTCGTATCCTGATTTACATTCATAAATGTCTGCACAAGCATCTTTGTGACTGTTGGACCTAGTTAAGGTGCACCCATGTGAGAGATGAGCAGCCACTTCAGACCAAGGATGAAATATGTTGTAATGACCAAGCATTGCTTTATCTATCATAAGCATCCAACTGCTTGACTGCAGATAATATTAGATATGGCATTCACTTTGATGTGAACAACACTGAAGCTAGAAGAAGTGTGCAGAAACTGTGTTAGGGTATAGCCTGCATACAGCATTCTACACTTCACCTTGAGTAAGAGTATGGAATCAGTAAATGTTCCACATATCTCTAAAGGGAAATATTCTTTTTATGTATAAGCTTTTCATGGGAGTGCATTGACATTCAAGGCTGGGAGATGTAGTCAGCCAAGAAAAGCAATACAAAGCGCTGACACCGTATTAGAGGATGCTCAAGTATTTCAGGCAACTCGCAATCTGAATTATTGACAAGTTACCAATGGTGGAAGGGTCAAAAGTAAATTCCTCCGGATTCCTCTCAACTTGCTGCCTAAAATGAGAGACTTCACTGCACAACACTCGGATATAATATCCTTTATGTTATTCACTTGTGGGATGTGAGCATCGCTAGATGGCCAGCATTTATTGCTCGTTCCTAATTGAGAAGATGATGGTGGACTGATTGTCAAACCATTGCAATCCATATGATGTAAGTTGACCCACAATGCCCTGAGTGAGGGAATTCCAAGATTTTGACTCAACAACAGTGAAGGAGTGATGATATATTTCCAAATCAGGATTGTCTGTGACTTGGAGAGGACCTTGCATATGGTGGTATTCCCATGTATCTACTGCCCTTGTCCTTCCAGATGGAAGTGATCATGGGTTTGCAAGGTGCTAACTAATGATCTTTGGTGAATTTCTGCAGTGCATCTTGTAGATAGTGTGCACTGCTTCTACTGTGCATTGGTGGTGGAAGGAGTGGGTGCATGTAGGTGTAGTGCCAATCAAGTAGGCTGCTTTGTCCTAGATAGTGTCAAGTCTCTTGAAT
The DNA here is from genome assembly GCF_021869965.1 of Rhincodon typus. Taxonomy (NCBI): domain Eukaryota; kingdom Metazoa; phylum Chordata; class Chondrichthyes; order Orectolobiformes; family Rhincodontidae; genus Rhincodon; species Rhincodon typus. The sequence goes on along the minus strand of NC_063332.1, from coordinate 137,818,668 downwards.
GGTTGTTGGAGCTGTACCCATCCAGGCAAGTGGGGATTATTCTATTGCACTCTTGATTTATGCTTTTTAGATGGTGGACAGGCTTTGGGGAGTCAGTAGGTGAGTTGTTTGTTGCAGTGTTCCTGGCCTCTGACCTACTGTTATAGCCACGATATTTATCTGGTGAGTTCAGTTGTGTTTCTGTTCAATGATAACCCCAATGATGTTGGTTGGTTCAGTGATAATAACGCCATTAAATGTCAAAGAGTAGTGGTTATATTGATTCTTAATGGAAATACTCATTGCATGCCATTTGTTTGGCATGAATGTTACTTGCCACCAGGATAGTCTAAATCTTGTTGCATCTGTACACGGAATGCTTCAGTAGTTGAGAAATCGCAAATGGGACTGAACATTGTACAATCAATCTGTGAGCATCCTTGCTTCTGGCCTTATGATGTAGGAAGGTCATTGATGAAGTAGCTGAAGATGATTGGGGCTAGGACTCTACCTTAAGAAATTCCTTCAGAGATGTCCTGGAGCTGAGATGACTGACCTCCAACAGCCACAACCATCTTCCAATGTGCCATGTATGACTAACCAGAGGAGAGTTTGCCCTACATACCCATTGTTCCCATTTTGCTCGGGTTCCATAATGCCACAGTCAGTTGAATGTGGCCTTGATGTCAAGGACTGTCACTTTCACCTCACCTCTGAAATTCACCTCTTTTGTCCATGCTTGAACCAAGGCTGTAATGAGTCAGGGGTTGAGTTGTCCTGGCGGAACCCAAACTGGGCATTACTGAGCATACTATTTTTGAACAGGTGCTGCTTGTTAACACTGCTACTGACACCTTCTATCACTTTATTGATTATTGGCAGTAGACCGATGGGTTGATAATTGTTGGGTTGGATTTGTCATGCTTTTCGGGTGCAGGATATAGCTGGGTAATTTTCCACATTGTTGAGTAGTTGCCTGTATTGTAACTGTACTGGAAGAGCTTGGCTCGGGAAGCAGCAAATTCTGGAGCAGAGGTCTTCAGTTACTATTGCTGGAATGTTGTCAGGGCCCATTACATTAACCAGTTCCTCAAACTGTTTCTTGATATCTTGATATAAACCTTAAGAGCCACCTAAATTTATAGTCATGTGACAGTACTACAATGTTTCACTGACTGCTATTTTCTCTCTAATGGTTAGTAGGATATGTAATATTTAGATACTTGAAAGTGGAATAACCTAAACATATCAAGCATACAATCAGAAGAATGTTTGTGTCGCAAAGAAACAGTCAAGAACTGCAAAAGTAGCAAGATCCACATGTCCTTTTCATTAAGCAGGCACCATTTGCTATATTTTCAACAGAATATGAGACTATTAAACAAAGTTCAAACAGAGATTATTTCCCTTGGATCAAGGTTTCAATAAGGCAATCTCTGGCAACTTGTGCTTGATGACGCATTGTTCTGTCATGCTAACTTGGATGGCCATCCTTAACAATGTCCTACTTGTCATCCTTATAAGACAAAAAAAAATTCCATTGATTGGGGATTCTAGAACCAGGGGACAATGTCTAAAAATTAGGACCAGGCCATTCAGGAAAGATGTTAGGAAGCAATTCTACATTGAAAGGGTGGGTCATGTTTGGAACTCTCTTCCACAAATGGCAATGAATGCTAGATCAGTTGTTAATTTTAAATTGGATGGATACATTTTTGTTAAGCAAATGAATTAAGAGATATGGACCAAAGGCAAGTATAGCCGTAATCTCATGGAGTTGTAGAACAGATTCAAGGAGTTGAATGGACTCCTCCTTCCGAAGTTATTTTGTTCCTAAGACCACAAAATGTCAGAGCAGAAGTAGACTATTCAGCCTATCAAGCCTGCTCCACCATTTAATGAGATCATGATTGATGTGGTAATCATCAAATTCATTTTTCTGTCTTTTTCTCATATCCCCTGACTTCCTTAATGATTAAATGTCTGTCTATCTCAGTGTTAATGACTCTTCATCGTCTGAATATTGCTGTCAATCCTCAATTCTTCTGCATCCAGGATAGACACCCTTTTGTCGGTTATCTTCTTTCCGGGCTATACTGCAAAGTCCATCGCAGTAGTCAGGGGATTGCAGTCTTATCAAAAGGAGGGTTATTGTAGGTTCCTGGTGTAAGAAGTGTGAACAATATTATACCTTCATTCTTTATCAGTCTGAGTATTTGGTAAGGATGTGTTCACAACGTTTGGAGGTCGTAACTCTGTCTACCAGCAGTCATCCCTGTGTAGCTCGACAAGCTTAGAAAGAGGCAGGAAACTGAGAGTTTTCCAGCATGCATGTATCACAGGGGTTCCGAGGATATCTGGAAAAGATCACTAAGATTTGACTTTGATGCTGTGATGACAGAGAATATGGTAGCTTGTTTGCATTGGGAGAGTTTTGAATGGTCAGAGCAAACACTGACGAGCATACCATTCTGAGGAAGGGTCACTGAACCCAAAACGTTATCTCTGATTTCTCTCCACAGATGCTGCCAGGCCTGTTGAGCCTTTCCAGCAATTTCTGTTTATTGTTTCTGACTGAAGACCATAAGCTTGCATGCCGTTAGGAGAATGAGGAGTTGTTTTTTTCTTTTTTATCGGAAAAGCTTTTACTTGTAGTTTGCTGATAAGAACTTAAGAAATAGGCGTGGAATTATATCATTCAGCCCCTCAAGCCTGCCCCTTTCATTCAATAGAATCTTGGTTGGTCTGCCTTGGATATCTTCATTTAATATAAAGATATGAAACTTATTTTATCTGACCTTTCTTTATAGCTAAAGTTGATCATCCTAGGAAACATCCTGGTGAACCTGGAATTATACATCAAAACCATGGAGGATTTGGAGATGCCTCACAGGTCTCTAGTTGTTCCTTGAATTGAGCCATAGGTATAAAAATTTACAGCAGCTGTATCTTGGCAGCCACTTAGATGGGATTGCCATCTAAGCAAATATACTGCTCCAGCAGATGACACAATTTGGTCATGATGGCCTGGGATATCCTTAATTGGTACCTGGACTGTCTTTTAGAGAGTTGGAGAGAATGACAGCAAGACCTGTGAAAGTGAGGTGTCCTCAGTGGAGGCTCACCAACTGTTTCCTGTTTGGATATTATACAGCAGCAGCTGGAGTTTGCTGTTTTTGCTGGTCTTGCCGTAAATTGTTATCTCCTTATATGCTGTCTTTGTCTTTACGCTGAGGCCAAAGGCTTCCAGCTTCAATGATATGGACAATCAAATTTTAGTCATTCGATTGCTATTCTAGAGACCTTCCGTTAAAAATGTTTTAATAAAGGACAAATATTTACCTAAAATAGTTGCTGTGATCACCTGACCACAGAATAAGACAGGTCCAAGAGACAAATGTTAAAGGAAAAAAACCATCTGCACTGAATTTTATGTAATGATATTGAAACTGGGAAATTAAGTAAGAGTCAAGAAACTTGTATCTTCTGTTTCAGTTCAGAAAATCATGGTAATTTCACATATTAGACAGAAATTTTGCCTGCAGTATATTGAGCTTAGAGAGACATTAGGGAGACACAATAATATTACAACGCTTACAAATTTTTGTCTTTGTTCAATATGAGTTTACATTCTCTAAGTCATTGTAGGTATTCATGTAGGTATGCCTCAAGTTCACTGTCCATATGCCTGTAGATGAGAATGTCATCACTGATGGACCAGTCCTCGCAATGTAGGCTGAATCATGAGCTGAAAGAGCCTTTTGCACTCTGATGCGAGTAGACAATACTGTGAGGACCCTTCCACAAGCTCAATTTGACAGTAGCTTGCATTGATATCAACATAAGCAAAGTGTTCAACACCATTCACTTTCTCCATTGCATGATTGATTGTTGCTGTAAAGTGTGTTTCTTTTCGTGTAATTTGGTTTAGTTATCTCAAATCAAAACATATTCTAATCTAATTCATGTTCTTGGGTTTCTTGACATTTTATATGAGTGAGACCGGAATTTCTCAAGAATATCTGGTTCAAGAAAATTTTGAAATTCCTTCTTTGTCTGCTTTCTGACATGAAATTGTACTTGTTGTAATTAAATCTCCAAAAGATGACAATTAGTAGGCAATTTTTCATATTTTCATCCTTTCCATTGTCATTGTGAAGCTCTTGAGGGGAAAAATAACAGTAGCTGCTAAGAGAAAGCATTCAGAATTAGAAAGTCCATGTGCTGTTAAAATGTGAATTCTTTTATTTTAATTCTATACTTGCATAGCTGTTATGTGAGAATGTGAGCAGTAAGTGGTCAAAGTATAATTCAAATCATTACACCCCAAAATAAGTAAGAGTCCAGGGTAATATTTGGCTAGATGTCTAAAACAGTAAGAAGTGGCAGGAAGTGCAGAAGTCATTGGAGTCTGTGCCACTCTCGAAAAGGTACTCAACACTGGAGAGCATTGGGACTGAAAATGCTTTGAAAGAGTTCAGACCATAGAATCAACGAACAGGAGGGAACAACAACAATCAATGCAGCAGATTCATTGGAAACAATCTTCCCAGTCACTGAGTGAAGGGGCATTGACAAGAAAAATCAGCGAGGTTGGCAGTGAGGAGTTTCTTAATATTAGGAGCAAAAGCTCCCATTCTCTAACCAAACGTTGAATGGTGAAACAAGATTCTGTACAACATAAATTTTTCAAGCAAAATTAAACATAAAGTCTTTTTAACAGTATATCTACAATGTTTTCCTGTTTACACATTTGCAGTTAGGTATTCTAGCAACATTTAATAATCCAGAAGATCCTAAAATCCACCATTCTGGACTGGAGAGGTTACAATGCATTAAAATTGTTTTATCTTTGTTTTATAATTTGCTAAATAGGTTATAAAAATATATTTTATTCCTGTTTTTGGAATATTCACCTGAATTTTACCAGCCTTTGTGGGGACACTGTGAGGCAGGAAGCCAGATAAAAGTAGAATGCTGGCCAGTGACACAGCATAACTACGACTCAAGAATTTGGAGAATTAGTAAATTCTAAGTATTTCAAGTGCTTAATTCTGTTAAGAAATCTAATCAAGTTTGGCATGAGCATTTAACTTTAATACTAATATGTCATTGCTTTCACAGTGAGGGTCAGTGGTGAGCAAGCTGCTGAATGGTGGCAGCTGTGTAGAGACTTATTAAAACTTGCCATTTGGTCAGCAGGGGTTGACTTGTCAGTGTAAGCACAGAAGGCTTCTACTGACACAAGGAACAGAGGCCAATTCAATAGAGTATAGTTTTGACAGGGCATTCTACTTTGGTATTTACCTCAGTGAGTCCAGAAGCATGGGGAACGAGAGATAGTAAGTTGAGAGAGCTGAGGGCCTGGACATTAATTAGGCAAACAGATACGTGGCTGGCTGCTGAGTTTCACATTTTTTTCACTAAAGTAGGCTATAGTTAAAACCAGGTCTGGCAAGATATAAGCATTTTCTAGAGTTGGTTAGTATTACAGAATGACACCAACAGTGCATGTTCAATTCCTGTAATGGCTGAGGCTGAATATCTCTCCTTTTCAATGTCTTTTCGCACCTGTGGCATTGTGACCTACAGGTTGTACAGAGATAGAGGTTGCATTGATTGTAATTGGAATGGGCAATAAATAATGGCCTGCCAGTGACTGAAAATAAAGGATATTCTATATTCTATATATTCATATCCCAGGAATAAATTGATGGAAAAAATCTTCTGAAATTCCTCAGATTTTGAAAATATCCCAGCAGACTGGAAAACTGCCAATGCAATGTCACCATTATGGATAATCCATGACTGTATAGGTTAGTGACAACTGCACAGTTGTATAGCACTGTGTTATTAGGCACTACCACGGTGCTAGCTGAGATGGATTCTGAACAGATCTAGCTCGAACATGGGCATATACAATGTACTGTGGGTCATCAGCAGCAGCAGAATTATATTCAACCTGTAAGCTATAACATAATGGCTCAGCATATCCCTTAAATTGAAAGGACACTATCAATCAAGGAATACATATAATTCAATGAAGAGTGCAGGAGGGCATGCCAAAAGCAGCACAAAGCATACCCAAAATATGAGGTAAATCTGTTGAAGTGATACCACAGGGCTATTTAAATGCCAAATCACAAAAACAACAGCCAATAGAATTTAAGTGATCCCACACCCAACTGATTAGATTAAAGCTCTGCAATCCTGCCACAAAAAGTTATGAATGGTGGTGAACAATAATTCAATTAATTCAAGGAGAAGGCTCCACAAGTTCTCATTAATGGGGGCCCCAGCTCATCAGTGCAAAGAAGAAGATTAGGGTATTTTCAACAGTCTTCAACCCGGAGTGCTGAGTAAATAATACAGCTTGGCCTCTTCTTGGAGTACTCAGCATCATACATACCAATTAAAAGACAATTTGATTCATTCATGTCAAATCAAGAAATGGCTGAAGGCTCTGGATACTGCAAAGATCCTGAAAATATTCTGCAAACAGTAATGAGGTCTTGTGCTTCAGAACTAGTTATTGTCTTGTATCCAATGCCCTGCTTAATAAAGACAAATGTCTCAAATGCTTCCTCAACCACATTATCTAGTTGTCCTGCTGCCTTTAACATCTATGGATACACAACACCAAGTTTCTTCTGCAATCCTGTACTTCTTAAAGCCCGAGAATTTCACATAGAGTCTTAGAGATTCCACATTGTTTCCACACTGTAGGGATTCTATAATTCTATGATATTCTATTCTATGAGATATACAGCGCAGAAAAGGGCCCTTCTGCCTATCGCCTACATGCCAGTCAAAAATAACCAGCTAACTAGTCTAATCCCATTTTACAGCACTTGGCTTACAGTCTTGTATGCCTTGACATCGTATGTGCACATCTAAATATTTCTTAAATACTATGAAGGTGTCTGCTTCTATCACCCTTACAGACAGTGAGTTCCAGAATCCCACCATCTTCTGGGTCAAAAAGTTTTTCCGAATGGCCTGCTTCCACACAGCAGGGATTCTACTATTTATTGACCTCCCTCGGAGAAAGCAATGCTGCCTATCAATAACAAATACATATTTTTCCACAGAGGGTGGTTCGCATGTGGAATGAACTTCCAGAGGAAGTGGTGGATGTAAGTACAATTACAATGTTTAAATGACATTTGGGTAAGTACATTAATAGGAAATGTTTGGAGGGATATGGGCCAGGAGCAGGCTGGTGGGACTAGTTTAGTTTGGAATTATGTTCAGCATGGTCTGATTGGACCAAAGGGTCTGTTTCCATGCTGTATGACTCTATGACTATGATTATCTAAGGCCCAACCATTAATTTTATCAGTTCTGCCCCTGCTTGTTGTATCAAAATGCAATACGTCACATTTATCCAAATTAAACTCCATCTGCCATTATTCAGCCCATTGACCCATTTGATCAAGATCCCTTTGTAATCTTAGATAACCTTCTTCACTGTTGATTATACCACAGGGATCAGTGCTGGGACCCCTGTTGTCTGTAATATATAAAAATTATTTGGATGAGAATACAGGTGTCTGATTAGTCTGTTTGCAGACAACACAAAGTTTGGGGGGAGCTGCATATAGTGAGGAGGATTGTCAGAGAATACAGATAGGCTGGAGATTTGGGCAGAGAAATAGCACATGGAATTTAACCTGGACAAATGTGAGGTGATGCATTTTGGATGGTCTAATGCAGGAAGAAAGTAAATGGCAGAACTCTTAGAAGCATTAACATACGAGTGATCTCGGCATATAGGTCTACAGTTCCATGAATGTGACAACACAAGTAGACATATGGCATGTTTGCCTTCATTGACTGGGGCATAGAGTATAAAAATTGGCAAGGTGTGTCGCAATTTGTAGAACTTTAGTCAGGCCATGTTTGAAATATTACGTACAGTTCTGGTTCCACAGTACCAGAAGGATGTGAAGACTTTGGACAGTGTACAGAAAAGGTTTACCAGAATGTTGTCTGGTATGAAGGGTATTAGCTATGAAGAGAGACTGGACAAGATTGATTTGTTTTCATTTGAACTTCGGAGGCTGAGGGGCGACCTGATGGAATTTTACAAAATTACTAGAGGCATGGATAGAATGGATAATTGGAGTCTTTTTCCCAGAAATGTTAAATTCAAGAAATGTGGGGACTTAGATCTAAGGTAAAAAGGAGAAATTTTAAAGGAGGTATGAGAAGCAAGTTTTTGTACTAAGGGTGGTAAGTATCTAGTATATGCTGTAGAGAAGGTGTTGAAGCAGATACAATACAAACGTTTAAGAGGCATCTTGACAGATACACGAATAGGTAGGGAATAGAGGGATGTGGACTACATAGAGGCAAAAGATTTCTAGATTATAAAGGCATTGTGTTTCAATGCAGGCTTGGTGGTCCAAACGGTCTGTTAATGTGTTGTACTCTTCTTTGTTCTTTGTTTCAAACTTCTGCCCCCTACCTTAAATCTATGCCCTCTGATCATTGATTCCTCCATCAAGGAGAAAAGTCTCTTCCTATGTACCCTATCTATGCCCTCATAATTTTATACGTCTCAATCAAATGCCCTCTCAATCTCCTCTGCGCTAAGTAAGACAACCACAGTCTGTCCAACCTCTCGTTATAACTGAAGCACTTTATCCAACTCTTCTGATACTTTAAGGGACTGGCGTAAATGCTCATCAAGGTCTCTCTGATCCATGGTGCTTCCTAAGGTCCTACTATTCCTCATGCATTGCCTGGCCTGGTTTGCCCTTTGAAATTTGCATATGTCTGCTCTTCTACTTCTCTTGGACTGTTGGGTGCCCAGAGTACACTCCCAACAATGTGATTGCTCCTTTTTGGCTTTTAATTTCTACATATGGCTTCATGCGAAAAGCCTTCTAAAATGTCATCCTTCCTGTTGTAACTGATTCAAAATTGGAATACCTCCTTTTCTCTTACCTAAATCCCTCTCACTTAAAGACCCTGTATCCTGGCACATTGTGCTGCCAGTCCTGCTGCTCTTTCAACCAGGTCTCAGCGTCAGCAATGACATCATACCTACATGTTTTATTTTGTGCCCTCAACATACCTATCTTGTTTGTCAGACTTCTAGCATTCAAATAAATTCACCCAGCCTTGCCAAACTCCCTTGTGTCTTAAACTGGTCTATAATTTCTATGACTTTCTGACTCACATGTGTGGTTTCTAATTTTGGCTGTTCATCTTCCCCTACTGAACGTTCAGTCTGGATCCCACCCATTTCATTCATTTAAACCTGCCCCAACAGCACTAGCAAATCTCCTTGGAAAGATGCTGGCCTCATTCGGTTCAAGTGCAACCTGTCTACCTTGAACAGAGCCCCATTACCTCTAAAAACAGTCCCATTGTCCCAGAAATCTAAAACTCTCCTTCCTACATCCTCCAGCCATGCATTCATCTGGATTAGCCTCTTATTCCTATACACATTCATTTGTAATACCAGAAATAATCCAGAAATTACTACCTTTTGGGTCCTGTTCTTTAACCAATTTCCTAGTTCTCTAAATTCTGCTTTCAGGACCTCACCCTTCTTCCTACCTAAATCATTGGCACCAATATGTATCACAATCTCTATCTGTTTGCCCTTCAGAATGCCTTGCAACAATTGAGTGACATCAAGGAACCTGGGACCAAGGAGGCCACCTACTAACCTGGAGTCTCCTTTGTAGTCGCAGATATGCTTGTTTGTTGCCCTTACAATTGAATCTCCTACCAGTATAGCCCTGCTGTTCTTTTTCCTACCTGCTTGTGCAGCAGACCCACATAGTGTGCCATGAAGTTAGTTGCCACTGCTTTCCCCTGCACAGTCAATATTATATACCGATAGTAACCAAACTAGTATATCTATTAGAAAAGGGGGATGGCCACAGGGGACTCCTGCACTACCTGCCTTCCTCTATCCTGCCTGCTAATCACTCATGTCCTTTCTGCCTGTTCAGTCTGCATCTATGGTATGACCACCTCAATGAATGTGCTATCCATGACTTGCTCAGAAGTACATGTACTTCCCTGCCTTGCTAATCCTCCTAAAATGGATCACCTCACACTTTTTGGGGTAAAATTCCAATTGTCGCTGGTCAGCACCAGTGAATCGTCCTGTGGTTTAAGATTTTCCTTCTTGCTATTTACCATACATCTAATTTTTGTACAATCGGTAAACTTACTGATCATACCTCCTATATTCGTATCTAGAAAATTAATGTCCAAAACACAGGTAGCCAAAGTGATTAAGAAGACATATGGCATGCTTGCCTTCATCATCTGGGGCATGGAGTACAGGAGTTAGCAAAACATGTTGCAGCTATATAAAACCCTTATTAGACCACATTTGGAGTATTGTGTGCAGTTTTGGTCACCACACTACTGGAAAGATGTGGAAGCTTTGGAGAGAATACAGAGAAGGTTCACCAGGATGTTGCCTCATCTCCAGGGCATTAACTATGAGGAAAGGCTAACAAGACTGGGATTGTTTTCATTGGAAAGATGGTGGATGAGAGGAGACCTGATAGAGGTCTAGAAAATTTGAGAGGCATAGATAGGGTGGATAGTTAGAGGCTTGTACCCAGGGTTGAAGTTTCAATTACGATGGCGTGGGGGTGGGGGAGGGGAGTCCCAAGTTCAAGGTCAGAGGGGGAAAGTTTAAGGGAGATGTGCGAGGGAAGTTTTTCACGCAGAGAGTGGTAGCAGCCTGGAATGCACTACCAGAAGAGGTGGTGGAAGCGGGCACATTGAAGACATTTAAGAGGCACCCAGATGGGCACATGAATAGGGACCGAATAGAAAGGTACAGATCAAAAAAGGCAGGTTTGTTTTTAGATTAGTTAGGGCATGATGGTTGGCACAGGCTTGGAGGGCTGAAGGTCTTGTTCCTGTGCTGTACTTTTTCATTTGTTCATTTGTTTTGTTCATCTGTTCAAAACAAACAGAAAGGAACCCATCACTAAACCCTGTGGTATGGCACTGGACATAAACTTCCAGTCACAAAAACAGCCTACAATCATCACCGAAAGGACTGCAGATGTTGTAAATCAGGAACAAAAACAGAAGTTGCTGGAAAAGCTCAGCAGGTCTGGCGGCATCTGTGAAGGAAAATCAGTTAGCGTTTTGGGTCTGGTGACACCACCTCAGAAGCGATGGTAGCTAGGAAAATGTCGGTTTACATTCATCAGTTCTGAGGAAGGGTCACTGGGCTCGAAACGTTAACTCTGATTTTTCTTCACAGATGCTGCCAGACCTGCTAAGCTTTTCCAGCAACTTCTGTTTTTGTTCTAGAGTCATCACCCTCTGGTTCCTGTCACTAAGCCAATTTTGGATCCAATTTTCCAAATTCCACTGGATCCCATGGGTTTTTAACTGCTTAACCATCTGCCACTGATGATCTTGTCAAAAGCTGTACTGAAGTCCATATCCACTACATCGGTTGCACTATCCCCATCTATTAATCACCTCCTCAAAAAATTCAAACACATTTATTAGGCATGATCTTGCCAACAGTCATTATGACAATCCTCAATTAATCCTTGCTCCTCTAAATTGAGATTACTTGTGTTCCTCTGAATTTTTTTTTTCTCAGTAGTTTTCCTAACCTTGATGTTAGAATCAATGGCTTGTAGTTTCTTGGTTTATCCATGCTGCAGTTCTTGAATAATGGCACACATTAGCTATGCTCTAGCACCACTGCTGAGGCCACAGATGGTTTGAACATTCATGTCAAATCCCCTGCAATCTCCTACCTTATCTCCCACAATACCCTGGAATATATCTCATTTGGGACTGGGTATTTGTCCACTTTCAAGTCTGCTAAAACCACTAATATGGCCTTCCTCCCAATGCCAATTTATTCAATTATATGTAGAACTGGAGGAACTCAAACAAAGCATTAGTGAGCAGGTTATTCCCTTGCATATGCCACTTGATAATTTTCAATGATTCCTTCCATAACTTTGCAGATAATCCAGAGTAGACTGATATGATGGTAACTGACCTGGTCAAATTTATCCTGCTTTTTGTGGACAGGACATCTCGTTGATGGCATTCTTGTGGGTGTACTGGATCAGCCTATTTAGGGGCACAGCCTGTTCTTTAGCATAAATGTTCATTATAATTGATGGAACTTTGTCAGGTCTCATAGCCTTTATAATATCCAGTGTCTGTTATCACTGCTATGGGATGAATCAAACTCGTTGAGCACTGGCATCTGTGGTGCTGGGGACTTCAGGAAGAGTTTGAGATGGTTCATAAACTTAGCACTTTGGCTGAACGTGGATGCAAATGCTTCAGCCTGGTGTTTTGCACTGAAGTGCTGGGCACTCCCATTATGAGGATAAGGATATTTGTTGAAGCCGCTCCTCCTGTTAGTTGGTTAACTGCCCACCACTATCTGTGACTACCTGTGCTACGTATATCTGATCTGTTGGTTATGGGATTGATTAGACCTATCTGTTGAGAAGTGCTTCTGCTGTTTGGCACACAAGCATCGTAGCTTCAACAAATTGATACCTCATTTTCAGGTATACCTGCTCCTGTCATGTCCTCCTGCAATCCTGAACATGTTTGGACCAAAAATGTAATGACGTCAATAGCAGAGCAACGCTGACAGGACCTAAATTGAGCAGCAGTGATGTTATTTTTGTGTGAGATAGCACAGCTTGATAGCACTGTTAATAGCACCTTTGCTCATGATTAAGAGGTGACTGACAAGGGAGTAATTTCCGTCCTTTTTTTGTGGACAGGCATACATCTTCCACCTTGTCAGGCAAATGCCATTATTATAATTGTACCCGAACAGCTTGTCTAGCTCAGTTGGTACTGCAGCACATGTTTTTGAACTGTACTACTGCACACGCTTGCAGTATCCAGTGCCTTCAATGATTTCTTGACATCATGTGGGGTGAATTGAATTGATAGAAGACTTGCATGTGAGATATTTGATCATCTACTTGGCACTTTCAGGTGAAGACATTTGACAATCAACACGAGACTGAAATGTGAATCTCACAAACGTCACAATGGTGAGATTAGGATCACAGATTTTTATTTGGCAATAGTCTGCAGTTCCCCGTATGTCATTTCATGTCATTCTACATACTTAACAGCAACACAGATGACACTTTCATTTGGAAATTAATTTCAGCATCCAAAATGTTAATTGCACATCAAGATCACAAGATGTAGAAGAATAACAAAACTGCCAACCGAGAGACATTAAATGTGCACAATAGAGTGAAAATAAATCATACAGCCCATCCAAAAACTTAGGCCGTTAGCCTATATTGTTTAAAATTAGACAAGTTGTAACAGTTGATATTTGCGTACAGATTTAACTTCCACGATTTAACATTGATCGTTTGTCATAATTTATTTTGGACTTTGCGGCATTATAGTGTGTAATATTCTCCTTTTTTGTCTTATTTTTCGAGGCGAAAGCGATTTTCACGATTGTGGCTGTATTCGCAGAACAGCAAGAGGTACCTTATTTCGCTTTCACATTGAACCAACTGCCCACAAAATGATAGGCAGATACTGGATCTGCATCGGGGATGTCATCAATTTGCGACGGAGATGTTTTGTCATAAGATGCGACGACGCGTGTTTCCAGAGGAGGAGTGTGAGCACGTTTGTGGTGATTTTCATAGACTCTTTGGTAATGTTAACTAAATCTGATTCGTTTCGCGCCGTTCCATGCCTTTACATCAAGCCGGACAACTATTCAGTCAAGTCCTCAAATTTCGTAACGGTTTACTTTTATTTTTACTGAGCACCAAGAGTAAGACTTCCGCTTTGATTTTAAGTTGTAGGCACGTAGCTGCTCTGGTGTTTTTTATGCACAGGCGAAGCAATGTGTTGTGGTAATTGCAAGATAATTAATTCGTAATTTCTCCTTTTGGATAACTATCTTCAAATCGTTGTTACAGAGGTTGTGCTTTGTTCGACTCCTCTAGGGAGGCACTTCACCTTAACCAAGTTACTGATTAAAACAGCAGTGCAGACTATTTTCCGTGGTATAGTAAATCCATTTGCCGAAGTCACCGTTTTGTTTTGGGGTGCGGGAGGGGATGGGAGGGTTGATATAATTTTCCTGTAAACCACAAGGTTCCAGATTTAGCCCTAATCCAGGTGTGTGCACAAAAATTCAAGCTGATGTACTATGTGGAATTGAGCAATGCTATATCATTTTGAGGTGTTGTCTTTTGGCGGAATGTTTGACTGACACCTGAGTGGATGTAAAAAAATTTCCCAGCACTATTTCAAATAAGAGAAAATGAGTTTATACCGTACTGTAGCCTCTCATAAAAACTTATCCGGTCATTATCCTATTCCTGTTTGCATTATATATTGACTGCTTTATTTTCTACATTACTATGCCTTAAAAAGCTGTACAATGTTTTAAGATCTGGATGTTGTGAAAAGGGCAATGGAAATCATAGAATCTCTACTGTGTGTAAACAGGCTCTTCGGCCCAACAAGTCCACACCAACTCTCTCGGCATTCCACCCAGACTCATCCCCCTATATATCCTTGAACACTACGGGCAATTTAGCATGGCCAATCCACCTAGCCTGCACACCTTTGGACTGTGGGAGGAAACCCACGCAGACACGGGGAGGATGTAAATCTTCAACTTTTTATCACAGGATCTGAGGCAAGTCCAGCATTTGGTGTCCATCCTTATAGCTGTTGAGAAGTGGTGGTGAGCCACCTTCTTAACTGACTGCAGTCTGTGTGATGTACGAGTACCCACAATGCTGGCAGGACAGATGTTCCAGAATTTTGACTCACTGAATGAAGAAATGGTGCTTTAGTTCCAACCCAGGATACTGTGTAACTTGGGAGGTGAACTTGCAGATGGTCGTGTTTGTATCTGTTGTTGTTATTCTTCTGTTTGGTAGATGTGGGTGTTTGGAAGGTGCTATGGACAGAGCCTTGCTGAGTTGCTATGGTGTCTCCTGCAAAGGTCATTGCATGTTAGTGGTGAATGGGGTGTAAATAAAGCAGGTTGTTTTGTTCTAGATGGTGATGAACGTCGAGTGTTGTTGGAGGTACAAACATCCAAACTCGCAAGTAGATGTGATTGTGAAGGAGCCGTTTGGTATGCTTGCCTTTATTGGTCAGTGCATTGAGTATAGGAGTTGGAAGGCTATGTTGCGGCTGTACAGGACATTGGTTAGGCTACTTTTGGAGTTCTGCATTTAATTCTGGTCTCCCTGCTATAGGAAGGATGTTGTGAAACTTGAAAGGGTTCAGAAAAGATTTATAAGGATGTTGCCAGGATTGGAGGGTTTGAGCTGTAGGGAGAGGCTGAATAAGCTGGGGCTATTTCCCTGGAGCGTTGCAGGCTGAGGGTTGACCTCACAAAGGTTGATAAAATCATGAGCGGCATGGATAGGGTCTTTTCCATGGAATTGTGAAGTCCAAAACTAGAGGGCATAGGTTTGAAGTGAGCGGGAAAAGATTTAAAAGGGACTTAAGGGACAACTTCTTCACACAGGGTGGTGTGTGTATGGAATGAGCTGCCAGAGGAAGTGGTGGAGGCTGGTACAGTTACAACATTTAAAAGGCATCTGGATGGATATATGAATAAGAAGGGTTTAGAGGAATATGGGCCAAATGCTGGCAAATTGGACTAGATTAATTTCGGATATCTGATTGGCATGGACAATTTGGTCTGAAGGGTCTGTTTCCATGCTGTATATCTCGAAGAGGAAGAATTTCTTCACTCGGTTGTGAACCTACGGAATTCTCTACCACAGAAAGATGTTGGTGCCAGTGAATTTGATATATTCAAGAGGGGGCTGGACGTAGCCATTGTTGCTCAAGGGATCAAGGGTTATGGAGAGAAAGTGGGAGTGAGATACTGAAATGGCATGATCAGCCATGATCAGCCATGATCATATTGAATGATTGTGCAGGTTTGAAGGGCCAAATGGCCTACTCCACCTGTTTTCTATGGTTCGATGTTTCTGTGTTTCATAGCGTTACTCACAAGGGCTCATGTGGCACAATGGTAGTGTCTCTTACCTCTGCACCATGAGCCACGTTCGAGACATACCTGCTTCAGAGTATGTAGTAATGTCTCTGAACAGGTTGAGAAAATACCTAGTATTAGTCCCAAGTTGGATAGAGTGCTGTTTTATAAAGACCTGTTACACTGTATAATAGAATTTTTGTGGCTTAATTAAATCTTTGCGATGTTACGGCAGTAAATTTCAGATTAGACCATCTGTGATCACGTTCCTTACTTTGTTTTGCATTCAGCTCTCCTCTATATTCTTCTGTTCCTGTTCTTTGGCGTGGAGCTTCCCCTTCTCACTGTCATGCATTCTTAAAAGCCCAGCTGTTTGGATCCCAACTCGCCATTTCTTTAGGTAGCAATCTGTTGAACCTGCTTAATCTTCGATTATCCCAATTAAAATTGTACTTTCATGCCAGGGTTGCTTCCCTTGGGAAGGTCCTCAAATCAGCTCCCTGAGGTGTTGTCATCTCCCAACTTTTTCACTTATTTATTGTCACGTGTACCTAAGTACAGAGAAAAGCTTTGTTTGCGAGCAGTACAGGCCAATCATAGTAAGCAAGTACATACAGATCATAGGGTGAGAAAAGACTTGGACAGAGTAAGGCACACAGGTTACGTTGCCCAGGATGTGTGCTAGCCAAGATCAGCATTCTTTGAAGTCAGAGTCCATTCATCAGTCTGATAACAGCAGGGAAGAAGCTGTTCTTGAACCTGCTGGTGCATGTGTTCAAGCTTCTGTATCTTCTGCCTGATGGAAGAGGTTGTAGGAGAACATTACCAGGGTCGGATGGGTCTTTGATTTTGGCAGCCTTTCCACGGCAACGAAACATGTAAGTTGAGTCCGTGGATGGGAAGTTGGCTTCTGTGATGGCCTGGGCTGTGCACACAGCCTTCTGTAGTTTCTTACAGTCCTGGGCAGTGCAGTTGCTGTACCAGGCCATTATGCATGCAGATAGTATGCTTTCTGTGGTGCATCTATAAAAGGTTCAAGGTCTTTGTTGACATGCCAAATTTCCTGAACTGCCTGAGGAAGAAGAGGTGTTGTTGTGCCTTCTTGACCGTTGTATCTATATTAGAGGGCCAGGACAGGTTGTCGGTTATCGTCAGTCTGAGGAACTTGATGCTGTTGACCCTCTCAACCTCCGGTCCGTTGATGTAGATGGGGGGCATGTTCTCCGTTTTCTTTCTGAAGTCAATGATGAGTTCTTTAGTTTTGCTGACATTGAGAAAGAGGTTGTTATCATTGTACCACATCACCAAGCCCTCTATCTACTTTCTGTATTCTGACTCATTGTTTGATATCCATCCTACCATGGTGGTGTTGTCAGCAAACTTAAAGATGGTGTTTGTACGGTGTTTGGCAACATAGTCGTGGGTATACAGGAAGTATAGTTGGAGGGCTGAGAACGCCTCCTTGGGGTCTCCAGTTTTGAGTGTTATCGTGGAGGTGGTGCAGTTGTCTATCTTTGCTGATTGCTGCCTGTGAGTGAGGAAGTTGAGGATCCAGTTGCAGAGGGCAGAGCTGTAACCCAGGTCTTGGAGTTTTGAGATCAGCCGAGAGGGGATAGTCATAGACCCACAGAATCCCTACAGTGTGGAAGCAGGCCATTCGGCCCATCAAGTTCACACTGCCCTCCAAAAAGCATCCCACCCATATCCTTACTCTAGTACTGTAACCCTGAATTTTCCCATGGCTAATCCACCTAGCCACACATCCCTAGACACTATGGGCAATTTAGCATGGCCAATCCACCTAGCCTGCGCATCTTTTGGATTGTGGGAGGAAACAGGAACACCTGGAGGAAACCCATGCAGACCGGAGAAAATGTGCAAATTCCATACAGATGGTCGTCCGAATCAGACCCAGGTCCCTGGTGCTGTGAGGCAGCAGTGCTAACCACAGAGCCACTGTTCCACCCTAATGGTGTGGTGAGCAGGAGTCTGATGTATGTGTCGTTGTTGTCCAGATGTTCCAGGGATGAGTGCGGGGCTATGGAAATGGCGTCTGCTGTGGACCTGTTAGATTGGTAGGCAAATTGCAGCGGATCAAGGTAGGCTGGGAGACTAGAGTTGATGTGGGCCATGACCAGCCTCTCGCAGCACTTCATGATTATGGAGGTCAGAACCACTGGGCGGTGGTCATTAAGGCATGTTGCATTTTTCCATGAGATCCAATTTTGAATCCCTCACAAAGTTTCAACCTTGCCAAAAATCTGAGCTGCTACTTATTAAAATTGCGAATGTGACTGTGCCAAAGGCAGGTTGTTCCATATCATCATTCTTCAACTGTCTGCAGTCTTTGATACAGTTGATTGTGCCAAACCCTCTCCCCTTCAAGTCGACTTAGTTCCATTCTGAGGTAGCTAATTATAGCCAGAGAATTGCCATCCGTGATTTCTCTTCTTGTTCTTCCAAATATTACTTCTTGTGTTTCTGGTGACTTATCCTTAACTTTTTCCTATTTCTCACAGAAATGCTACTCAATATAGTCTGAAAACAGTGATTATTTTGACAGGTAGGCTGATGACACCCAGCTCTACCTCACCACCACCTTTCTTGACTTCTCCACTGTTTCTAAATGCTTATCAGACTGCTTATCTGATATCCTGTATTTACTGAGAATTTCTTCTAATTAAGTTATGGGACGATGAAACCATTGCCTTTGGTATCTGCTAGCAACTCTATTCCCTAAACACTGACTATTCCTCTCCTTTTGCGACTGTCTTGGATCACAGTATGTATCCAAGCAGTTCTCTTAATGATATTTTACCGAATCAAAAAGAAGACACGACAACAGTAATTTGCTTAAATATGAATGGTTATTTATTAATTAATTAATAAATGAGAAAGAAAAGAGAAACAGCAACAAACCTCACTCCTTTTTGCCTATTGGGGATCCCTCAATTGATGGCTGGTTTGGAGGCT
>NC_063332.1:137720027-137799709 GCF_021869965.1 Rhincodon typus | reverse complement strand
TCTCTCTCTCTCTCTCTCTCTCTTTCTCTTTCTGTCTTATACAGTGTAACAAACAGCCAGCACAGAGAACAGCAGGTAGAGAAGACAAACTGCTGGCTAGTACAGAAAACACTGGTACAGAAAAACAAGTTGCAGGTGTTGTCTTCGGCCTGCAAAGGAAGGTTCACAGGACTCATTCAAGGTCATGCAGCTTGTCGAGTATCATCATTAACTTGCCCAGCCTATTTTCCCATCCTATACAATCTATTTACTCATGCAGCTGTTGAATATCATCATTGACTTCTATCCCTTCGGCCCATCCTGTATAGCAATTGTCTACAAGGTTAAAGCAGAACATTTGTGCCCTCGGTGTCATATTTGATCCCAGGCTGAGTTTCCAATTATAAATTTATGTTGTTGCCAAAACTGCCTGTTACCACCTCTGTAAGATCACCTGTCTCTGCTTCAAGCCTTCTGTTGAAATGCCCTACTTGTACCTTTGTTGCTACTAGACTTGCCTAGTTTGAGACTGTACTGGTAAGCCTCTTGCATTCTGCCCTCCATAAACCTGGCCATCTTGGACTCTGCTGCTCATATCCCAAGTCCAAATCAGCATCAAATTCTGTTCATACATCAACTTCCGCTTGCTTGTGTCAACTAGTTGATGGTTAAGTTGTGTCTATTTTGAAAAAAATTTCTTGTTTTCAAATCCCTTGAGGTTTTGACCCCTCTGTCTATAATAACCTCCTACCCTACATGTCACTAGTTCTGCTCCCCTAATTTTGCTCTCTTTAAGTGTCCACGATATTAATCACACCACCATTGGTGGCCTTAGAATTCTGGAGCCTAGGTGACTCAACTTTTCTCTAAATCTCGTTGACTCTACTTCATTTTCTTCCTTTTTTAAGGTCTTCCTTCAAACCTGTCTCTTTGGCTATCTGTCCTGTATCTCCTAATGTGTACTTACTGTCATAATTTCTTTTGTGGTTCTTCTATGCTTGGAACATTTTTCTAAAATTTAAAAGTGTTGTATAAAGACAATGTTTTAACTGACTGATCTGACATTAAATGTTTGTTGAGATCCAATACATAACCGTACATATTTTTATCTCAGGCATTTGTGAGGAATAGACAAGAAAGTTGAGTTGAGGTAGAAAATTACCTATGGTTGTATCGAATAAGTGAGCAGGCTTGGATGAGCCACATGGTCTACTTTTTTATTTTTGTTTCTTTCTGCTTGTTGTGTTGCTCAGTTTGCATTCTTAATCATTTTTCTTTGTTTCCTTTTCAGTTTTGATTTTTGAGGAAGTATGACAGACCAAAGAGGAGATAGAGACATTCGACCCTCTCAACAGACAGACATCACTGAGAGGACAGTGGTCTCGGAGGGCAATTTATTGTTGGAAAGCAATGATGATTTGGCTGCCAAACAACATGAGCAGCCAGCAGCAGAATTATGCAATCAAGCAGCTTCTGAAGTTTGTGTGATAAAGCAGAAAGATTCTACAGTTCAGCATGAGCTTGGTGTTCCATCTCTACAGAGCACTGCAAGTGAAATTAGTGGTAATGTGCTGCCTTGTGTAAGTCCGGTAACACCTGTGTCTCAAGGAAATTTGAATGCTGTTAAATCAAGTGAGGTCAGTACTTCTCAGAAGTGTGACATTACATCTGCTGCTCCTGCCTTGGTCACTGGTGATCAGGAAATGGAAGTTTCAGTGTCTGCTCAGCTGGAGATGTTATCATTTAAAAGATCACAGTTGAAATACCAGGAAACAGAATATGCACAAGACCAACACTTCGGCCAGGAAAATAACTTCCCACAGGTTGATGTTACATTCCAAGACAATGCAGCTGACGTGGAAGATAGTGAAGGTGATGAAAGTTCTTCATCTGAAAACTCTTCATCGGACAGGTGAGCGTTCCAGGACAGGAGTTGCTAATACTAAACTTTTTGACAAATTTACAGATGGTATAACACGAGAATAGCTAGTTTATCTCAACAAAGAAATTGAAATTACATGTGATTGCCAAAAATAGTTTTTTTTTCTTTGTTAGTTAGATAGTTCACTTCAATAGGGTACCTATTGAAAGAAATGCCCTAACATGACACTCTGCAAAAGTTTTCCTTTCATATTCAGGGAGATGTATACCCCCTTAGTCAATTTAAAGGAAAACTTGAAAATTCTTTCCACAGAGGCTTTCATAAGCTGAGTGCTCCACTATGTACAGAGCAAGATTTCAAAACAGGTATGAGATAAATAACTATGTTTTTGTGCTGTTTGTTGAGTGATAAATATGAACAATGAAAGGCAAATTGTTATGCTGGGTGTACAGCATATGCCAGGTGACTGATTGATTTTGCTTGATCCTGTTTATTCATTCCCCATCGCCTGCTGGCTTAGAGATCGAAGTTCCAACAACAGTGTTGAGCTCAAGATGGTGAAATGAGGAAAGGAGTTATTTTTGGTATTACACAACCACTCCAACAGCTGCTTGCATTTTTTAATACCTCTAGTAAATGTATGCAAAATGCTCAAATTTACTTCACCTAAGTATAACAGATGAAAGAATGAGATATGAGAAGGGATGATGAAATAAGAGAAGTGGGGAGTGAAAAATGATGTGGTGAGGTGGAGTGATTCAGTAAGGGAATCTGAGTGTGAGGCCTTGAAGACTGAAGGAAAGGTGGATATAAAAGTGGCCATCATCAAACAATTCAGACTGGTGGTATGGTGTATCACTACCATACGCGTAGAAGCTGAGTGTGTGACCTTCAATAGGGGATAGCATGTTGGTGAGGAACCAAGAAGGGACCATAAGTGGTGCTAGAAAAGTTACTATTATTGGTTGTGATAGGAAATGTGGCAGTCCTCTCAAATGTGGGCAATCTCACTGAGCTGGAGCACAGAGGAGGGACATTGCAGAACCATGGGGAGATGTACCATTTATGAATCACAGAAGGTAGGTCTGCAGGTACAACAAGTAATTAGGAAGGCAAATGGAATTTTGTCCTTCATTGCTAAAGGGATCGAAATTAAAAGCAGAGAGGTTATGTTGCAGCTGTACAAGGTGCTGGTGAGGCCACACTTGGAGTACTGTGTGCAGTTTTGGTCTCCTTACTTGAGAAAGGATGTACTGGCTCTGGAGGGGGTGCAGAGGAGGTTCGCTAGGTCAATTCCAGGTTAACAGGGTTGGCTTACGACGTGAGATTGAGTAAACTGGGACTATAGTCATCAGAATTTAGAAGAATGAAGGCTGGCATCTTATAGAAACATACAATTACGAAGGGAATAGATAAGATAGAAGCAGGGAGGATAGTTCCACCGGCGGGTGAAACTAGAACGAGGGGGCATAGCCTCAAAATAAGGGGGGGAGCAGATTTCAAACTGAGTTGAGGAGGAACATCTTCACCCAAAGGGCTGTGAATCTGTGGAATTCCCTGCCCATGGAAGCAGCTGAGGCTACCGGGTTGGATGTTTTTAACACAAAGATTTTTGAACAGTAAACGCATTAAGGGTTACAGTAAGCACTACTGTTAATGTGATGTATATCAATGATCACAAGGTTCTCGATGCAATGCCACAAGTCAAAATACAGAGCTCATGGAATGACAAGAGCAATAGTAAACTGATATTAAGTTGGCGGACTGGAAGTAGAAAGTACTGGTTAATGAGTGTTTTTCGTGGCTGGAGGGAATGATCTTAGTCAGCTTATCCAGTGTTGAGACTGTTGCTTTTCCCGATGGACATTAATGATGTAGATCTTGAAGTAAAGAGCACAATTTTAGAACAAAAAAATTGTGGATGTTATGAAATTTGCAAGTATTGTAAATTAGAGGAAGCACACCAAAGCTCCTGAGACAGCAGCTTCCAAATTCATGACCCATCCAGAAAGACTAGGGAAGCAGATACGTGGGAGCACCACCTGCAAGCTTCTCTCCACTCCATTGCACTATTCTGATGTGGAAATATATCGCTGGGTCAAAATTCTGGACTTTGCTCCCTGATAGCATTGTGAGAGTAGCAAATGGAGTAGAACCGTTCAAGAAGGCAGTTTGCCATCTCCTCACAGGTTGCTCGGGATTGCAATAAATGTTAGCCCAAAAGTTAGTGCCAACTTCAAAAAGACATGGACATGACAGACTGGGTGAACTAGTGACAGATTAAGCTTAATGCAGAGAAGATAATGAAATTGAGAAGCAGTATACAATGGCTGTTCAATTTTTGGAAGAGAATGCTTGTAGGAGATCTGATGGTGGTAGTATTCAAAATCCATGGTGGGTCTGGATAGAGTAGGTAGAGAGAAACTGTTCCTTCTCATGAAAAGATGAAGAATGTCAAAGTACAGATTCAAAGTAACTGGCAAAAGAAGCAAAGGCATTATGAGAAAAGCCTTTCACGCAGTGCATGGTTACGGTCTTGAATGTGCTGCCTGAGAGAGGAGGACGCAGGCTCAATCCATGCATTTAAGGGGGAATTAGACTGTTCATTGAAAAGGAACAGTGCAGGATTGCTGGGAGAAGGTATGGGACATACATAAAGCTATAAATTAATTAGTGGTAGGGTGGCTGGTGGTCAGTTAAACAGAAGTTTAATAATTGAAATTTTCTGTCTGTCTGCCCCTCTTCTGCGGTTACGTTCATTCCCGGGTGTCCTTGGCGACGGATCATGCAGTGTCCGTTGTTGAAGATATTAATTTAGTCACATACCGGAGCTTTAGACTTTGAGGTAAACATGCTTTATTCGTGATATCATGGGGAGCCAACGCTGACAAAAGGTCAGGCCCGTAGTCTCCGATGAGTACAAAAACAAGGCAATACTCCTGAAACACACACTTGCAGCAATGCGCCGGCATCTCCAGGCACTACAATCAAGCCTACCCCAGCTCAGAGCCTCCCTCTCCCAGACCTGCAAAGGACCTCTCCTGTTTTTTATTCTACGTAGGATCCACAACCTGAACTCCCAATTCTACTCAGCTTTATTGGACACTAAAAACCGTAAGTACAGTAAACTTACTGGTGCCTACCACCCAAAACGGGCTTCCTCCACCCCCCAAATCCCCAGCCGTACCCAGGACCTTCCCCACAATGGGTCCGCCGCCATTGGCCATGAGGCCACTATCGGAGAACCCACAGATGACGTCACATCCGCCACCGCCGGGTTCCCCACTTCCGGGACAGCAAGCACCATCGCTGCCGTTGCCACCGACACTGAAGTCGCGACCACCCTCACCGCTACTGCCGCCGCCTACCCCGCTCCTCCTACCTCCGACGCCGGTCCGCCCATCACCGACGCGGACGCAACTCCGCCCACCGCCGACACCGGCACAACTCCGCCCACAGCCGACGCCGACGCCGACGCAGCTCCGCCCACCACCTCCACAGCCAGCAGCTCCAGAGGAGACAGCAGCACCCAGCCCTGCCGAGTCTTCACCATCCCCCCAGACCTACCCCTTACTGAGGACGAACGGTCAGTCCTCAGTAAAGGGCTCACCTTTGTCCCCCTCCACCCACAGATCAACGAATACCGCTCACGCTTGGACATAGAGCAGTTTTTCCGCCGCCTCCGCCTCCACGCTTACTTCTTTAACCGTGAACCTAACCCTCCCTCTACTGACCCCTTCTCCCGCTTCCAACACACCCCCTCCTCCTGGACACCACCCCAAGGCCTCCTATCCTCCCTCGACCTCTTCATCTCCAACTGCCGTCGAGACATCAATCGCCTCAACCTCTCCACCCCTCTCACCCACTCCAACCTCTCCCCCGCAGAACGTGCAGCCCTCCGCTCCCTCCGCTCCAATCCCAACCTCACCATAAAACCCGCGGACAAGGGAGGTGCAGTTGTAGTATGGCGCACTGACCTCTACATCGCCGAGGCCGGACGCCAACTCTCCGACACCTCCTCCTACCGCCCCCTTGATCATGACCCCACCCCTGAGCACCAAACCATCATCTCGCAAACCATCCACAACCTCATCACCTCAGGTGACCTCCCACCCCCGGCCTCCGACCTCATCGTTCCCCAACCTCGCACTGCCCGCTTCTATCTCCTTCCCAAAATCCACAAACCTGAATGCCCTGGTCGACCCATTGTCTCCGCCTGCTCCTGCCCCACCGAACTGATCTCCAACTATCTCGACTCCATTTTCTCCCCCTTGGTCCAGGAACTCCCTACCTATGTCCGTGACACCACCCACGCCTTCCACCTCCTCCAGAACTTCCAATTCCCCGGTCCCCAACACCTCATCTTTACCATGGACGTCCAGTCCCTCTACACCTGCATTCCCCATGCAGATGGCCTTAAGGCCCTCCGCTTCTTCCTGTCCCGCAGGCCCGACCAGTCCCCCTCCACTGACACCCTCATCCGCTTAGCCGAACTCGTCCTCACACTCAACAACTTCTCTTTCAATTCCTCCCACTTCCTACAGACAAAGGGGGTAGCCATGGGTACCCGCATGGGCCCAAGCTACGCCTGCCTCTTTGTAGGTTACGTGGAACAATCCCTCTTCCGTACCTACACCGGCCCTAAACCCCACCTCTTCCTCCGTTACATTGATGACTGTATCGGCGCCGCCTCGTGCTCCCACGAGGAGCTCGAACAGTTCATACACTTCACTAACACCTTCCACCCCAACCTTAAATTTACCTGGACCATCTCTAACACCTCTCTCCCCTTCCTGGACCTCTCTGTCTCCATATCGGGCAACCACCTCGAAACCGATATTCATTTCAAGCCCACCGACTCCACAGCTACCTAGAATACTCCTCCTCCCACCCACCTTCCTGCAAAAATGCTATCCCCTATTCCCAATTCCTTCGCCTCCGCCGCATCTGCTCCCAGGATGAGGCATTCCACTCCCGTACATCTCAGTTGTCCTCGTTTTTCAAGGACCGTAACTTCCCCTCCTCGGTGGTCGAGAACGCCCTCAACCGTGTCTCCCACATCTCCCGCACCTCATCCCTCACACCCCGTCCACGCAATAAAAACCAAAAAAGAATCCCCCTCGTCCTCACGTACCACCCCACCAACCTCCGGATCCAACGCATCATCCTCCGACACTTCCGCCATCTGCAATCCGACCCCACCACCAAAGACATCTTTCCCTCCCCACCCTTATCTGCTTTCCGGAGGGACAACTCTCTCCGTGACTCCCTTGTCCGCTCCACACTCCCCTCCAGCTCCACCACACCCGGCACTTTTCCCTGCAACCGCAGGAAGTGCTACACCTGCCCCCATACCTCCTCCCTCACCCCCATCCCAGGCCCCAAGAAGACTTTCCACATCAAGCAGATGTTCACCTGCACATCTGCCAATGTGGTATACTGCATCCGCTGTACCCGGTGTGGCTTCCTCTACATCGGGGAAACCAAGCGGAGACTCGGGGACCGCTTTGCAGAACACCTACGCTCGGTTCGCAACAAACAACTGCACCTCCCAGTCGCGAACCATTTCAACTCCCCCTCCCATTCCTCAGACGACATGTCCATCCTGGGCCTCCTGCAGTGCCACAACGATGCCACCCGAAGGTTGCAGGAACAGCAACTCATATTCCGCTTGGGAACCCTGCAGCCCAATGGTATCAATGTGGATTTCACAAGTTTCAAAATCTCCCCTCCCCCCACCGCATCCCAAAACCAGTCCAACTCGTCCCTGCCTCCCTAACCTGTTCTTCCTCCCACCTCAAGCCGCACCTCCATCTCCTACCGACCAACCTCATCCCGCCCCCTTGACCTGTCCGTCCTCCCTGGACTGACCTATCCCCTTCCTAACTCCCTACCTACACTCACCTTTCCTGGCCCCATCCCCGCCTCTTCGACCTGTTTGTTTCCTCTCCACCTATCCTCTCCTCTATCCCTCTTCTATCCGCCTCCCACTCTCTCCCTATTTATTTCAAAACCCCCTTCCCCTCCCCCTTTTCTGATGAAGGGTCTAGGCCCGAAACGTCAGCCTCTCTGCTCCTATGATGCTGCTTGGCCTGCTGTGTTCATCCAGCCCTGCACCTTGTTGTCTCGCAATACTTATACACGCTGTTATAGATTGAGACAGTTGTTACAAGCAGATAAGCCTGGATAGTTTATCACGTCCCCTTAAGGCAGGTCATATGCAATGTCATATTTCATGGTTCCACAACTTGTGGTTGCTGATATGTTATCTTTAAGCGGAACGTGTCTTAAGCTTTGAATAAGCTTTGAAACATTGAATCAGCAATTCTAAGCTTTCTGCAGATATGCAACAATTTGTCGCATATCTCTTACTTGACCTATTTTCCCATCATTCCAACCTCTAATTCTAAGCTTTAGCTACTTTCTACATCTAATTGGTCTTGACACTTTAATTATTCTTCTACATCCATCAACGCTCTTGATGCCTTTAGAGAGAAGTGGGCACTGCGGCAGATATGTACTTTTAGTTCCCCTCCAGCTCTGTTTTAATTTAGATCCTTCCTGCTCTCCCTACCCACCCTCTTCACTTTTAATTGTTTGCATTGCCCATAATGGCCTTTGCTTGTAAGTACTCAGCTGGATACACAGGTGTCCTTACTGATGGTTCAGCAAAAAAAAGTCAGTGACTTTGGTAGGAAGGCGCTCAATTGTGTGTGATAGCACTTCTGGGTTTTAAACAAAATTGTAAGTAAAGTGCTGACTCAGAGTTGTTGCAGACGTGATGGTCCAGCATGTTCTTTATAACAAGAATTTTGTGACTTTCGGGGTTTTGCAGTGAGTTATGAAGGGCAAAGGTCCGTAACTAGAGGGTTGGGTTCAGATTTAGAAGATGACAGCATGTTTAAAAATTTGAGACAAGAAAGGAAAATTGCTTTCTGTGGAAGGGTCTAGGCCCGAAACGTCAGCCTTCCTGCTCCTCTGATGCTGCTTGGCCTGCTGTGTTCATCCACCTCTACACCTTGTTATCAAGGAAAATTGGAGTTTGGATCAAAGAAGAAAGGTTCCCAGTCCTCTGCTCTACCACTGATTTCCATCACTTTCTTTGTCTCAACTTTTGATTTGGATACTTTCTGAGCACCATTAGCAATGGATGGTGCATCCTTCTTATTGACCAGAATAAAGTTTTGCTGAGCGTTATAAAATATCTGCTTAAATTTTTGCTGCTGCTCATTTACTGACCTTTTCCTTAGACTGTTCTTCTCGTCCACTTTAGACAACTTCTTCATACGTCTTTAAATTGAGAATGCTGGTTTGAGACTGTAGTTGCTCTCCCTCAGTGATTTTTTTTTTCTATGTTGCAATCACTATCTCCTAGAAATTCCTTAATTATGAGATTGTTCATTAATCCTAACTCACTACTAGATTAAAAATGGCCCATTCCTAGGTAGACTGTGCAATGTACTGGTCTAAGAAGCAATGCTTGATGCATTCTACAAATTTGTCTTCCATGTTGCTTGCCTATCAGATTTGTGTAGTCAATATGCAGATTAAAATTAAGCACGATAGTTGTAGTATCCTTCTTGCATGCCTCAGTTTTTATTTCCAGATTTTTATGTTTTGTTGTAGAGTGAGGTAACTCTTCAGGGATCTAATGAAGACTCTCACCTGTTGCGTAGTTGCTTTCCTATCACTTATTTCTATCCAAACTGATATCAAATCACAATCTATTGCGTCTACATAATTTCCCATCACTGCGCTGATCAGCTGTTTTTTTTTTCCCCCACAAAGTAGCCCCACTTGCTTTACCTTTCTCTATAGTTTTTTGGGAATGTTGAACACCCTTGAATGTTGAGTTCCAAGTCTTCTTCACCCTGCAACAGTGTCACTGCAATAGCTATCAACTTGTATTCATTTATTTCTATTTGTTCTATCAACTCATTAATCTTGTTACAAATGCTGAACACACTTGGTAAACAACTTTGAGCTTTGACATTTTATCATTGTCACTTATTCCGGTTCTAACTTCTCTACATTTATGCAGATATTTTCTGCACCTTTCTTGAGCATATTGATCATGATTAAACTCTTCAGTACCCTGGCCCCCTGCTCTCTCATTTCTTTTAATTTTCTTTTTAAACCACTTTTGTTTGATTGATCACCAGCTGCCCTACCACTAGTTAGTTTAAAGCCTTACATACGGCCAAATAAAATTATTTGCCAGGAGACTAATCACAGCATGGTTCAAATGAAGCCTGTCCCAACGGAACAGCAATCTTTCCCCATTGTCCTATGAATCAGAACGCATTTCCCTCTCACCTGTCTTTGATCAATAATGTACTTCTCTCTAATCTTTTTACCCCGCAACAGTTTCTGTGTAGCTTGAGTAAGAATCTGTCGATTTTTAACTTTGTGGCTCTGCTTTCTAAATTTTTTGTTATTTTTATTTTGGTGGTTTGCCCCTTACCCGTAAGCCCCAATATTTCCATAGTGCGATTTTCTATAAAATGATGTTGCACAGGAACACACTATTGAATTATAGCAGAACAGACTGTATTGGACAAACGTGCCTCCAAAACAAAATTCTGGATCCTAATACCTGCCTTGTGCACAGTTGCAATCGCCTGTCTCTGACTGTGGAGAAAATTTGGTGTAATTAATCAAAGGGGTGTGATTTTTCTCCTGAAGTGATGTCCAGTCTGAACATCATCCCTCCTTGCCTTACTCATCTGGTAGATATTTGTTGAAATCATAGCTGAATTCCCTAGTTTTTTGGCTTTGATACTGTTAGGTTTTCCCTAATGTCTTCCTTTGCCTGCATAACTCTGTTTTTCTTCTGTGGATTTCCATCAATTTTACCTTTCTCACGTTGGCCGATATCTGTTATAAACATGTCACGTGGTTTGTTATAGGACAGGATTGATTGCTTCCATATTGGTACTTTCTTTTTGTAATGTTGTAATGCAATTCATCCTGTACTCAAATATGCAATGTGAATTGGTTCCATTTGTAGCTGATGTAGCTTCCAACATACAGTTGACTGTTGCATCAAACATGTACCTTGCTTCTTCAGATGTCAAATGTTAACATGCTATTGAAAATGTAATGTAGAAGTCTCTACCTGAATGGTGCTTACTATATTATCTTCTATCTCTACTGCATATGGTGCCATATTATGATACCTACATAATAATCACCCAGAATTATCCCAGTGTTCTCTATATTTATATGGGTGATATCTCTGATTGTTAATTGAAATTATGGCATAATACTGAAGAATGTGTTATAAATGATAACATGCACATTTTAAACTCCTGAGCTGGCAATTGGTCAGGCCGTACTCCCTGTGCGGTGACAAGTGCAGACTTATTATTTACAGGGATACTTCACCCTCGTGAAATTGTTTCCAGTTCTCCAAACTCCGGTTTGGAAGCATCTGTGGAGAGAAAACAGAGTTAAAGGTTCGAGTCCAATGACCCTTCCTCAAAACCTAGTTCCTTTCTGAAATGGGGGACATCACTGGACTCATAATGACAGATTTTATCCTGTTTAAATCAGACAAATTAAACCTTAAATAGGGAATACTAATACTAAAATTTAACAATTATTGTAAGTTAAAATCTGGTAACTAATTACAGTAAACTCCCTGTTATCTGGCACGCAAGCATTTGGAATTTATTTTTTTATATAGGATCCCTGCAGTGTGGAAACAGGCCCTTTGGCCCAACCACTCCACACTGATCCTCGGAGCATCCCACCCAAGCTACACATCCCTGAACACTAGGGGCAATTTAGCATGGCCAATCCACCTAGCCTGCACATCTTTGGACTGTGGGAGGAAACCGGGGCACCCGGAGGAAACTCACGCAGACACGGGGAGAATGTGCAAGCTCCACACAGGCAGTCGCCCAAGGTGGAATTGAACCCGGGTTCCTGGCATGGTGAGGCAGCCGTGCTAACCGCTGAGCCACCGTGCCGAATTCTTGCGTAACTGGCAAAAACTTCAGAAAATTTACTACTTTTGTAGGATTTCTTCAAAAACATTGAATTGAAATTTGCACAGCATGTTCTGATATGTATATGTTCACCTGCCGCATGGTTGTTCACCCAGCCGCTGCTTACAGCACTGCCCAACCACCTCCATCACGTAAGTCTCATGACAGGAGTAGCTAGTTGATTTTGGGATTATGTTATATCTGAAATCTTTTAGCCATCCATCAATCCGTGTAATTTGCATTGCTTAAGCAGACTCCCAGGAACAGACTAAAGCTATGCTGTGTTGTCGTAAAGTAAAATTGACTTATTGAAAACATATGCAAAACCAAGAGGTTTCAAAGGCATGATTTCTCTTCCTGTTGATTACAAAGCCCAAAGTAATGCTTGGATGGAGAAATTTTTACCTGGTGGTTTCATCGTGTTTTTGTGCCTCATGTGAATGAACACTTGTTGAATAAAGGTATGCCTAAAGAAAGCCAAGTTGTGCTGCTATTTTTTGGATAATTGTCATGCTCATCTCCCTGCAGAAGAATTTGTATGTGAAAAACACACAAAAAGTTTGTCCCCTTCTAATGTGGCAAATTTGATTTGGCCAGTGGATAGGGGTGTGAAAGAAAATTTTGTAAATGTTTTACTGATATGATTTCACGAGAGTGCTGACAAACCGTGAATGAAAAATTCACAAGTTTAAGTCCAAATGCTCTGTCAGAGATACTACTTTTTAATGTGTGGTGTGCACGGAACCAGACAAAAGGTAAAATTCTTCAAAAATGCTGGTTAACCTGTGGCCTCTTGTCATGAAGTTTGAAGAATGATTGTCTGAAGATGTTTTTGAACTATTTGGACTGTGTAAAGGAGCCAGGGACCTGGGTTCATTTATAGCCTAGTTTGATTGTCTGCAGGGAGTTTGCACATTCTGCCCACATCTATGTGGGTTTTCTCCAGCTCCTCTAGTTTCCACCCGCAATCCAAAGATGTGCAGATTAGGTGGATTGGCCATGGTAAAAACCCCATGCAGGGTTACAGCGATGGGGTGGATTTGGGTAGGATTAGTCTTCGGAGGGTTAGTGCAGACTCAATGGGCTGAATGGCTTATTTTGCTGTGCAGGATTCTATGACACTTAAAAACAGTGTGAAGAAATTATTGAAATGGTTGACTGTTAGTGCTGTAAATCCAACATTTCCAGAGATTAATTTGATGGATCGTTGAATGTTGACAGAGATGCTTCTGTAACAACTGCATTAAATACAGAAGAAATTGTAGACAGTGTTTTAAATCATGACATACCCAGTGTTCAAGAAAAGGGTAGTGATGAGGTGGAGCAGGTTGAAAGAGTTTCATGGCAGACTGCTGCTGAAAATGTCCTGAAACTTGATGAGCAGAAAAGCTGCTTTACTGCACAAATATACAAGTTTCCACTTGTATATTGCAAATTCTAGCAGGAGGGAAAGAAAGTAAATAAGTAGGCAGATATAAGAAATATATTCAAGGCGGGGGGCGGTGGTGGTTGAGTGCTGGGGAGAAAGGATGGTAATAGTGCAGATTAAGTGATCAGAATGGCAGAACAATGTGTGTCTAACTGCCAAACTAGAAAGAACAGACGGTCTTACTGGAATGGAGGGAGGGGAGGGCGGTCATGGTGACAGAGAATGCAACAAGTAAAGAAATGGGAGTGAGTTTACAATCTGAAGGTGTTGAACTCGATATTGAGCCCAGAAGGCTGTAAAGTGCCTAGAATGAAGATGAGATGGTGTTCCTCCAGTTTGCGCTGTGATTCACTGGAGTATTGCAGTATGCGAGCAGGAATACTGTGCTAAAATGACCAGCTATGGTGAGGTCAGGGTCATGTTTGTGCACAGACTGGAGGTGTTCCACAAAACAGTCATCTAAGTGATCACAGCATCCTGCTAATATGGATGCTGCCTCAAGACCTGTGATTTCCAGCATTTTTTTTTTTTGTTTTCGGTACAGATTCCAGCATTTGTAGTAATTTGCTCCTTAGTTGAATGACTTCAGGGCTCTGAATGAGGTCTGGTCCTCCCCACACACCATTCTCCTTCATGTGTTCAAATTTTAAATACCATACATTCTGCTTGCGTCAGGCATCATTGCATTGTCTTGAGGAGCATGTCTTTTCCCTTTGTTTGCAGGTGTCACAAAGCTGTCCACATCCAAAGTAACATATGCACTACATAAGTGCCAGGCAGTCAGCATGTCCAACAAGAGAATCCAGCCATGGCCCCTTGACATTCAATGATTTTACCATCACCCACTAACTCTGACCCCCACTATCAATTGACCAGAACCAAACTGAACTAGCATAAAATACTGTAGCTACAAAAGCTTGGACAACAAGGTGCAGAGCTGGATGAACACAGCAGGCCAAGCAGCATCATAGGAGCAGAAAGGCTGATGTTTCGGGCCTAGACCCTTTATCAGAAATGCTAGATGCTAGGAATCTTGCAACGAGTAACATGCCTCCTGATTTCCTCAAAGCTTGTCCACCATCTGCAAGACGTAAGTACTTCCCGCTTGCCTGGCTGAGTGTACCTCTAACAATGTCCAAGAAGCTTGACACCTTCCAGGACACATCAGTTCACTTGATTGGCACTGCATCCACAAACATTTACCAACGAGGTGCATTGCAGAAATTCACAGAAATGCAACTTCTAACCAATTCCCACTACCGTTTTGAAGAACTAGAACAGCAGATACATGGGGACACCTGCAACTGCACGTTTCCTCCAAGCCACTCATCATTCTGACTTTGAAATAAAGATCAGCAATTTAAGTACCAGATCAAAATTCTGCAGCTTCCTTCCTAACAAAACTGTAGGTCTGCCTGCACCAAATAAATTGCAGCAGTTCAAGAAGGTAGCTCACCACTATCTTCTCTAAGGCAGCTAGGCATTGGACAATAAATTCTGGCACGGCCAATGAAATAATCCTACTGCTGGCACAACTCATATCATGTAGTGTGTCCAAGCTAGAGGACTTATTGAATGTGCATGACTTAGTTACTGACTTGCTGAGTTATTGAAAAGCCACAGTGTTTCACTCATGTTTTTACAGAACATTAAGCATTCTGTCTGTCCACCATTACTGCACAATGGCAGCAGTAGTATGCACCATCTACAAAATGTGCTTCAGGAATCTGCCAAAATGTCAAAGGTACCTTAATTTTCTTGTTTTCTACTGCTAAAGAACAAAGGCAATAGGCAAATGGAAACCACCACCACCATGTAAGTTCTTCTCTAAGTCACATAACATCCTGGTTTGTGACTGTATTTTTCCTTATCCCAAAATTCTAGAACTCCCTCCTTTTAAAGCACTGCGGGTGCCTACACCATCTGGAATGCAACAGACCAACAAAGTAGTTCACCATCTTCTCGAAGGCACTTTAGAATGGTATATGATGGCCTCTCATTGTGATGTGGATGAAAGGCATGATTCTTTAAGTATGACTACCGTTCCTAGTTATCTACTGATAATGATGCCAGGTCAAACTTGGACAAGGAAGCATCCTGCTTATTGCCATCATCTGTCCTCTATTTCAGTCCACTGATGAATTAGTACTCCTCCATATTGAACACTACTCAGAAAGCGCTGAGAATGAAAAGAACACACACACTTCTCTGTTTGTGGAAACGCAATGTCCATCACCAGAAGTATCCACTGCTGATCAGAGTCTGGAAGGATAGACTGGACCTGTGACTTGTGGTGAGGAAACCAATATGACAAGGGAGAAAAATCCCTACTTGACCTCTTTCTCAACAACCTACCTGTCACCTTTTGTGTTGTGGATACTATCACTACACTAAATAGGATTGGTTTGGGAAAGCTGTGGCAGCTCAGACTGGCCATATGTGGGGTGCTGTGTGCTATCAACAACAGCAGAATGACTTTCTATCAGAATCTGCCATCTTATGGCCTAGTTTATCCCTCACTCTAACCTAACTGTTATGTCAGGGAATCAATGCCAGCTGTTAATAGTGTAGGAGAACATGCCAGGCACAGAACCAGACAAATGGGGAGGCGATGGCCTAGTGGTGTTATCGCTGGACTATTAATCCAGTGACCCAGATAACGTTCTGGGGACTGGGTTTAAATCCCGCCATGGCTGATGGTGGAATTTGAATTCGATAACTATCTGGAATTAAGAATCTAATGATGACGGTGAACCCATTGTCAACTGTTGGAAAAACCCATCTGGTTCACTATTGTCCATTTTAGGGAAGGTAACTGCCACCTTCACCTGGTCTGGCCTACATGTGACTCCAGACCCATGTGGTTAACTCTTAACTGCCCTCTGGGCAATTAGGGATGGGCAATAAATGCTGTCGAGCCAGCGATGTCCTCATCCCATGAATGAGTTTAAAAAATAATCTTAAGATGAGGTGCCAGCTTGATGAAATCTACAGCATGGAACTACTTGCAGACCAAACAACGGAAGCAACATTCAGTAGATGGAGTTGTATAATCCAACAACTAATAGATCAGACTGAAGTCTGTGGTCATGTCTCATCCTGTTGTGAATGGCTGTGGACCATCAAACAGTGAACTGTTTGATGGCTGAGGAGGCATCCTTAATGATGGCAGAGCCCAGAAGTTGAGGGCAAAATACGAGAATGAGGCTTAGAAACTGTGTATTCTTGACTTCTCAAAGCCTGTCCACCTACAAGACACACGTCAGGAATGTGATGGAATGCGTATCATTTTCCAGGAGGAGTACAGCTTCATGAAGACTGTAGAAATTCAGTCCCATCCTGGGCAAAACAACTTGATTTATTGATAACTCATGATTTAGTTCACTTCATCCACGATTAGTATATAGTGGCTGCACTGTGATTCTGTAGCGTAGTGGATAGCACATTTTGTAGGGCTCATGTGATGTAGTGGTACTGTACCACCCTCTGGACCAGAGGCCTGTGTTCAAGTGCCACGTGCTCCAGAGGGGTGTTGTAATACATCTGAATACGTTGAAATAAAAATATCCACTTTGGTTTTGGTGTGTGCAGTCCACATGATGAACTGCTGAATTTGCAACACTTTTTAGAGCATCTGCTAAACTTGTGAAGTCTACCATCCAGAATGACTAGGATAATAGGCTTTTAGGAATACCACCAACTGCAGGTTTGCTTCCAAATCTCAGACCTTCCTGACATGCAACAGGGTCACTATTCACCAGATAATATTTGGAACTTCTTCCCAGTAGAGGGAGATGACTGGCTTTAGCAGAATGGTTGCGATGGAAAGTTCTTTATGGTAACCTCCGTATGGTATAGTAATTGAACCCATGCTCTTGCCATCATTTTGCGTCACAAACCATCCAGCCAACTGAGCTGTAACCAACTCTTTCACACCACCACCCCCCCTCCAACAGTGCCATACACCACTTGAACTGCAGCGGTTGAAGAAACTGACTTCCAACCACCATGTTCTGTAGGGAAATTGGGGAGGAGCAATAAATGTGGGTCTTTCTGGTGATATCCACATACCATGAACAATTTAAAAAAAAAAAATTCCCTTCTATGTATACAAAACCTGTTTACAGTGAGCCAGTTGTGCACTGCTGGTACTTTTATTAGTCGTTCGTCAGATGTGATAATTAAATATTGATTTCTGTCTATTGCCTAAGGCCCTTTGTAATCAATTAGTTGCAGTTGAGTTTAATGCTTGCTGAAATTCATAATTAGAATGGCTGAGTTTCAACGAGGTTTGCTGCATCTTAGAAAATGGTCTATACAATAAGAATTGTTTTGAGTCAGAAATTAGATAAATAAATAAAATGTTAACTTATGTATTGTGGTATCACTAATACAGTTTCATTGCACTGTAACAACTCTGAATTAAGCAAAGTATAGCTATAGAATTGTACAGAAGATTGACACACTTTTTCACTTGGAACAATACTTCGTATAGCTGCTGATGGTAGAGGCATGCAAAGTTTCCCTGCTTCACTACACCATTTTAAATAAAAAGATTTTCCTGAACATGTTTTCATTCGCTTCACCTCGCAGTTGGTGTTAAATATTTTGCCCTATTGAAATTCAGATTTACGAGCTAAATTGTTGAAATCCATGACTGATTTTTAACTGGGGAAATTCTATGGTCCTGATTAAACCGATCTAATTGTATTAAAGTTTTAATGTTCTAATATGTGTGTTTTGCAGCAACTAAGCATGTAGTCAGAGACAACACTGTGTGGAG
Organism: Rhincodon typus; assembly: GCF_021869965.1. NCBI lineage: Eukaryota > Metazoa > Chordata > Chondrichthyes > Orectolobiformes > Rhincodontidae > Rhincodon > Rhincodon typus. The sequence goes on along the minus strand of NC_063332.1, from coordinate 137,781,644 downwards.
CTGGAGGAATACAGCAGGTCAGGCAGCATCAGAGGAGCCGGAAAGTCGACGTTTCAGATTTATACCCTTCATCAGGAATGGGGAGAGGGAAGGGAGCCTGGAAATAAATAGAGCAAGGAGGGATGGGGCTGGGGGAACATAGGTGGGATAGTGATAGATGGATGTGGGTGGTGGGGATTGATCAGTGGGATGGGTGGGGTGGATCGGTGGGTAAGAAGATGGACGGGTAATGTCAGGTCAAGGAGGCAGGATAGAGGAAACTTTGAAACTGGTGAATTCTATATTGAGGCCATCAGGCTGCAGGCTCCCGAGGCGGAATAGAATAAAATCCCCTACACTGTGGAAACAGGCTCTTCAGCCCAACATGTCCACACCAATCCTCACAGCATCCAGCCAAACCCATCCCCCTATAACTCACCTAATCTACACATCCCTGAACACTACAGGCAATTTAGCATGGCTAATCCACCTAGCCTGCACATCTTTGGACTGTGGGAGGAAACCGGAGCACCCGGAGGAAACCCATGCAGACACGGGGAGAATGTGCAAACTCCACGTAGACAGTCACCCAATGGTGGAATTGAACCCGGGTCCCTGGCGCTGAGAGGCAGCAGTACTAACCACTGTGCCACTGGGCCGCCCCCTCAATATGAGGTGTTGTTACTCCAGTTTGCATGTGGTGTCATTGTGACACTGGAGGACGCCCAGGATAGACCCGTCACCAAAGAAATGGGAGGGTGAGTTAAAATGGTTGGCAACCGGAAGGCGCTGTCGATTATAGTGTACAGAGCGCAGATGCTTTTTGAATCAGTCACCGAGTCTGAGCTTGGTCTTACCGATGTAGAGGAGGCCATATTGGGAGCAATGGATACAGTAGATCAGGTTGGAGATCGAATTTGGAAAGTTTGTCTGGGGCCTTGGACAGAGGTGAGACTCTGACTCTGGCATCTGCAGTTCTTGCTATCTCTAAAAATATAGTTGCCATGCTCCCTCTGATTAGAGAGGCGATTGGTATTGAGTTTAAGCATGGGGGACACCCAGGTTCAGGTGAGGAGTGAGGTTCATGGTAACTTAGCGGGTACAGGAATTGAGCCTGGACTACTGGTGTCATTCTGCATTGCAAACTGAGCTAACCAGCATTCTCTTTCCCCACCTCTACCCCAGCTAGTATTGTTGATTGCAACTTTAATTGAATCATTTAGCTTTAGTTGAATTAAATCATATATTATCACATGTATGCAATGGAAAAGTACAGTGAAAAGTGTGTACCTTTGCTGTACATGCATGGTGCCATTCAATTAACTTAGAATAAGACAAGAAAAAATAACTTAACAGAGTCCAACTTTCTTTTCCACTGCCACAGTCCCGGTCTAGGCTTTCCAGCCCTTTCGCAGCCACTGCCTCACTGGCTCAATCTTGCCAGCCCGCTCTTGATCTGCCATTGTCAGTCTGCCCACGCTCGATCCGTCGTCGCTGCAGGCAACAACCCGCGCGTTCAGCTCCTATCACGTGGTTCCCGGTTGCAATCCAGCTCTTTTCTGGCTCCTTAAGTAGGTAGTTAAAAAGGGAGGTGGGAATAGAATTACTACAGAGGAAGAGAGAAGGGAGAGACAAAGAAAGAAAGAAAAAGAGAACTGGTGAGCAGAGTGGAGCTCCGAATGGAGTGACTTACCCTGCCGCCATCTTGCCGGACTGTTCATGAGCTTGGATTTCTGGACAGGATAGCAAAGATGCTTGTTTTTTCAGTTTGTTTTGCAATGAAAAGCCAAGTGCTTTCAATTCTATATTTGGTGATAGTGATTGAGGAGTGACAAGTCTTGTTCACTCTAAGCATACTGAACAGATGGAAAAATATTGCACATCGCTTGTTCGTAACTAATTTTAGGATGCTAATGACTGCTAAAATATAGTAAAAACTGTGTACGGATATTTGAACATTTAATGTGGCAATGTTTCTTTGGTCGCCTGCTTCACTCTATCCACTCTGAATAGTTGTTACTTGAGGAAATAGAATTTTTGTTTTAGTTTATTTATTTCAAAATACGTTGTTTTGGCCCACTGCCATTTGCTCACCTCAAATTTGTTTCTGTTGGAGCCTAAATTAAGGAGATTGATTTTAAAATGAATACTTGAAATAAGTGGAGGCGTCACAGCGCAAAATTCATCATTGATCCTTGGGATGACAGTGGATTTCTATAATAGGCTGAGTATGTTTCGGTTTTTATTACGTGAAGTTTAGAAGAATGAGGGGTGATCTGATTGAAATGTGCAAGATTCTGCTAAGAGGTCATTTTCCCAGGTTGAGGAATCTAAACCGAAAGGGACTCTGGCCACTAATCCTGACAGTCATTTAGCACTGTGGTGTTCACTGAGTGGTGTGATGCTTTGGAGTCCTGCATTCCAGGGATTTGTCGATGTGCAATTGTTAAATATATTCCAGGCTGAGATAGATGTTGGTCTTTTAAGGAATCAAGGGACATGCAGAATGGGCGGGAAATTGCTGTTGAAGTCCAACGTCAGCTGTGATTATATTGAAGGCAAAGTAGGCTTGATGAGTAGCATCATTTTCTCGTATTTCCTACGTTCTAATTAGCTCTATTGTCCTGATAGTTTATGACGTTATACTGTAGTAGAATGTGAGCTAGGACTATTTCCATCTTGAAAGTCCTGAGATCTTTTGTACAGGTCTCAGAAAAAAAGTCTTTTTTTAAAAATTATTCAATGAGGACAATGATGGCAAAAGATATATTTTTTACCCATTTTGCTTTCTCTGGTTAGTAAGTTTGCTTTTGACACCAAAATTGAAGGTGTAGTGGACAGCGAAGACGGTTACCTCAGTACAACAGGATCTTGATCAGCTGGGTCAGTGGGCCGCCAAGTGGCAGATGAAGTTTAGTTTAAATAAATGTGAGGTGCTGCTTTTTGGAAAGGCATATCATGGCAGGACTTGTACATTTAATGGTAAGGTCCTGGAGAGTGTTGCTGAACAGAGACCTTGGAGTGCAGGTTCGTACTTCTCCTTGAAAGTGGAGTCACAGGTAGATAGGATAGTGAAGGCAGTGTTTGGTATGCTTGCCTTTTATTGGTCAGTTCACTGAGTATAGGAGTTGGGAGGTCATGTTGCGGCTGTACAGGACATTGGTTAGGCCACTTTTGGAATACTACATTCAATTCTGGTCTCCCTGCTATATGAATGATGTTGTGAAACTTGAAAGGGTTCAGAAAAGATTTACAAGGATGTTGCCAGGATTGGAGGGTTTGAGCTATAGGGAGAGGCTGAATAACCTGGGGCTATTTTCCCTGGAGCATTGGAGCGGAGGGGTGACCTTTATAGAGGGGCATGGATAGGGTAAATAGACAAAGTCTTTTGCCTGGTGTCAAGGAGTCCAGAACTAGAGGGCATAGATTTAAGGTCAGAGAGGAAAGATTTAAAAGTGACTTAAGAAGCAACTTTTTCACACAGAGGGTGACACGTGTATGGAATGAGCCACCAGAGGAAGCGGTGGAGGCCAGTACATTTACAACATTAAAAGGCATCTGGATGGGCATGTGAATAGGAAGGGTTTAAAGGAATATGGGCCAAATATTAGCAAATGGGACTGGATTAATTTAGGATATCCAGTCGGTATGGACAAGTTGGACTGAAGGGTCTGTTTCCGTGCTGTATATCTCTATGACAGTGGTCAAGAAGGCATACGGCATGCTTTCATTCGTTGGATGGGGTATTGACTACAAGAGTTGGCAGGTCATGTTACAGTTGTATAGGACTTTGGTTCGACCACATTTGGAATACTGCGTGCAGTTCTGGTTGCCACATTACCAAAAGGATGTGAATGCTTTGGAGAGGGTGCAGAGGAGGTTCACCAGGATGTTGCCTGGTATGGAGGGTGCTAGCTATGAAGAGAGGTTGAGTAGATTAGGATTATTTACATTAGAAAGACAGAGGTTGAGGGGGGACCTGATTTGAGGTCTACAAAATCATGAGAGGTATAGACAGGGTGGATAGCAAGAAGCTTTTTCCCAGAGTGGGGGACTCAATTAGTAGGTGTCACGATTTCAAGGTGAGAGGGGAAAAGTTTTAAGGGAGATATGTGTGGAAAATTCTTTACACAGAGGGTGGTGGGTGCCTGAAACGCGTTGCCAGCGGAGGTGGTAGAAGCAGGCACGATAGCGTCATTTAAGATGTATCTAGACAGATACATGAATGGGCAGGGAGCAGAAGGATACAGATCCTTGGAAAATAGGCGACAGGTTTAGATAGAGGATCTGGATCGGCGCAGGCTTGGAGGGCCGAAAGGCCTGTTCCTGTGCTGTAGTTTTGTTTGTTCTTTGACAGTATGACTGAACCTGCTAACTTACTGATGAACCTTCCTACATTTAAGTTTAAATTGTATCTGCTACAAATAGCAAGAGTCCCAACACTGATGCCTTGGAACCCCATTGGACACAGGCTTCTGTCACAAAACCACCCTTCGGTAACTGTCTGCTTCTGGCCTGTCAGCGAATTCTAGATCCAATTAGCCAAATTTTCCTGGATCCCATGGCCTCTTACTTTTTGCTATTAGTCTCTAATGTGGGATCTTGTCAAAAGCCTTGCTGAAGTCCAGCTAGACCATATAAAATGCACTGCCTCCATCAATAGATGTGGTCACCTTTTTTTGTTTTGAAAAATTCAATCTAGTTTCCAGTTTAAGACTTCCTCTTAACAAAACCATGCTGATTGTTCTTGATTAATCCACAGAATCCCTACAGCGTGGAAACAGGCCATTTGGCCCAACAAGTGCACACCGATTCTCTGCAGAGTATTCCCACTCAGGCTCACCCCCCCGCCCCACCGCCATCTCCTCCAGCCTGCATTTCCCACGCCCAACCCACCATCCTGCACATCCCTGGACACTATGGGCAATTTAGCATGGCCAGTACACCTAACCTGCATATCTTTGCACTGTGGGAGGAAACCACACTCTGTTTTTCAAGAAAACTGCCCTGAAGGAAACCCACGCAGACATAGGGAGAATGTGCAAACTCCACACAGACATTCGTCCGAGACTGGAATTGAACTCGGGCCCCTGGCGCTGTGAGGCAGCAGTGCTAACCACTGAGCCACTGTGCTGCCTGAGTGCAGATTAATTATGTCCCTCAGAATTGTTTCCAGTATTTTCCCCACCACTGAGGTGAGACTGACCAGCCCATTGTTTCCTGGTTTATCCCTTCCTGCTTTCTTAAATAATGGTTCCACTTGGGCTGTCCTCCAGTCCTCTGGCACCTCTCCTGTCACCAGAGACGAATTGAAAATTATTGCCAGCCTGCTATTTCCTCCCTTACCTTCGTCAACAGCCTGGGATATGTTTCATCTGGCTATCAATATTTATCATCTTTTAAGCTTGCTATACCACTCAGAACCTCCTCTTGTCTATGCTAATTTCTCTAATTATATAACAGTCCCCCTCTACACTTGTATTGCCCTCTTACTTGTGAACATGGATATAAAATATTCATTTTGAACCCTACCCCAAGTCCATGCACAAATTACCGCCCCAGCCCTAATGACCCCCTACTCTTTCCCTGGTTATGCTTTATATATCAGTGATTTGCAAATGAGGACTAAATGGAATATTTCCAAGCTTGTGGATTCAACAGAGTTAAGTGGACACATGTAAGGAAGACGTAAAATGGCTTCAGGAGGATTTGCACAGACATCATGAATGGACAAAAATATGGCAGATGGAATGTAGTATTGAGAAATATGAGGTTATCCACTTTGGTGGGAGAAACACACGCAGAGTATTTTTTTAAGTAGTAAATTTTAGAAAGATTAGATGTACCAAGTGACTTTGGTGTTCTTGCCAGTAAATCCCTGAAGGCTAATGAGCAGGTGCAGCCAGCTATTAGGAAGAGTAATCAAATGTTGGCCTTTATTGCAAGAAAATTTGAGTACATGTGTAGCTTCAGTTGTACAGGAGCATGATTAGATCACACCTTAAGTACTGTGTGCAGTTTTGCTCTCCTAATAGAGTCATACAACACAGAAACAGATCCTTTGGTCCAACCATTCCATGCCGACCATGATCCCAAACTAAATTAGTCCCATCTGCTTGCACTTGACCCATATCCTTCTAAAGGTTGTAATTGTACCTGCATTCACCGCTTCATCTGGAAGTTCAGTTCATACACGAACCCCACTCTGTTTTTATAAAAAAAAACTGCCCCATATGTCATCCTTTTAAATCTTTCTCCTGTCACCTTAAAAATATGCCATGTAGTCTTGAAATTCCCAACCGTAGGGAAATTATCTATCCCCCTCATGATTTTATAAACCTCTATAAGGTCACCCCTCGACCTCCTATGCTCCAATTGGAAAAAATACAAGCCTATTCAGCCTCTCCCTTATAACTCAAACCCTCCATTCCTGGCGACATCCTGGTAAATCACTTCTGAACCCTCTCCAGCTTAATAATATTCTTTCTATAACTGGATGACCAGAACTAGACACAGTACTCCAGAACAGGCCTCACCAATGTCCTGTACAATCTTGACATGGTGTTATATTCGTATAGTCAAAGGACTGAGCAATGGAGGCAAATGTGCTAAATGCCGCCTTAACCACCTTGGCTAAATATGATGCAAACTTCAAAAAAATTATCTAAGTATCTTATAAGTATCCTTATTTCAGGAAGCATGTTATTACCACAAGTCTCAACACAAGTGAGTGCCACAAAATCTCACCACACTTGATCCCAAAGTGGCAGGACTTTCCAATACAGAAGGATTGGGCAAATTGGACTTGTATTCTCTAGAATTTTGATGAATGAGAGGTGATCTCATTTGAAACCTAAAAATACGTAAGGGATAGAAAGGGTAGCTGCTAGATTCCTCTGGTTTGGGAATCTAGAATTGGTAAACACAATTTAAAATTGAGAGATGCAATTTTGATCTGAAATGAGAAATTCTGTAACTCAGAGGGTTGGGAACCTATGGAATTCTGAAGGCTGTAGGAGCTCAAGTCTTTGAATATGTTTAAGGTTGAGATGGATAGATTCCTGATTACTGTTGGTGTACAGGGTTATGGGATGGGATGGGGTGGGTAAAAGGCAATGAAATATTCGGTCAGCCTCGATCATTATGAATGCTGGGGCAGGCTTAATGGGATGAATGGCCTCCTGTTCAGAAAATCCTATGTTCTCCAGGACAATATGGCAATTTATGTGCAATAAATGTTGATCTAGCCAGCAAAGCTGACAACCTGTGAGCAAATAAAAAATGAAGAGCTGTGTAAATAAAATCTTATCTTGGATTGCTGTGCATAGTTTTGGTCTGCTTATTTAAAATAGGATATAATTGCATTTGAAGCAGTTCAGAGAAAGTACATTAATGGATTCATGGGATGTGAGAGTTATCCTTTGAAGAAAGATTGGACAGATTATGAAAAATCGTATAGTACAGAAGCGGTCCTTCAGCCCATCAAGTCTGCACCAACAAAAAAATACTCCTAATCTACACTGGTACCACTTCCCATCACTTGGCCCATAGTCTTGAATGTCATGAAATTTTAAGTACTCATTCAAATACCTTTAAAAGGTTGTGAAGTTTCCTGCCTCAACTACCCTCCCAGGCAGTGCATTTCAGATTTTCACCACTCACTGTATGAATTTGCTTTCCTCAAATCCCCTCTGAACCTCCTGCCTTTCATCTTTTAAAATTATGCCCTGTTGTTATAGATCCTTAGCTGGGGTGAGCAGCTATTTCCTATCCACATTGTTCACGTTTCTCATAACCTACACCTCGATCAAATCCTCTGCAAGCCTTCTCTGCTTTAAGCGAACAACCCAAGCTTATCCAGCCTTTTTACAAAGCTAATCCCAGACAACATCCTGGTGAATCTCCTCTCCACACCGTCTAGTGCAATAACATCCTTCTTACCGGGTGGTGACTGGAACTGCACACAGTACTCTGTACATCCATTGGAGTTTAGAAGAATGACTGGTGACTTGTTTGAAACATAAAGCCCTGAGTGTACTTGACATGGTGGATGCAGAAAACGTGTTTCCTCTTGCTGGAGAGACTCGAACTAGGGGACACAGTTTAAAAATAAGGAGTCTCCCATTTAAAATGGAAATGAAGAGAATTTCTTTTCCTCCTGGGAGAGTTGAGAATCTGTAGAATGTTCTTCCAAAGAGAATGATGTTGGCAGTGTCATTGAATATTTTCAGGCAGGTTGACAGGTACGGTGAGGCTATATCTGAAGTACTGTGTGCAGTGTGGTCTCCTTAATTAAATAAGGATGCTTTGGAAGCAGTTCAGAGAAAGTTTACGAGATGAATACCTGGAGTGTGTAGTTGTCTTTGAAGAAAGGGCATTCTCTCCTTGTAAACACTGGAGCTTAGAAGAGCATGAAACAACTTAATTGAAACAAGCAGGATCCTAATGGGACTTGACAGGACTCATGGAATGGATGGTTTGTCCTGTGGAATAATCTTGAGCTAGTCACTTTCAAAATAATGGGTCACTTATTTAAGATAGAAAAAAGGAGATTTTATTTCTCACAAAAGGTTTAGTCGCTTTGGAATTTTCTTCCTTGAATGCTGGTCACTTTTTGATTAGGCTTTTCAATGTAAAATCATGTTTTCTTCTTCCTTGGAATGCAGTTTTCCAAATAAAACTTATTTTGTGAAACAGCATCATCCTTGTCGATAGACTGTACTAGAACAATTTGGCTGGGCATGCAGCTTGTTCCGGATCACTTCCTTCAGTACTATTACTGGAATGTTGTTATGGGGCCTGCAGTCTTCTCACCATCCAGTGTCTTCAGCTATTTCCTGATACCACATGAAGTGAATGGAAGTGGTTGAAGATGAGCATCTGTCATGTTGGGGATCTTAGAAGCAACTGAGGTGAATCTCAGCCACAAGTGCCACTTGTGGCTGAAAATGGATGCAAAAACTCCAGCCTTGTTCTTTACATTCCACCCCCACAATTAAAGATGGCGAGACTTGTAAGCTTTCACATCGTGTTAGGTCTTTAATTGTCCGCCACTATTCATGACTGGATGTGACAGGTTTGTAAAGTTTAGGACCTGAGCTGTTGGTTGTGGGATTGCTTGGCCCTGTCTATTGCATACTACTTTTCTGCTAAGCATACGCATAAGCCTGCATTGTAGCTTCACCAGGTTGATGCCTCCATTTTTAGTTTAGCCTGGTGATGGTCCTGAATGCCCTCCTTTACTTTGCCATCAACCTTGGTTTAATTAAATGACACTGTGGAGTTAGGCTGGGTTATGACAGTCCAGACTGTGGTTGAATACAATTCTGGTACTGATGGCCCACAAGAATGCCCAGTTTTGAGTTACTGGTTTGTTTGAAGTCTGTCCCATTTAACATCGTGGCAATATTGCAGAACTTGATGGCAGTTATCCTCAGTGTGAAGACCTAGCTTTATCTCTATAAGAACTGTCTGTTAACTCCTATTGGTTCCATTTATGGATGGATAGATTGTTGGGGATGGAGTAATTTTTTTTTTTTTTTTTTTTTTTTCCCCCCCCCTTCTTATTTGTTTCTTGCCAGTTGCTGCAGACCCAGTCTAGCAGCTATGTTCTTTAGGGCACTGTCAGCTCCATCAGTAGTAGTGTAGCCATGCTATTTTTGGTGGACTTTTCAAGCCCTCCGCTCAGAATACAGGTAACTGGTCAGCCTGTGCTTCCTCCAAGTGATGTTCAACATGGAGGGTAACTGATTCATCAGTTCCATGGTTGTTACTCTAATTGGCAAACAGCAGAAAGTTGCCTTACCCATGTTTGGTCTGCTGCCATGAGAACTCACAGACTCCAGAGTCAATGTTGAAGTTGTAGTAAATGCCAACACTCTGTTTTCTTTCTTAATTATTTGCTGCATCTGCATGCTAACTTATTGTGATTAATTTACCAGGACCCCCAGATACTCCCTTATCTGAGTTCTCCCCCTCCAGTTAAATTAAATGTTGCTTTTTTATTCTTCTTTCCAACTTGGCCCAATTGTGTTTAACAAAAGAAATTCAGGATAGTGTTAGAACCAATAAGGAGTCATGTAAAGTTGTTAGAAGTAGTAGCAAGTGTCAGGATTCAAAACAATTTAGACTTCAGCAGAGTAGCGGCAAGAGATTCATTGCTTGATTTAAGAGAGGAAAATAGCACATGAGAGCAAATTTGCAAGGAATATTAAAATGCATGTACAAGTACATTTAAAAAAAATAGTTAAGCCAGTTGTAGGTCCCTTTGCAGTCTGAAACACACGAATTGGTGGAGAGCAAGGAATTGACAGAGCAATTAGCAGCTACCTGTTGCTCTGTTTTAAAAAAAAACCCCAGAAGTGTGAGGGGAACAGGGGTCTTGGCTAGGAGGTATTGAAGCAAGTCAGTATTTGGAAAGGTAAAATGGTGCTAGAGAAATTAATGGGACAGATAGCTGATAAATCTGCAGGGAATGATAATCTGCATGCCCGAGTCGTGAAGCAAATGGAAATACTGAATATGTTGGTTGCCATCTTCCAATCTGTTTTGCTTCTGGAATAGTGCCAGCATAATCAAGGGTTGCAAATGTCATCCTGCTGTTTCTTTTTAAAAAAAAGGGAGGGAGAATGCCAGGAATTGCAGATCAATTACAGATCTAACATCAGTAGTGAAAATGCTGGAGGCTATTCGGAAGGATATGATAACAGGATATTTAAATGCAATCAGTATTACTCAAAGTCAGCATAGGATTGCAAAATGGCAATTGTCTGATAAACCTTTTGGAGTTCTTTAGAGGACGTAATGTGTCGAATAGATGAATCACTAGATGTGGTGTGTTTGGATTTTCAGAAAGCTTTTGAAAAAAATACCCAGTAGTCTCTTGCGTGGGAATCTGTAGCTTGGGTACCAGCTATTCACAACATTTATCAACGATTTGGCCGAGGGAGTCGAGTGTAATTGCCTAATTTGTTGACTGTACACTCTTCAATTAGTTTTGTAAGTTGTGAGAAGGATGCTACAAGACTTCAAACAACAGACAAGTTGAGTGAGTGGGCAAGTACATGACAGATGCAGAAAATTGAAGATAAATGTGCAACTGTGCTTTCTGGTAGAATAAGCAGAATTGCAGAGAATTAACTAAACAGTGATAGATTTGGAAATGTTGATATGCAAGGGAAGCCGGTGTCCATGTACACTGGTCATTGAAAGCAAATATGCAGTGCAATGAGGAGTTACGATAACAAATGGTATGTTGGCTTCCATTGCATGTGGATTTAAGTTCAGGAGCAAGAAAGCTGTCCAGGGTCTTAGTGAGACCAGATTTGAAATATTGAGAGTGTTTTTTGGTCTCATTACTTAAAGAAAGATGTACATGTCATAATGAGAGCGTTGCAGTGGTTCACTAGACTGATTCCTATGATAGCAGGTTTATCGTTTTGCTTGTTACTTCAGTCAAACTTAATATCTCTTTCGCAAAACCATGTCAACTTTGTCTGATTACATTGATATTCTCTCAGTTGTTCACTTTAGCCTCCAAGATAGAATTCAGCATTTTCTTTACTGCAGCTGACAGGCTTGTCTGCTTTCTTGACGACTGGAGGAGTTGCATTTCCTATTTTGCTAATTGATGGAACCTTTCCTGAATCTGGAAGTTTGGAAAATTAAAACCAATGCATCTGCCATCTTAGCAAACTGAATTCTTCTCTAATTGCTGAAGAAAAAAATTGCATTTTCTGAAGAAGGGTCTAGACCCGAAACGTCAGCTTTCCTGCTCCTCTGATGCTGCTTGGCCTGCCTGCTGTGTTCATCGAGCTCTACACCTTGTTATCTCTCTTCTCCTAATTGCGCCAGCTTGGATCTAAATTATCTGATATTTTTAAAAAAAGTTGATTTGGATCATATTGTTACTAAATACAATAATTTACACTTCAACTGATTTTTGATTATGTCTATCCAGTTTTCTTATAGCAGAGCTAAATAGTGTAAGAAGGCGCAGATGTTTGCCCTGATGTTTAATTGCTTTTTAATATATTTAATTTGTGTTTTGTTTCAGTGACTCGGATTCCACGTCATCATCATCTTCTGCACTCTCTGTGGTTGTATTATCAGATGGTGATGATGATGATCAGGAACTAGCAGGAAAGAGAAAACCCCAACCAGTCAAAACAAAGGATGAACTGCTGTTGGAGGTGGGTCTTGATGTCTAATTTCATTAGAATCAGTGGAGATCATAAAAAAAAGGTGATCTCAAGTTGCTCCCTATTATTTGTTGCCTTAGGCACAGTGGTTGGGGAGGGTTTGAACTAAATTGGCTAAGCAAGTAGCCACATGTAGGAGAATCAAAGCCATTGGCAACAGATCAAAAGGGGAACAAGAGAAGTGATAGGCGTAGGAATCAAAGGTCAGAATCAAACGAGGCGACAGTAAAAAAAATAACTGGTGGGAATGGGGCAAGGAATATTAAAAAGCCATGTCTTGAGTCTTTGTGCCTGGATTCACGAGCATTCAAAATAAAGTGGATGGATTAATTGTCCATGTAGATGTACACAGGATATATTTGGGATTAGGGAGGCGTGGCTACAGGGTGACCAGGGATGGGAGCTGAACATTCAGGGGTATTCAGTATTTAGGAAGGACAGACAAAAAGGAGAATGTGGTGGAGTTGTATTACTGGTTAAAGAGGATACAAACACAGTGTCTGAGCTAATATCTTACCTCAATGATTTAAAGTCTATATGGTTAGAATTGAGAAGTACCAGAGGCAACAAACATTACGGGGGGGGTGGTATGTAGTCAATGTGTTGGCGGGAATGGCATCAAACAGGAAATCAGAGATGCATGCATAAAGAAACATCTAATTATGATGACTTTAATTTGCATATAGATTGGGCGAATCATGTTAGCCATGATCCCATAGAGGAATGATTCCAAGACTATATATGGGATGTTTTCCTAATCATTACGTTGAGAAACCAACTAGAAAACAGGCCATTTCACCCTGGGTATTAAACAATGAAAGAGGAATTATTGATAATGTAGTTAAGAGACTCCTTGGGATGACCAATCATAATATTCTAGAATTCTTCTTTAAGATTGAGAATGCAGCAGTTGATTCTGAGATTTAGGTCCTGAATCTTAATAAGGGAGTCTACAACGAAATGAGGTGTGAGTTGGCTATGATGGATGAAGAAATGTTACTGAAAGGAATGATAGTGGATAGGCAATGGTAAGCATTCAACGAGCAAATGTATGAACTTCAAAAATTATTTATTAATTTAGAGGATTAGGAGGCAAAAAAAGGCATTCAAATTAGCAAGAAAGTTTGCTTTTAAGAAGGTGGTAGATGTAATCCACGTGGCTAATGGATCAAGGGATCTAGACTGATGATGAATAAGGGTATTGAGCTCACTGATCAGCCATGATCATAAATGAATGGCGGAGCAAGCTGAAGGGATTGAATGACCTAGTCCTGCTCCTATCTTCTTTGGCTAATGTTTCAACAGTAGAAGTATAAATTGTTTTGTCACCTATGTTCTCAGTATTGCCTATTTCAGAAGGCATGCTGTAACAGATATAATGGTGCAAAGTAGCACTGTATCTTTATATTTTCTTCTGTGTGGAAGAAGTTTTCCTTCTATGCATATTCCATTTCAGTTGAGGTGCTTACCAGATTTTACTTGCGCAATCCCATCCTCTACCCAAAAGCTGAGTAAATTAGGGCATCAGTGCTTTGCATACTTGAATTAACTTTCAGTATTTGTGATTGCAGCTTTGAGATTTGGAATCAAGTTATCTTTAGATTTCCATTTGATAACTTGTTGGTTTATGATTTGAATATGATTGAAGGGAACTGATGGTAGCACTGATATGACAGTACATAAAATGTAGGTGAAATCCAAAGTACCATCACCAATGTGTTTGAAAACTCATAAACATGGTTTAGAAATGTCACAGTAAATTAAATTATGCAACATCAATATAGAGTTTTCAGCCAATTTTCTTCTGTTGCAAAACTAGCCTCGTTGTCTATGATCCTTCTATGATGTGAGTAGAAATTAACCATTTGGAAATTTTGCTTATGGCATGACATGGCACAGGGGAAGGCTTATCATTTATAGATTTATTGATATGGACATTGCTATTTATATGATTTTTATTGACCTGCTTCAGCCCAATGTTCTATTAATAAGAGAAACACTGTACTTATAGATGTTGATTCTGCTGTTAGTACATCTTCGATGGGTGCAAAATTTTAAAATATTTTCTGCAAACCGATTAAAAAAGATGCAGTAGATTGCTGAAGAAATAACCAATTTTGTCAAAGCTTTTCAGTTGCACTCATCAAGACAGTTCGTAAGAAATACCAAAGTAAAGGGAAAATGTTTACACTGAGGGGCAAGTGCTAATTGGTTGGCAATGAACTGTGATCAGTAGATGTGTTGCCATGAGGGATGTACCACTTAATGATGACTGACAGTTAACTGCCAATTTTTTTTTTAAAATTAGGCAGCTTGGTTTCTGGTCAGAACATTGCCATGAGAAATAAATCTATGAATGGCTGATGGCTATATTCACAGTGTGTATAACAATTTCTTCTGTCTCCAAAGAGCAGCACCCTTTGTATTAATATATGTAGCTTTCATTATGTGCAAATGTACTATTCTGCAAACCTAAATGACAGCCATAAATTCCTCGTCAGCATAATTCTTTGCATGCTCAAGATTTTTCAGCAATATTGTCCAAGTGCAGAATAACAATGAATTTTGGACACTGTGAATTTTGCAAGCACAGGCTGGTTACGTACAGAATGCATCTTGCTTATTGTGAAGAGCTGAAGGGATGTGTTGTTTGATATGATCCTCCAGTCTTTGGGATGTATAGAATATATTACCTAGGATCATACCAGCTCTGAAATTCATGTACTCCGTTACTCATTTGCATGGTTGGCAGGACGTCTTTTTGGCATGATGCAGTAACCTATTTGTGTGAACACCACTTGTACTACTACTGTGTGGTAGCAAGGTGAAAAAGCTAGCTTCGTCTGTTGCTTAAAAGTTTATGATACATTACCATTCCAGGGTAATCTGAGGTAGACAGGGCACTTTGTAGCATCAGAAGTGGTGGCCTTGGTAAACAAGGTGACATGATGCCAAGGTGGGTAGCGCTGCTGCCTCATAACACCAGGGACACAGGATTGATTCCAGCCTTGGGTGACTGTCTGTCTATGTGGAGTTTGCACATTCTTCCCGTGTCTGAGTGGGTTTCCTGTGTTCTGGTTTCCTCCCAAAGTCCAAAGATGTGCAGTTTCGGTAGATCAAAATGCTAAATTGCCCCATAGTGTCCAGCGATATGCAAGTTAGGTGAATTTGCCACGGTAAATGCGGTGTTATGGGGAAAGGGTGGGAGGAGTGGGTCTGGGTGGTATGCTCTTTGAAGGGTCATTGCAGACTTCATGGGCTGAATGGCCTCTAAGGTTTCCATGATTCTATGAACAAATGGCCAGGATCACACAGGACCTGTACATGGATTGCATTGCTCTATCCATGTGCTCATTTGCCATTGCGTGTCTATTCAACAATATATCACTGGAGGAAGCCATGGACGTTTGCGCTACAGCCAACGTAATGATGATGTGCATCTACATCATTGTGTGAAACAGTGCTTCTGAACTTATGAACTCAGTAACTCACACAGTCGAGCTCAGTGTCATTAAAACTATGTCTAAATGATTTTGCCGTGGGAATGCTACTAGGCCCAGCTCACGCAAACGTCTTTATTGGATTTAGTGAGAAATTTGTCTTTGATGGAGTAACAACATCTAACCTCCTGCTACTTATCTATCTCCAATGTGTAGATGATGCTTTTAATATTTCGATTTTATAGGTGTGTATAAGAATTTTCATGCACGTCTTAATGAGCTCCACTGTTTACACAAATTTACGTTTGAAATGAAGCAGTCACGTGAGCTGTCTTTACATGATCACCTATGAGAGAATTCGGCCTGGACTTCTCTACGACTATCTACCAGAAATCTGTCTGTACTGGTCTTTAATATGTGTTGGATTGCTACATTTCTATGCGAGAGAACAACGGTATATATGTAGATGGCAAGATACAGCGGAGACACTTAGAGCTCTTTAAAGTGCAAGTAATTTATTAGGTACTTAAATGAATAACACATACCTTTAACTACTAGAGATATTTCAATCAGTGTCTTTCACTACCCTGGTTTCAAACATTAATATTCAGGAAAGTTGGCAGCTGGCCAGGATGAAACTCACCTTGACATCTTCACCACACCTCCTGACGTTGGTACCTCCTTCAGTGTTAATCTGCAAAGTTTGGCTGAAAAATCAAGGGTTTTCTGGTTGCCTTAAAAACAGATCAGTGTCAAGTGTATGCCTTATTTGGAATTATCCATGCACGTGACCAATCTCGAATGTTTTGTCCAAATGTATACCTTACTTGGTAGAGACAGCATTAGTGATTTCCTGCAATCTTAGCTCTTAGACCCGAATGACTCTGCTTCATTCCACTCGCATAACAGATAGTTGTAAAGCCTGTTTGTCAGTTCCTGGTACCTTCAGCCTTGTCTAACAGGCTCAAGCCATTTATTCACTCTGCAAGCTTCACATTAAAATGGGATTCATCAGTCATCTGCAGAATAATAGCTACCCTGATCAGTTCATTATGTGCCGTATAACATGCAAACTCATGAAAGAGCCAAAGGGTCCTGAAAAGTGCCCAGCTGATCACTGATTAGCCTGGAAGTGTAGGGTGAGATATTTCAAACGTTTGAACAACAGATCACTGTTTCATGCTGCTCCTATGCAGTAGTAATATGAGTATTGTTTGCTACTAACAGGATGCTGCTGTTCAACATAGAGGACATTTATGCCGAGCACTCATGAATAACGTGGTACAGCAATTATCTCAGCAAAACTCCTGTGTGTCTGGCTGTAGCTTTCGGTGGCTCTTGAGACCTGTTTAAAAACACAAAAACCAAACCCTCTGTCGTTAGAGGCTTAATGGGTTGATAATGAGCAATCATATCTATAAGTTTTAGAAATATCCAAAATTTATTAATGTTGAAAACCACAGTTCTAATGACGTGAAGCACATATGTTAAAATCTTAAAGAACTGTCAGCCAAAAGAATGAACTAGTTTGAAAAGGGGCAGTGTCCAAGTCTTGGTTTTCCTTCCTCATATCACTTGTTTACAGCTTTGTTCTGGTTTCCATAAGCAAAATAAAGGCATGAATGTTGAAATTACAAGTCTGCCCAACTACTACTTGTCTGTATGTTTTAGAACATGTGGAACCCTTTTCCACAAAAAGTAATTCTCTTTTTACAGCAGTTTGGATTTCACTTTTTAAACATATAGGTTCGTATCATTTCCAAACACACGTATTTTTTGGGGTTTGTGAACAACACCGTCTTTTAGTAAAGACTTGATTTGTGGTGAGCCTTTCATGGGGACTGGACAGGTGTTCTGGGTAGTGGTTGCAGGGGAGTCAATTAGCATTAATTGTTGATGGCCTCCACAGTCGCTGGTTTCCCGGAACCATCGTATGATAGAGACCATGCCATTTCTCCCTGGAAGGAGTCCCTGCAGGAGTCATAACAGATTCTGGCTTATTCGACTAGGGCTTTGGATCACCACTGCAGCGATTTTGCTCAGTCCTCTTGTCTGAGCCTTTACTATTGCCTCCTGTCTGTTCTGTTTGGATATATTTTAATCAACTATTCAGACATATTGTGACGCAACTCTGGGGCGGGTGGGCTTGAACCCAGGCCTCTGGCTCAGAGGGATGGGCACTACCACTGTTCTGTAAGACTCCTCTCATTTCTTTAAATACTGTTCAACTGGATCAGGACTCGTATTTGCAGTAGGGCTAGGAAGTAGGAAGCAGAACATTCTCTCCTTGTCAGGTTATTTCTCATCCTGTTTACTACAATGGTCAATGGCATAGTGACCCGACTGATTAGTGGGGGAACAGTAAATTTAGATACCCCTTTGCACAGGGTTCTGAAGTGGTCCACATTTTTTTGCTGGGCAAGTGACCCTTGACAGCTCCAATGTTAAGCCTTTCTTGAATTCTTGCAAAGGTTATTATGCGCCTGCCCCCAGGCTATGTTGGCGTAATTGATCAACTCGTCCTAGTCCACTGTTTTACTTATGTACACTTCCAATATGCTATAGAATGGGAACTGGAGCCCTTGCAGGAAGAGACTCTTGAATTCAGGAGTCATTATATTCATCCCCCGATCTGGTTTCTCTGCACTGACCAGATCTTTGGTAGCAGCCGCTAAGCCGCTCTGCAAACACATCGCGACTTTCAATAGGTTACTGTTTGATGCTAAATAGTACCTCATGGAAATCAACATTTTCTTCCCTTATATCCTCCTCTAATTTCTCAACAGGCCTTTTGCCATACTATCCCATTACAATTCTCTTAGGTCTAGGGAGCAGGAAGGTGGGAGGATTTTTTAGAAATCATTTCTCTCAACCTCCTGATGAGAGATTCTAATCATTTCCCATTTTGGCATGAGGAGAAGTATATTGGAACTCCTATCTGTTGTAATGTTCAGTTCTTCCTTCAAGGCTCTTGCCTCAGTTGGTGACATGCAGTTGTGAACTCCCCTTTAACCGCCTTGCATGCCTTTCTTTGTTTTTGCCATGGTTGTTGCACTTCACTACACAAGAAAGGGGAGAGAGTGCCTTCAATCGCACTGCCCCAACAGTGCTGGAAATCACCAGGGAAGTAACTCTGTCACTTGTTTTCCCAGCATGTATCAAATTTACTTATTCTACTAGCAGAGAATCCAGCTATCGCTGTTTGATTTTGGCTTATTTCAGTCTGTGGTTTATTGATTTTTGCAATACAAGGCATGTGGTTGGCTTCAGGTCACCCCTCAACTTCCTCTGTTCCAGTGGAAAAAAAAACGGTTCCAGCCTCTCCCATATTACTCAAACCTTCCACTCCCGGCAATATCCTGGTAAATCTCTTCTGAACCTTCTCCAGCCTAATAATATCCTTCCCATAACAGGGCGACCAGACCTAGATGCAGTACTCTAGGAGAGGCCTTAACAATGTCTTGTACAATCTCAGATTGACTTCAGTGTGATTCTTATACTCAACAGACTGAGCAATGAAGGCAAATGTGATAAATGCCTTCTTCAAACTTCAAAAAATTATATAACTGAACTCCTATCTCTCTCTGATATAACAAGGTGTAGAGCTGGATGAACACAGCAGGCCAAGCAGCATCAGGTGAGCAGGAAGGCTGACGTTTTGGGCCTAGACCCTTCTTCAGAAATGGGAGAGGGGAAGGGGTTTCTGAAATAAATAGAGAGAGAGGGGAAGGTGGATAGAAAATGGATAGGAGAGAAGATAGGTGGAGAGGAGACAGACAGGTCAAAGAGGCGGGGATGGAGCCAGTAAAGGTGAGTGTAGGTGGGGAGGTAGGGAGGAGATAGGTCAGTCCAGGGAGGACGGACAGGTCAAGGTGGCGGGATGATGTTAGTAGGTAGGAGATGGGGGTGGGGCTTGAGGTGGGAGGAGGGGATAGGTGGGAGGAAGGACAGGTTAGGGAGGCGGGGACGAGCTGGGCTGGTTTTGGGATGCAGTAGGGGGAGGGGAGATTTTGAAGCTTGTGAAGTCCACATTGATAACATTGGGCTGCAGGGTTCCCAAGTGGAATATGAGTTGCTGTTCCTGCAACCTTCGGGTAGCATTGTTGTGGCATTGCAGGAGGCCCACGATGGACATGTCGTCTGAGGAGTGGGAGGGGAAGTTGAAATGGTTTGCAACTGGGAGGTGCAGTTGTTTATTGCGAACCGAGTGTAGGTGTTCCGCAAAGCGGTCCCCAAGCCTCCGCTTGGTTTCCCCGATGTAGAGGAGGCCACAACAGGAACAGCGGATGCAGTATACCACATTAGCAGATGTGCAGGTGAACATCTGCTTAATGTGGAAAGTCTTCTTGTGGTCTGGGATGGGGGTGAGGAGGGAGGTGTAGGGGCAGGTGTAGCACTTCCTGCAGTTGCAGGGAGAAGTACCGGGTGTGGTAGGGCTGGAGGGGAGTGTGGAGTGGACAAGCGAGTCATGGAGAGAGTGCTCCCTCCGGAAAGCAGATAAGGGCGGGGAGGGAAAAATGTCTTTGATGGTGGGGTCGGATTGCAGATGGCAGAAGTGTCGGAGGATAATGCGTTGGATCCGGAGGTTGGTGGGGTGGTACGTGAGGATGAGGGGGATTCTGTTTTGGTTGTTATTGCGGGGAGGGAGTATGAGGGATGAGTTGCAGGAAATGCGGGAGACACGGTCGAGGGTGTTCTCGACCACTGAGAGGGGGAAGTTGTGGTCTTTGAAAAACGAGGACATCTGAGATGTTTGGGAGTGGAATGCCTCATCCTGGGAGGAGATGCAGAGGAGGCGAAGGAATTGGGAATAGGGGATGGCATTTTTGCAGGAGGGTGGGTGGGACGAGGTGTATTCTAGGTAGCTGTGGGAGTCGGTGGGCTTGAAATGGATATCGGTTTCCAGGTGGTTGCCAGAGATGGAAACAGAGAGGTCCAGGATGGAGAGAGAGGTATCAGAGACAGTCCAGGTGAACTTAAGGTTGGGGTGGAAGGTGTTGGTGAAGTGGATGTTTCTCTCTGTTGTACACACTAACCAAGGCCCTACTTCTAATTGTACAAGATCTGCCCTTGTTTGATCAAAATGCAATACCTCAGAAGTATCCAAATTAAACTCCACCTGCCCACTCCTCAGCCCATTGACCCAATTGATCAAGATGTATTTGAAATCTTAGATAACCTCTGCACTGTCCTCTATACTACCAATTTTGGTGTCATCCACAAACTTACTAGCAATGCCTGATATATTCTCATTCAAATCATTTATATAAGTGGCAAAGAAAAGTGGGCCTGCACCGATCCATGTGGAACACTACTGGTCACAGCCCTTTGGTCCAAAAACAAACCCCAGCATCACTGTCTCCTGCCATCAAGCCAATTTTGTTTCCAGTTGGCTAGCTCACCCTGAATCCCATGTGATCTAACTTTACTAATTGGTCTACAAATGCAGAACCTAGTCAAAGGCTTTTCTAAAGCCCAAGTAAACAATGCCTACGGCGCTGCCTTCATCAGTCTTCTTGGTTACTCTCTCAAAAAAAACTCAATCAAATTTGAGAGACACGATTTCCCTTGCACAAAGCCATGCTGACTATCCCTAATCATTCCTTGAGTGTGCATCCTGAGTGAGCAAAGAATTATACTGATGACCAATTTTAGGTGCGTCAGGTGCGTACCATGCACTATAAGTGACATATCAATACATAGAGATAGTAGGAACTGCAGATGCTGGTGAATCCGAGACAACAAGGTGCAGGGCTGGATGAACACAGCAGGCCAAGCAGCATCATAGGAGCAGAGAGGCTGACGTTTCGGGCCTAGACCCTTCTTCAATACACAGAGCAGCTTTGTTTGTGTACAGAAGGAACAGGTATGCTGACATGTTGTTTCAACTCAACAATATTAATGACAGCCTTTCTCTGGTTATAGCATTGACCTGCAAAATGAACCTGTCAGACTCAACCCAACTGGTTTAAACAAAATTAAAGCTTACCAGTTAACTGTCAGTCACAATTAACTGGTATGTTCTCTGTGGCAATGACTCCACTAATCAGGGTTCACTTGCCAATTAGGCAGCGCTCTTCCCTCTTACAGTACAAATATTGTTTTCTTTTACTTTGGGATTTCTTGTGAATTGTCCTTAAATGCAAAACATCAATCCTTGTCAAAATATCTTTGACTTTCAGCATTATTCAAGTTCTGTACTTCTAAGTGAATATAGCATAGTGACTGCCATATGGATAGTTTTGGCGGAAGAAAGTTGAGAATAAAAGCATCTTTTGTTGGAGTCATTTAAAATGTTCATCATATTTCCTGATTTGAGGATGTTTTGAGCTGCTTAATTAACAGATGAGTAAACCACAAATGCAATCTCTGCTGAATATGAAACATGTTGATGTTGGCTGTGCAGACCACAATTGATTATTAAGTTACGAGAGGATCGAACTTTAAGGAAGAAATTGATTAATATGATAACTTGCTGGCCACTGTGTGCAAATGACTTTATTTATCAATGCTGCAACTTTAAATAGTGAAGTAAGAAAGTTTTAAAAAATGTAAGGAGTAGCTTTGTTGCTGTAGCATTGATCATAAATTAGAAAATCAAAATATCTGAAAACATTTGATAATGGAATAGTTTA
This sequence comes from Rhincodon typus, assembly GCF_021869965.1. Lineage (NCBI taxonomy): Eukaryota > Metazoa > Chordata > Chondrichthyes > Orectolobiformes > Rhincodontidae > Rhincodon > Rhincodon typus. The sequence continues at coordinate 137,759,390 of NC_063332.1, read as the reverse complement.
GGTTAGATGGGCTTCAGATTGGTTTCACAGGTCGGCGCAACATCGAGTGCCGAAGGGCCTGTACTGCGCTGTTATGTTCTATGTTCTATGTTCTATTTCTTTAACAATAAGGTCAATATCATTTTTGATGTAAGTAGTAAATGTAAAAATCAGTGTACAATTTGAAATATTGTAACTATGCGTTCCTGGGTGTGAGAACTTGCAAAATGAACTAAATCACCGAATATAGTAGAAATGCTTATAAATTCTCGCACTTCATTCTCTCTTTTCCCAAATTTCATGTAGTATTGTCCCAATTACCAATGCAGGTCAGTCTAATGTCTCCATTGAATGAACGTTTGCTGCTGTAGTATTCGCCAAATACTTTTGTATTATATTTATGAGCAAAATACCAGTTTCAGATTGTGATCAATTGAAGTGCTGGTGTTGTTGCTCAAGAAGTTAAAACTAAATAAATCTCTCAAGCTTGGATTTATTCCAAATCCTCAAAATACTGCTTCAAAGATATTTCACGTTTTGCCTTTGTGAAAATCCTGCTTGGGATGATAGCTGCTTGTTTTCCTGCATGTTCAAGATAGTAAAGAGGAAACTGCTGTATGTGTTGCAAAAACCTCATCGATAATAGTATTTCTTTCCCTGTCCAAACAAAATATGATACAGGCTGCTTCTCAAGGGAAAGTGCTATGGAACAGCACAAATTGGGGATCTAATCCAAGCCTCTGTACATTTCCTGCAACATCTGTGCCCAGAAGTAGGATAATGCACAAAGCATTATGTGAAACTAGGGATAGCAATGTACTTGTCAGAAATGGCCCCTAAAACTAAAACAACATTCAAGTGAATTGTTAAATGGGGCACTATTCATGTGGACAGCGTGTACATCTGTTTGGTTTAGGCAGGAGTGCATTGTTTGAGGTGCTTATTTCTTCTTTGTACAATTTTCTTCTTGTTGCATTATTGTTTTGTTGTGAAATACAAGTATTATATTGTGTGTGATAGAAGTTGTGTGAGTAATACTGTATCTACAATTTAATGAATGTGTATTAAAACTTGAGGTTGCTCTATTAGTTAACTTCATTGGCAAATTACAAAAATTTGGATTCTTTCTTGACACAAAGGGAGGAAGAATTTGATTATACGGTTGTCAACACATCTGTTCAACTACAAGAGATGTGTAAACATTTAAATAGCTGGGCATGTTTATTAATATCTATTTACTCTTAACATCAAACATTTTATTTTAATCAGTTATTATATGATCATTCTAAGATGTTTGCTGTATGATGTCAGATATGGACCTAATATATTTAGTTTCCTGTTTTATTTGTGGACTTAATTATTTTCAATATCCTTCTTTGCTCTTTACCTCTCAGCAGCCTTTGATGTTGTTTCCCCTGGCTGGGAGGTTCAGAACAAGGGGTCATGATCACCATTCTGAAATGAGAACAGGGGAAATTTATTCACTTTGAGTGGTGAGCCAGTGGAATTCTTTACCACTGAAAGCTATGTAAGCCAATTCAGTGAATATTTTTAGGAAAGAAACAAAATCAACTTCTAGAATTTAAATGTGTTATGGGGTGTGGGGAGAGAGCAGGTTTAAGGCATTTGAGATAGAGGATCAGCCATGATCGTGTTGAATAGCAGTATGGGCTCAATGAGCAGAATGGCCTCCCCCAATTTTTTGTGCAATTCCAGCAATATTTCAGACAGTGTATTTCAGATTGCAGCTTAGTTTATAATGTTTTTTTCCCTATGTTGACTTTGGTTATGTTTCTAATCTCTTTCAGTCTATGCTCCTTAGTTACTTCTGCCACTGGAAACAGTTTCTCCTTAGTTATTTTGTCAAAACAATTCATAATTGTGACCGCAAATTGCATCTCAAACCTTTCTGCTGTCAGGAAAATAACTCCAAATTCAGATGTTACTTCATGTAATTGAAATCTTTCATCCTTTGTTCCCTTCTAGTACATCTCCACTGTAACCTCTCAAAAGTCTTGGCATTTATCTAAATTTTGGCCAGAAATTGGTCACAATACTCTATCTGGGGCTTAACCAACTGTATTATAAAGATTTAGCTAACTTCCTTGATTTTGTATTCTGTTTATAAAGTCAAGGATTTCATCTGTCTCTTTTAAATTACCCTCTTGATTGGAGATGCACAAGCTTCCTGAAGTATTGTGTACACCGTCCAGTCTGTAATGTTTCAGCATTCATGGTAAAGTTGCACTACATAGCTACATTGGCCTTTAAAATTTTTGAGAAGATTTGTAGCTCAGGTTGTGGATGAAGTTGTAGCCTTGCTCGCCGAGCTGGTGTGTTTGATTGCAGATGTTTCGTCACCCTGCTAGGTTTATATAGCTGTACCCGATATACAAGCCACTGGAAAGCCGAACCGGAAGTAATGCCAACCACTCCAGCAAACCGAGGCATATGAATAACAAGCGGGACAGAACACCAACGCTTCACCGGAGCTGCACTCACCTAGCAGGGTGAGAAAACGTCTGCAAACAAACACGTTGCCTCGGCAAGCAAGGCTACAACTACATTGGCCTTTCTTGTTTTTCTTGCTGAAATGGATTACTTCACACTTCTTGTGCTAAATTTCACCTGCCATTTCATAAGCTGTCTGTGTCCTGAAATATGTTGCGATATCCTCTTTTTTCTCTTTATTATTTTTGAATTCTCTGTAATCTGCAAACTAAAAGGCAAAGGCAATTTGATGATACTGCAGCACATTTACGGTGAGATTCAAAAAGTCTGGTGATCAGTCTTGGCTCAATGAAGAGTGAAAATGACCATTTCAGGAGCAGCACCAAGCATCCTGAGGTATAAAGAGATTCTAACCTGGCAAACTGGCAATATGCATACTATAGACATATCACAAGAACTCGACAACCAATGAATACGATCCAGTTGAATTGTCATTGGATAAGAAACCAGGTATTCAAGTTGTTGGGAATCAAGGCGCTGAACAAGAGATAAAACAAATTTGAAACATTAACTGTTTGTCTCTCCACACATACTCTATTTATTTCGGATTTCCAGCATTTGCCATATTTTGCTTTAATTGCTGTGGGAACATGGATACAAATTCCATTGTGGCAGATCGTGAAATTTGAATTTAGTAAATAAACCTTGAATTAAAAGCTAGTCTATTGGTGACCGTTAACCACTATCAACTGGGTTGAAATCCCATCTGGTACATTGAGACCCTTTAGGGAAGAAAATTTGCCATCATCTCCTTGTTCGGCCTACATGTGACTTCAGATCCATAACAATGTGGTTGACTCTTAAATGTGCTCTGAAATGGTCTAGCAAGTCACAGTTTTATCAAGGACAAAGAAACCTTCTCCTAATTATTACCTGCAGGATTTCCTCCGTGTTGTATCTTCAGCCCAACCAGTGCCGTTGCTTTATCGATGACTTTCATTCCATTATAAAGTCGGGGTGTGAATGTTCATCGATGACTGCACAATGTTCAAGACTATTGTGATTCCTTGGATACTGTAGCAGTCCATGTTCAAAAGCACAAAGACTTGTACAACATTCAGGCTTGGGCAGATAAGTGCCAAGTAACTTCTGTGCACTACAACAGACAGGTAATGATCATCTCTAACAAGAGAAAATTGACCGGTTATTCCTTGATATTTAATGATATTACAGTTGTTGAATCCCCCGATATCAGCATCTTGGGGGTTACCATTGACCAGAATCTAAAGTGGACCGACCAGAATCTAAAGTGGTCCAACCATATAGTTGATTACAAGGGCTGATCAGGCTTGGAATTATGTAGCGAATAACTTGCTTCCAGACTCCTCCAAAACATGTCCAACATCGACAAAGCTGGAGCGTTTGTGACCATCTTTCTGGTCAGGAATGCTGCATAATAGGCTATCATAGCCTTTTCCCACGAACCCAGAATCACCCCAATATTCAGTAATTTGCTTTGCTTAGCTTCAAAGGATGGCATGATGGCTCAGTGGTTAGCACTGCTGCCTCACAGAGCCAGGGACCTGGGTTGGATTTCACCCTCTGGTGACTACCTGTGTGGAATTTGCCATTCTCCCCATGCCTGTGTGGGTTTCGGCCTGGTGCTTGAGTTTCCTCCCACATTTCCAAGTAAATCCAAATTAGGTGGATTGGCCATGCTACATTGCCCAGAGTGTTCAGTGATGTGCAGGTTAGATGATTTAACATGGGAAATGCAGGGTTACTGTTTGGAGGGTTGGTGTGGACTTGTTAGGCCGAATGGCTTGTTTCCACATTGTAGGGATTCTGTGGATTCTCATGATACCAAGAAATGGCTGAGCGGGTTTGTAAAAGCTTTTATTACTGATTACACACCAGCTGTAATTCAGAGATTGTAAAAACTGCTGATGTTAGAGTCAGAGATAACACCGTGTGGAGCTGGAGGATCACAACAGGCCAGGCAGCATCAGAGGAGCAGGAAAGTTGACGTTTTAAGTTGGGACCCTTCTTCAGAAGAAAAAAGAAGAGCCCTGACCCAAAACGTCAGCTTTCCTGCTCCTGTGATGCTGCCTGGCCTGCTGTGTTCCTATAGCTTCACACTGTGTTATCTATTAGCTGTAATTCAGAGGACTTGCATTCCAGAGTTAAGTTCCTGGTCAAGCTATTCCACTGCAGCTAAAGCTCTGGTGTCTGCCTAATGAAATGGAAAATTGTGTTCAGTTATGTCTTAGCTACAAAAGCAAACCAAATTCCCCTCAGTCCATCGCATCAAAATCTACCACCTAACTATTCTGATCCTATTTTCCAATTCTTGGCCCATAGTCCATAGTTTTGTATGCCTTGTGATCGTAAGTTCACGTCTAAATACTACTTACATTTTGCTAAAGTTTCTGCCTCTACACCCTTTCATGCAGTAAGTTCCAGATTCCTGCCACCCTTTGGGTGAAAGCGCTATTCGTCTTATCTCCCCAAACCTCCTGTTCTTTACGCACCCTGGTCACTGATTCTCTCCATCAAGGGGAAAAGTTTCTTTTTATCTACCCTATCTATGTCCATTATAATTTTATACATCTCAATCATTTTCCCTCTCAGTCTCCTTGGCTCTATCGACAAACTAGGGTTGTTTTCCTTTCTCTCATCATAACTGAAACTCTCTAGGTCGGGCAACATCCTGGTAAATCTCCTCTGCATCCTCTCCAGTGCAGTCACATCCCTCTTATCATGTGGATTCCAGAACTGTACACTACACTCTTGCTATGGCCTAACCAATGTTTTATACAGTTTATGTATAACCTCTCTGCTCTTAAACTCTATGTTTCGACTAATGAAGGCAAGTATCCCATATGTCCCCTTAACCTCTTCATCTTCCTGTCCTGATATTTTAAAGGAGCAGTTTACATGCATGCCAAGGTCCCTTTGATCCTCGGTGCTTCCCAAGATTCTCCCCAAGATGCATTCGCTTGCGTTGTTTGCCCTGTCCAAGCGCATCACCTCACATTTAATCTGAATTGAATTCCATTTGCTACTGATCAGCCCTTTGATATCCTCCTGTATTCTAAGGCTAACTGCCTCACTGTTTACCACCCACCATGACTTCACGAAAGCGAAATGATGCTTAACTAATCTGCTGAAGATTTTTGATGATGTAACTAGTACACAAATGAGGGAGAATCCGTGGTTGGGTTGTGTTTGGATTTCAAGAACGCTTTTGATAAGGGTCCACATAAGAGTCTTGAGGGCAAACTAAAGTTTGCTGGCATGGATTTAGAAGATTTGTAGCTGGGGTTGTGGATGAGGTTGTAGACTTGCTCGCCGAGCCGGTTGTTTGATCGCAGATTTCTCATCACCCTGCTAGGTAACATCATCAGTGCACCTACAGTGAAGAGTTGGTGTTCTGTCCTGCTTGCTATTTACATGTCTTGGTTTGCTGGGCTGGTTGGCATCACTTCCGGTTCTGTTTCTCAGTGGTTTGTGTATGGGGTCCAGTTCAATGTGTTTGTTGATGGAATTCCGATTGGAATGCCAGGCCTTCAGGAATTCCCTGGCATGTCTTGGTTTAGCTTGTGCTACTAAGGATATACGGAGTACAAGTCAAACAGACATTCCAGCGGATTCCTGGAGGCCTGGTGTTCCAACCGGAACTCCATCAACAAACACATTGAACTGGACCCAATATTCAAACTACTGAAAAGCTGAACCGGAAATGATGCCAACCACCTCAGCAAACCTATGCACATAAATTATAAGCAGGACAGAACACAAATGTTTCACTGGAGGCGCACCAACGATGTTACCTAGTGACGAAACGCCTGGAATCAAACACACCAGCTCGGCAAGCAAGTCTACAGTCTCCTGGTTTGAGAATTGGTTGATAAACAGAAAGTGTGTGGAAATAAATGGCTCTTTTTCTCTTAGCAGGCAGAGACTTGTGATGACTAGCAGGTGTCACTAATTGGGCTCCAGCCATTCCTGATTATATATAAATGACTTGGATGAGGGAAACAAATGTAAGATTTCCCAGTTGGCTGACAAAACTAGGAGGGATTGAGAGTTGTGAGGCAGGTGGAAGGAGGCTTCAGGGTATTGTTATCATGTTGAGTGTGTGATAGATGCAGTATAACATGGCTCAATGTGAAGTTATACACTTTGTTGTGAAAAACAGAGAGTAAGAATATTGCTCAAATGGTGATATATTGGGAAGCGTGGATGCACATATGAGTGTGTATGACTGTATACCAGTCAGTGAAAGTAGACAGGCAGCGTAGCAAGCAATTAAGATGACAAATGGTATGTTGGCCTTCATTGTAATAAGATATGAGTTTAGAAATAGGGTTGCCTTCCTGAAGTTGTACAGGGGCTTGGTGAGATGACATTTAGAGCATTGTGTGCAGTTTTAGCCTACGTAGGAGGTGACATATAAGGAAAGGCTGAATTGACTGGGCTTGTGTTCACTGGAATTTAGAAGAATAAGGAGGAGTCTCCTAGACACATATAAAATCCTGATGGGACTGGACTAGCTGGATGCAGGAAGAATGTTGTCAATATAGATATAAAATAGATATTCAGAATAAAAAGAGGAGTAAGTATGTGACAGGCAACATTGAATAAATATATTGCCATTACCTTATTGAGAACTTCAAAGCAAAACACCTTTTCAGTGGGACAGATTTAACTGAGGATTTAATGTAATGGCTGGGAAATCACAGAAAAGGCAGCAGAGGTTAGATGATAATGGGGTGATGGTACAAGGGAAAGGGGATAGCTATGGGATAAGCAAGAAAACATAAGATGCATCTAGAGGAGGTGCAGACACTAAGAAAACCATAACAAGCACTTGCTATCAGAAAAAATAAGAGTAGTAATTGTGACCTGAAGTCGTTGAACTCAGCATTGAGTCTGGATAGCTAAAATTGATTGATTAAATAAGATGTTGTTATTTAAACTCACTTTGAACTGCATTAAATGGTTTTTCAAGCTCACTTTGAGCTGCGTTGAACAGGGTAAGAGGGAATCGAAGAGGAATGGTTGAATTCACATGTTAAGTGAACAGCTACCAAATTGAACGGAATTGTTTGGTAAAGCAGTTACCCAATTTGCAGTTGATCTCTCCAGTGTCGTGGAGATTCCTTACTTTATGCTAAATAAATACAAGTTTCACCTACCTGGAGGGAGTTTTTAGAGTCTTGGATTTTGGGAAGTATCGTGAAAGCATACCTATGTCAAATGATGATTTGTAATCCATTGGCTGGAAACATGAATTCAACTTTTAAAAATAGACTCTCTCTTTCTTTGGTGTTGAGACCGAAGATGACTTTGAGCTAGCAGCCAAAAATGCCTATCTCAATTTGTAATACTGTACCTGCCAAATCCCAATCTATTGCAGAATGGCTTTTCTGCAAATCCTACCAAAAACTGTAACCTCCTAAGGAACATGAAGGACCCACATCTCCTGCTCTGTTTATAAGGCATTAAGGTAATCTTGGGTGGTAAGCTTTAAGACTTTGGGAGCCTGGCTAAGAGAGCCTTCTGAGGGAAAGCAGCTGTGATTTAGAGAGAAGATCAAAGTGGGGTACCTGTTTGCTGATGATGAACACCCATGGATGCTCTTGTCGCAAACCGACATCTTAAAAGAATTCAACCCAATCCTACCGTCACCAGAAGAGAGAATTGCTGGCTGTCATTAGCCTCTTCTTTGTCTTAGAGAAAGCACCATCTAAATGACAATGGTACAAATGGCATAACTAGCTAATATTCCTGACACAAGAATCGATGGAGAAATTGTTCCTGACAGAAGAGTCAATGGAGAAGGCACAGAACATTCCGGAAGACGTGTTGGCCTGGCTGTAATTTTGAGAGACTAAATTTTTTTATTTCTATATATAGGTGGGACTTGTATTTATTGGAACAGCATGCCATTAGAATCTTACATTATTTGGGAATAGTTAGTAGTTAGAAGGGATTTATTAGGTTTGTTAATAATTTAGTTAATTTGTTCATTGTTAGAATTAGATAAATAAATTGTCACTTGTTGATTTTAAAGTGCATTTCAGGGATTTATTTTGTTTAACCACTAGAAGTTGCTGAAAGACAGGTTACACCACTTTTCACACTCCTTTTACAGATTATAGGACAAGGTGCCTTTGGGTTTTTTGGTTTCAGTTCTCAGAAGGGGGGTGTCGGCGTCTGCTTTATAACAGGAAGCAACATTTTCTCTTATTGGAGGGATCAATGACTAGGGGCATAGATTTCAGTTAAGGGGCAGAACATTTAGAGGCGATGTGAGGAAGAACCTTTTCGGTTAGGGTTGGTGGAAATCTGGAAACTGCTGTCTATCAGGAGTGGTAGAAGCAGAAACCTTCATAACATTTAAGAAGTATTTAGATGTGCACTTGCAATGCTGAGGCATTCAAGGCTAATAGTCCAATTGCTAGAAAATTGAATTGGAATAGTTAGGTGGCTGTTTTGAAAAGGCAGACGTGATGGGCCAAAGGGTAATTTTTATGCTGTGGACCGCTATGACACAGTACGTGCATTCATGAGGTTGGAGCAACCCTGCCATTCCTTTAATTAATAATTAATCTTGTTGCTGCTTAACGAAACCTTATCAATACTAATAAACTGTGAAACTATGGATGCATCCTTGCTGGTGATGACGAATCTGATTATTACTTAATATCTTCTAATTGTGAACTTGTAAATGTAAATCACAGAATTGTAGCTGTGGCCCACCATATTCCCAATGTCTCTATGAGCATTTTAACATAGTTCGAAATCTTATCCTTTTATCCTGTTAATTATCAGCTACTAACTTGTTCCTTATTTTCATTGCTTCATATTTTTACTATTTTAATCTACCAGCGTGGAATCTTAATCCCTAAATATCAGTACTCACCAGCCAATTAAACTTATGACTTTCCTAAGATTTCACAGCTTCATGCTCAAACCACAGCTCTTGACTTTCCACAAGTGGCAGTATCTAGTACTGAAGTCCCCTGACCTCTTACTGTCTCTTATGATTATTTTTTTCAACTTGGAAGTTCTCTGACTGCTTGCTGTCTCGTGTTTTTCATTATATAAACGCCAAAATCCAATGAACACTCTCTCAGGTCCTCCTTTCATTTGTTTTTCTAATTGGTACTGACTGCTTCTGGGTCGTCTTTTTGCCTTGCTTTTCTCAACTGTCATGACTTTACATTGGAGTCAGCTGTCTGGAAGGAGAAGTTACGAAAGAGGAAATTTGCTTGGCCTTATCTATCATTGTTACTTCTGTCACTTCATTTGAGGGGGGCATTTACTCAGTGCCATGAATTTGTGGCATGGATTTTCAGATGACTGAACAGGCTGATTCTTGACCTGCAGATCTTTGGAAACGTGGAACAGGTGTGAGGTATTGAGATCTTGATTGTAGCATTTACTTCCTTTTCATTCCTTCTCTGCTGCAGTTCTGCCTCATCACAAAGGTGTTTGGACTTGTGCCATGGTGTAACCTGATGGCCAAATTGTTGCTATTTTGAATGATTGCTAGCAAGCTCCTCCCAGTTATTAGCCTCAAAGCTATCCAACGCAAGGCTGCATCATAGAAACTTTCCAATAAACTTTAAGCAAATGATTTTGGATAAAGAAAAAAATTCTTTGCAACCCTCAAATTGTAGAATTGGAGAGGAATCAATCTTTGGATAGAAACATAGAAATTAGGAGCAGGAGCAGTTCATGTAGCTCTTCAAGCCTGCTCCACCATTTGTTATGATCATGGCTGACCCTCTGTATCAAAGCCATATTCCTGCTTGCTTTCCATATCTCTTGATGCCTTGAATATCTAAAACGTTATCAGTCCCTTTCTTGACTCTATGACCTGTCCTCCACAGCTTTTCGTGGTTGCGGATTAGAGGAGTTGACCACCCACTGAGTGAAGTTTCCAAATGAGGTTTTGCTCATCGTAATCCACCCCTTATCCTGAGACTGTGAACCCTGGTTTTAGACTTCTCAAATATGGGAAATGCCCTCCCTGCATCTAGTCTGTGTAGCACTGTTAGAATTCTATACATTTTCAATCGAATCACTTCTTGTTCTTCTAAAGTCTAGTGAATACAGGCCCAGTAGAACCAGTCCACCCTCATACAACAGTCATGCCATTCCTGGTATCCGCCTAATGAGCCTTTGGTGCTCTCTCTTTCTGGCAAGTATGCCCTCTTTTAGGTAGGGAGACCAAAGCTGCACATACTAACCATGGGTATGTTGCCACCAAGTCCCTGTTTCATTGCAGTAAGACATCCCTACTTCTGGACTCTAATCCTCTTGCAGTGAAAGCCACCTTAGGATTTGCAGCCTTAATTGTTTGCTGCACCTGTTTATTTTCATTGGTATACCAAGACACTCTGATCCCTTTGTACATCCACACTTTCCAATGTACCACCATTTAAATAATAGTCTTGTTCTCTGTTTTCATACCAAAGTACAAAACAGCACATTTCCCCACATTATACTGCTGCCGTTAGTTTCTCCACACACTCAACTTGGTTAGGTCATCCGGAAGCCTCCTTGCTTTCTCCTCAACTCTCAACGCCACCTAGTTTTGGATCATCAGCAAACTTGGAAATATTGAATTTGGTTACCTGATTCAAATCACTTGATATAGTCATGAACAACTGGAGCCAAGTACTGATTCCAGTGGTATACCACACCTGCCTTCCAAAAAAGACCCATTTATTTCCACATTCTGATTCTGATCTTGAAATCCAAATAGACCAGATCCACTTTTTCTTTCTATTCTACTAGTTACATCCTTAAACTCTAGTAGATTAGTCAAATATTATTCCCTTTTCATAAACCCATGCTGGCATCATCTGATCTTGTTAACGCTTTCCAAGTGTTCTATAATTTCAACTTTTTATAACAGACTTCAGCATTATTTTGTTGTTAGGCGAACTGGTCTGTAATTCTGTTTTATCTCTCTGTCATTTTATTTTTTAATTGTGGAGTTATATTTGTGAATATATCCTCCAATCGGTAGGATCTGCTTCAGTGACTACAGAGTTTTTGAAGATGGCCACCGATGCATCCATTATTTCAAGGGCAATTCTGGGATGCTGTCCTTTGTCAGCCTTTAACCCCATTAGTTTCTCGAGCACTAATTATTTTACTAATACAGATTTCCTTTAATTTCTCTCTCTCACATGACCTTGATTCCTAAACATTTCTGAAAATTATTTGTCTTCTCTATTATGAAAACAGAACCAAATTATGTGTTTAGTTTCTCTGCCATTTCTTTTCTCCCCATTATAATTTCTGACTGTAAGGAACTCACATTTGTCTTCACTAATCATTTTGCTGTTTATTTATTCCTGGAACTGTATGCTGTATTTTCCTCATATTGACCTTGTTGTCCTCTTTTGCTGAATTCTAAACTGCTCCCAGACCTTAGACTTGCTGTTTTTTATGGCAATTTTCTCTGTCTTGTCTTTGGAACTAACACTGTCCTTAATTTCTTTAAGCCATGGTTGAGCCAATTTTCCTGCCCTCTTTGTACCAGATAGGAAGAACAATTATTGTAAACCATACGTATTTAGATTAAATATTGGCCACTGCTAATTCACTGCCGACTCTTTTGGAAAGGTTGCTAATCCATCATTGCTTAGCCATACCTTGTACCATTGTAGTTACCTTTATTTAGACTTGGGTTCCTTTTTTAGATGCCAGTTCATTTTATGATGTGCGAGGTCTGTTGGAGGACAGCCAAGATGGTTGATTCATCCTTTCTCATTGCACAACCCAGGATAGCCTACTCGCTAGTTGGTTCCTCAATGTATTGGTCTAAGAAGCCATCATGTATACACTCCACAAAATCCTCCTCTGCAGTATTAATGCTAATTTGGTTTGCCCAATTTATATTTTTAATTTATCAGTCATAATTACAGTTTTATCCTTAAAGGAAGCTGTAAATGCATTGGAGGCTGTTCAGAGGAAGTTTATCACATTGATATGTTCAGAAGAATGGGGAGTGACTTGATTGAAGTGTATAAGAATCTGAATGGTCCTACCAAGTTGAACATAGAAGGGATGTTTGTTCTTGTGAGTGAATCCAGAGCTAGGAGTGTCCTTTCAGGAAAGATGTAAGTTTTTTTGAGTTGGGTTCCAAACGGATACTGCTTTAGAAGGCAGTGGAGGCGGATCATTGAATATTTTTAAGGAGCAGGTGAATAGATTTTGAGAGGCAAGGGAATTGAAGTGATTTCAAAACATGAATGAAACAGCCATGATCTTGGTGAATGGCCTACTTCTAAGTTGTGTCTCGTGCATTCACTTAACATAATTTTCTTCTATATTCTAAGTGTGTGGTTATTTCAGATTTGGCATTCTTATAATTGTCCTGATTGACACAAGATGAAAAGCTTTGGGAATAGGTCTATTTTTAGGAACGTTCAAATGCTTTATGCAAAGGTGAACATCTTAGTTTTTTTGCTGTTTACTTAAAAATTGGTTTTCTTTATTTTCCCATTTTTAGTTTTTCTCAATATGCCAGTTTAGATGGGGTGGGGAACAAGATTTTCGCAATAAAGTTACTTAGCTGCATTCCTTTTACACAACAGGCGGCATGGTGGCTCAGTGGTTAGCACTGCTGCCTCACAGCACCAGAGACCCGTGTTCGATTCCAGCCTTGGGCTGTGTGGAGTTTGCCCATTCTCCCTGGTCTTCGTGGGATTCCTCCCACAGTCCAAAGATGTGCAGGCTAGTTGAATTGGCCATGCTAAATTGCCCGTAGTGTTCAGGGATGTGTAGATTAGGTGGATTATAGGGTGATGGGATGCTCTTGAGTGTCGGTGTGGATGTTGGGCCGAAGGGCCTGTTTCCACACTGTAGGGATTCTTAAAAAAAATCTGTTTTTCTTTGAAACTCTTGGATTGTAACTACAACATCTGCTCCCATTAGAGCTTCTTTATATTCCTGCCACAGCTGTAGCTCTGAAACCCATCCTCACTTTTGCTTCCACTTTCACTGCTGCTGTTGTCGATCTTTGGGCGGTGGGGTGGGGTGGGGTGGTCCCTAATCCTTATATTCTATCTGTTGCTGTCACTCCCAGTTGCCATCCTTGCTGTCGGTCTGGACCTTGGTTTGCCGCTTTTTATATTTGTGTCTTTGTTCTGCTCTAACTCCTGCCTTTGCCCCTTTATGTTGCCATTCTTTATATCCAACTCTCCTGTCTCTCTCACTCTTGCCACTGATGTTGCTCACCTGTGAAATAACTGATGCAATTATTTCTGTCAAATATTTCCCTTGAAATAAAATTCCTACCCTTGAAATGGATGTCAACAAAATAATTCCCACTCCAATCAATCCCTGCCATTTTTCTGTCTAACATTTCTTGGTCAACTATTCAGCTAATTGACACCGTGGTTCAATGTTGCATGCCCTGCTTGGACAGCAGGGCTTATTTGAAACAAATTTAGTTTTTTAATCACAGTGACTATGACGAATGGCGTCAGCATACTAGCTGTTGAATGTAATGAATAATCTTTCATTTACTTTTAGATGCATCAGTCTCCTACATTGACAGTGATCTGCTGTTCAGTTTATTGGAGCCATCTAAAACTTCTGATGCCTTAGTATGGTTTATTGCTTGAACTGATCTATATATGGAAGCTAGTTCATGAATTGAGTGGAGAAAAAAACTTCCACAAATGATTAAGAAGGGACTGTTGAAACGAGCAGCAATTTAAAAAATAATAATTTGAAATTTAAATTCAGGCCAATTTGTGTTATTATCCTAAAGTTCAGTTGCTTTAATAGATTACTGAATTAGGAACAACAGGAACTTATTTGGATCAGAACCACTTATTATTAAAATGGCGTAGATGACAATGACTTTGTAATGCAAAGATAACGAAAATTGGCTCTTGCATCTCATTGAGTTCTTAGCTGGATTAATAATTTTAATAACTATTTTGGTCTGTTACTAGGCAGGTGTTGCTGTAAAGGATAACAGTTACTACTCATCCTACTCCGTTTTCTTGAACTGCTGTAGTCCGTGTAGTACAATTACATCCACAATGTTGTTAGAAAGAAATTGACCACGTTTGCGATCTTTGGCCTGGGGCGGCACGATGGCTCAGTGATTAGTACTGCTGCCTCACAGCACCAGGGATGTGGGTTCGATTCCACCCTTGGGTGACTGTCTGTGTGGAATTTGCACGTTCCCACCTTGTCTGCGGGGGTTTCCTCCGGGTGTTCCGGTTTCCTTCCACAGTCTAAAGATGTGCAGGATAGGTGGATTGGCCGTGCTAGATTGACCATAGTATTTAGGGATGTGTAGCTTAGGTGAGTTATTAGGGGTTGAGTCTGAGTGGGATGCTCCAAGGGTCAGTGTGGACTTGTTGGGCAGAAGGACCTGTTTCCACACTGTAGGGATTGTATGATTCTATGATTCTAAATCTTCTGATCCATGCTAAAACTGCTGCATCCTACACTGATCAGTCAGGAACCAACACAATTAGCTTGGTTATGTTTGAGAGTCCAACTTCTGGTCCAGTAACCAGAAGAACTTCCTCCGTGCAGGAAACCAAGGGACCTTCAAAGAGAATTGGTACAGAAAACCTACCCCAATTTTCCAACAGTAGGTGGCAAATAGTAAGTTTAAATATATAGTTTGAATAGGTGAGTGGATGAATTTGTGAATGGATAGGTGGGTGAGCATGGTAAGTGAGGTAGCCAGGAGGTGGGTGGCAGTTGATTTGAGACATGGTAGGGTCTGGTCTGGTCCCATCGTAGCAGGGCTGCTAGAGAGGTTGAATATTGGAGCAGAGCAGTTGGACGTGGAGGGTTAGCGTGATCATTACACGCAGTTGGATCAGTTTGGAATCCGGTAGTTGATTTAGCCAGTGGGTGTTGAGACGGGTAGCTTTAGGCGGGAGGGGATCGGGGTAAATGTTTGAGGTGGGATTTCTGGAGTTGCCCAGCAGTTAGACCAGGATTTTTCTGTCTAACATTTCCTGATTAACTAGTCAGGTAAATGACGCAGAGCTGCCTGAGGTCTTCATCTTGAATTCAGAATTGGAGGTGCTAGTGTAGTTGTTGTGGAAGCAGGGAACTTGTCCATTGAAAGTTCAGACTTCTTTGACCATTCCCATGGAGAGGTGAGAAGAACTGGACCATTAAATTAAATAGCTTTGAACAGACCCATCCTTCTTCCCAAAAATCCACTGTGCAGAGATTATATAAATCAACACTAACTGTGAAATTGAAGGGGCGGCACTGTGGCTCAGTGGTCAGCGCTACTGCCTCACAGCACCAGAGACCCAGTTTGATTCCACTCTCGAGTGACTGTCTATGTGGAGTTTGCACGTTCTCCCCGTGTCTGCATGGGTTTTCTCCAGGTGCTCCGGTTTCCTCTCACAGTCCAAAGATGTGCAGTCTAGGTGAATTGGCCATGCTAAATTGCCAATAGTGTTCAGGAATGTGTAGATTAGGTGGGTTATACGGGGAGCAGGTCTGGGTAGGATGCTCTGAGGGTCGGTGTGGGCTTGTTGGGCCAAAGGGCCTGTTTCCACACTGTACGGATTCTATGATTCTATTCTAAAACATTTCTTCAAAAATCATTCTCAGTTGTTAACTTTGTATACAGGAGGCAAAGTGGCTTATTAAGGGTGGAATGGTGGCTCAGTGGTTAGCACTGCTGTCTTGCAGCTCCAGGGATCCAGGTTCAATTCCACCCTCAGGCAAATGTCTGTATGAAGTTTGCACATTCTCCCCATGTCTACGTGGGTTTCCTCCCACAGTCCAGAGATGTGCAGGTTAGGTGGATTGGCCATGCTAAATTGCCCATAGTGTCCAGGGATGTGTAAATTAGGTGGATTAGCCATGGGATATGCAGGGTTACAGGGCTAGGGTGGGATGCTGTTTGGAGAGTTGGTGTGAACTTGTGGGGCTGAATGGCCTATTTCCACACTGTAGGGATTCTGTGATTCTATGAAATAAAAATATTCTGCCATGTACAGTAAAAGTGCAGTTGCCACATAGAGATTAATTTGCATTGATGTTGCAGCCCAGAGGTTCTAACTTTCCTTCAATTCATGTAGTATAAGATTTAGATGTGGCCACCTCTAAATTGAAAGAAAAAGGGCTCTTTTTCTAAAGTCGTCATTTTTCCATAATGGTATATTTATAAAGGAGAGTATAATGTAAAGGAAGTGCATTCTTAATCATAGTTAAAATAGCTAGCACACCAAGACACTTCGCTTTAGCTCTGAAGAGTCATCTCGACTCAAAACACTAGCTTGCGTTAACTCCATGGATGCTGGCTGACTTGCTGTGAACTCCAGCATATTTTGTTTTTCGGTTCAGATTCCAGGATCTGTAGTAATTTGTTCCTATACCAAGAAACTAACTCAGTTAATGATCCTCCTGAAAAATGCTCAGTGACTTTATTTTATTTTTGGTATATAAGAAATTGCAAAGTGAGAAAGCAGATGATAGTTTAAATGTGCATTTACAAGTGAGTGGTAATCTGCTTGAGAGAATAAAATAAAAGCTGGAAATACCCAACAGGTCAAGCAGCATTTATTAAAATGGATGTAGTTAATTGTTCAGGTGATGACCTTTCATCAGTTCTGGGAAAAGCTAAAAATCCAATTCTTCCAGTTCTAGTCAGGGAGTAAGGGGACTACCCATCTGACTTTCCATCTTTCCAGTACGTTGAAGACTATATTAATGGCCTGAGTTGGACTGGAACTGGAGATGTTGTATGTATTCCACAGGCAAGAGAGGCATTGCTTAGACCCATTGCAGCACCTTTTAATTTGGAAGAAATAATTCATTTAAGACCAGTAAACTGTAAACAAAAAACTAATAAGGTGTTTTTTTTCTCATCTGTTTGGCATTCTCTCCTATAACTTCCTGTTTGGAGGTTTGTCCAAATCTTAGGAGCTCTGTGCTTTGTGATTTGCTGCTTTATCCGCTTACTGATGAGTGGATTTTCAAATAAGTGGTAAGCTCCTGTTTGTCAGTTGTTTTGAGATCCCACAATCAATTCATGCCCCAATGATAGACACTAATTCTTTGGATCTCAAGTTCAGGAAAACACAATCTGAATCTTTAAGTAGCAGTTTCCATTTTTGTGACTGGCCAAACAGAACTTTCCCATTTGCCGTTTTTTGTAAATTAGACCTTGTTTGTGTTCAGGCGAGCTGCCATTTTTCACTGGATTCTTCCATAACACTAGCAGCCCTCTCACTTTCTTAAGCTGCAGTGATTTTCATTTTAATATTTTGTGCCCTACTCCCCTCCATGCTACTAGTATCATGTACCATTCCTCTGCAAATTATCATATTGAAATCTGCTTTCTTGCCCTCTCCCCATTTTATTGTTCTTTCTTTAAGCATCCCTTTTGCCTTTCATTGACTTTAACTCATTTGTACTGTATTCTCTTCTAGTTATATACTACTTTCCTACTGCAGTCACTGCTGAAATGCTAACATGTTAAACATCACTGCTGTCTCTCAAATACTTCCATCTATCAATGAATACCATAAGAGGAGGTAAAAGTTGGCATTTTAAAAGGCCAATTAGAGTAGTGACTTATTTTTCCAAATAAATTGGGTTTGTGTGCAGTGTTTATAGAAATAAGTGTGACCACAGAATTGTTTTGCAGACAAGTGGCTGTTGGCCTTGATTGTTTTGTGTTTTAAATTAAGAGTCTGGTGTTTTAGAATCATTGAATAATCAAAGCAAAAAATATCATTCTATTTGTTTTGTCTGTGCTGGCTCTTTGCCAAAACCAGTCAACTTGTCCCACCTTTTCCCTATTGTTGTGCGCATTTTTTTCTCAAAATTATTAATTTCCTTTATATCAATTTTCTTTTGAAGGAATAAGTGAATATGACACCACCATGCTGTTAAGCAATCCATTTCTAAACTTGCCAATTCTTCCTCCCTGTTTGGCTTCTCCCATTTTACTGGGGATCGCCATGGTGCTGGTTGATTATCCCCATCAGTCACTTCTTGTCCCGCACGCATTCATCATCCAATCCTATTATGTTGAGGTTTCTTGCCTCTGAATTTTTCGATTGGATCTTGGAGTTTTTCACTTCTTCCTTGCTGCTTCATTTCTAATTCTCACTCCCAATCTTAATTTACCCACCTGATATATTAGTTTCTGCTGTTGTCTTTTTTCATTCCTGGTCACATGAACATCAGCATCTGCAACTCCTTATTATCCACTCAGTGTTCCTGTCTTGATATTGCTGACATTTCTGCTCGTCAGTCACTCTTTTTCTGTAAAGATATTTTTTGTCCTGTCACCTTGAATTCTTTTGCCAGTTGCTTTCAATGTTCTTAGGTTCTCAATCCTTAGACCAATGGGAACAGTTTCTCCTTGTCTGCTCTGTCCAAACCCTTCTATCAGTTCACTTCTCCAAGGCGAAGACCCCAAATTTTGGCTAACAGAAATCCATCGTCCTTGGAACCATTTCGTAAATGTTTTCTTCATTCTCTCTCGTGCCTTCACATCATTCCTAAAGTGTAGTCTTCAGAATTGGAATATTTTAATAAGGTCATCTTTTCAACTTCATTTTGCGAAACTTTTGATTTTACTGTAATCGAAAGAGCTGTTAAATTATTTCTTGAACATTACTTTTTTTTGACTGTTATGGATGTTAGCTAAATACTGTTTGAGCAGTGTTATTTATATAAATTATCATAGGATCCCTACAGTGTAGACACAGGCCCTTCGGCCCAACCAGTCCACACCAATCTCGGAGCATCCCACCCAGACCCATCCCCCATATAACCCACCCAAGCTACACATCCCTGAACACTACGGACAATTTAGCATGGCCAATCCACCTAGCCTGCACATCTTTGGACTGTGGGAGGAAACCGGAGCACCCGGAGGAAACCCATGCAGACACGGGAAGAATGTACAAACTCCACACAGACAGTCGCCCAAGGGTGGAATTGAACCTGGGTCCCTGGCGCTGTGAGGCAGCAGTGTGAACCATTGAGTCACGGTGCCACCCTAATATTATGTTGTGGCTCTCCCTGATAATTGTTCAGACACCTTCCTGAGTGTTTATTTCAGTCGGCTGCTTTCATGTGTGTTCTTGCAACCGTGTTTGTGTTTATTGTAGTACTTTACTGTTGAGTCCTAAAGGAATTACTGCTACCGACTTAGTGGTATTTTATAAAAGCAGTACTAGTTTTCCTTTGAAATTGCTTAATTCAGATTTCCCTTGATTGATAAAAGTCTCCTCTGCTGTTTTATTAAACAGAGTCTAGATGTTGCTGATTAATTTTACTCACTTTGGTTTTGAACTACAATTTGAAACTTTAATGTGTTTTATGGATATGTGTTAAAAACTTGCGTCTCAACTAATTAAATGATTTCTAAAAATACTGGCTATTCCCATTCTTTTAATAGTGCTTCCAAATTCTGAGCTGGAGCACTTTTTAAAATTAGAAACTTTTTTGGTGTTTAAACAGATAAATATTTCTGTTTAGTGTTACTTGTGAGTGGAAATGTACAGTCATGATCGTAGTGAAAATAGACTATCAATATTCAGCTTTTCTCATGAAATACAATGGTTTTCAAAAGGACACTGCTGACCTAAAATGGCTGCTGTGATCACCTAACAAGTTGAAGCAACCCACGTGAAATATACAAAAAGTGGCTGCCTTGAGATAACCATTTTTTAAATAAGATTCGCATTGCTGGTTTTATTCCACACTGGCATGATAATTTCAGATAATAGAGATAAAAGGTTACTTATGAAGAGTTCAGCTTGAGAAGACAATGGAGCAAGACTGAAATCTGATTTGTCTGGAAATTTCCAGAATTTTGCTGGCATCAACAAGCCAAAAGATACAGAAAGTTCCTCTCTTGCGTTCTCGCTGTCAAGCTAGGGCTCAGAAACTAACAAATGAAAAGCAGCTTTGAATATTAGCAATGTAGCTACACATCTCTAGCTTCACCATTACAGCAAAAACAAGGCAACAGGTAAACAGTTCGACTTTGGTTTCACTCTCACAACTCAGAATTTTTAAGCACTGCAGCAGCCTTTATTTTCCAGCACCAGATACTTCACTTCCTGCCATCCTCTTTGTATTCTATTTCTCTAACGCACTCTACAAAATTGATCATCACAGTCCTCTCACTGATCTTCCGGATAATGCCATTGTAATGTGGATTTGAATTTATTCCGATTGGAGTGCTTCAATTCAATTTGCTTTTCCTTTCCTGTATGGCAACAACTAGGTTCACATACTTTTAATACAAAACATGTAAATAAATTAAACAGTGATACCTTTCTTGCATATTAAAGAAGCCCATAGTTTGAAAGTGTTGGACCTGCATGTGGAACTGATTTCATAACTTTAGCTGACCAATTAATAGGACAGCATTCAATGTTAGATGACTTATACCAGAAGCAATCAGAAGTCGCCAGTTAGTAATTTAAATAAAAAAAAGGCCTGGTTCAAATCTTACTAGAACAAGCAGACAAATGCATAAAAGCAAAGAACAGTCTGAATGATTAGAAAATCTTAATTTTTATCCCCACTTATAACCATGTTTGATGTATTGTTTGACAATATGTTGTAAGATTTGCTTTTATATATTATTTGTGTGTGCATACACTGAACGTAGAACAGTACAGCACAGTACAGGCCCTTCAGCCCACGATGTTGTGCCGACCTATTATCCTACTCTAAGATCCAAAACTAACCTGCATATCCTTCAATTACTATCATCCATGTGCCTAACCAAGAGTCGCTTAAATGTCCCTAATGCATCTGACTCTACTACCGCTACTGGCAGTGCATTCCACACACCCACCACTCTCTGTGTAAAGAACCTATCTCTGACATCTCCCCTATACCTTCTTCCACTCACCTTAAAATTATGCCCCCTTGTGATAGCCATTTCCGCCCTTGGAAAAAGTCTCTGGCTATCCACTCTATCTATGCCTCTCATCATCTTGTACATCTCTATTATTTAGTAATGTATATTCATAATATATAGCATATGTATTTATTTCAGAGATTGGATTTCGAACTAATGGCATGTGGGTTTGTTCAATGTCTCTGAAGAGTTTTAATAATTTAACTTGTAATTATTTCTTGAGCCATAGAGTCAAATTCATATAGCATGGAAACAGACCCATGATTTAAAAAAATCAGCATGTGACAGACTTCCTGGCGAGTAATAGGATTTTGTTTTCATTGGAGAATTTTATTGGCCAATGAAATAAACAGTTGTATACAAGGTTTCATATAGAAACGTATGGATCCTTTTTTACCTTAAAGGAAACACTTATAGCTTGAAGAAATCTTATGGGTTTCAATTTTGCAGAAATCTTAGTTGAACATGGATTTGTAAGACAGTTGGTTCTGAAGAAGGGGGTTCATTTCAAACTATTAAGAAATGGATTACCTAGAGTCATAGAGTATACAGCATGGAAATAGACTCTTGAGCCCAACTTGTCCATGCTGACCAGGTTTCGTCAGCTGAGCTAGTTCCATTTGCCTACATTTGAGCCATATCCCGCTAAATCTTTCCTATCCATGTACCTGTCCAAATGTCTTTTAAATGTGGTAATAGTACCCTCTTCTACAACTTCCTTTATTAGCTTGTTCAATATACGCACCGCCTCTGTGTCTAAGAAGTTTAGTCTGAAAGTTCCAGATCAAAAATGATAAAGCCCCGAACAGGTTATTTCTGCTGAGAAAGTCTTGGTCTTCGTGCAACTAAGCTTAACTGGAATCAAAGCATCCATTAAATTAAACCCTACAGATGTGATTAAGGAGTACTGTTAATGTTATAGGATGGCCTTTTTACCATGTATTTTAAAATCTTTAAATGTGTGTAATGTAAGTGGTTTGGTTAATTCTATTTTATCTTGTTTTGCATAATAAACTTTTGTGGTTTATTATTCAAATTGAATATGCAACAATGTGTATTTCTGTTTGTGAAAGATCACCTTGTTAAGACCAAAAACAAACCCAGTCAGATTTCAGCCTGGTATAGGACTTGTCATAATGCTATTTTAAGGACAGGCAACCATTTAGAGTAAAAATAGTTGGTTGGAGGATTTCCACTGATTGAGAATGGTTCTGTTTCAAGTAAGTTCTTGGGGAGACATAGTCTAGTGGTATTATTGCTGGACTGTTAATCCAGAGACCCAGATAATGTTCTGGGGATCCATGTTCGAATCTCACCACGGCAGATGGTGGAATTTGAATTCAATAAATTAAGAATCTAATGATGACCATGATTCCCTTGTCGGTTGTCGGATAAACCCACCTGGTTCATTAATGTCCTTTAGGGAAGGAAACTGCCATTCTTACCTGGTCCGGCCTATATGTGACTCCAGACCCACAGCAATGTGGTTGACTCTTTACTGCCCTCTGGGCAATGAGGGATAGGCAACAAATGCTGCCGAGCCAGTGATGCCCTCATCCCATGAATGAATAAAGGAAATGACAAATTGGCATTTAAAAATCGTCAGACAATGGGCTGTCCTTGGTACCTGTACCATTTCCTGATTAATCAGTCATCATTGCCACAAGGGAGAAAAGGTAGCATAATCTGAAAGAGTTGCCAGAAAGATGGAAGAGATCAAGATAAGATGAAGTGTATGGTGGAAGGATTGAGAAGTAGACAAGATAGATTCAGGATGATAGACGAAAGAAAACTTTCTTAAAATTCACCAAATGGCTATGATTTAGAATGCACTGCCTGAAATAGTGATGGAGGTATATTAAATTGTAGTTTTCAAACGAAATTGGATAGGCTCCTAAAAAGCAAAGAAAAAAAATTAAGGGCTGCAAAGGAAGGGAATGAATTGCCCTTGTAGCAATCCAGCAGAGACGCTGGGCAAAAGGCTACTTCCTCAGCTGTAGCTATTCTAGGATTTTGTGCTTTGTTTGTGTATTTTCACTGTACAGCTGTATATTGTCAGATGTAGCAATTGATGAGTTTTTACTTAATCTTGGCCAACATCAGACAACTCCAATTTCTTTTTAACAAGTCTCTCAAATTTGCACTGATATTTGGAGTCCCCACTCTGAAGTTTGAGTATTCAACCTATGTTATAATCAACTCTTGTCTTCCCAATAGTTTATGAAATTTGCATGTGTTTGGAATCCAGGCTCGTTGCTTGCTCCATAGGGGAGTAATTGATTTTATAAATAGTAAAGATATGATTGCTGGCCAGGTGACCATGAGAACTCTCTGGCTGTTTGAGTAGTGACATGATAAAGCAAATGTTTTCAAAAGTTCAAATACTGAGAATCAACATAGATCCCATGTAAGTTCTTGATTGATAGAGGAGAAAATGAAGGAAAACATCTGGTAATGCTTTTACAACCAATGAAGCAATAGTTTGAAATGTAATCACTGTCTTTAATATAGGATACGTGGCAAATTATTAGTGAACAGTGAAGTTCCACAAACAGCAGTGGTGTTAGTTGAGGGCAGAGAACCACTTCTATGCTTCTCTTTGAACAATGCTAGATTGAGTATCTTGCATGTTTGCCAAAGGGTACAGTTGGGGTTTCATTTGAATGCCTCATTCAAAAGATGTGACCTCCAACAGTAGACTACTCCCTCAGGACTGCCCTGAAGATTTGCACACACATGGTACCTTTAAGCCTTCGGGTGATTCTAAAGCACGTCACAGTAGAATGAGTTGCTGTTGAAATGTGGTCATTGTTAATCCATAGGCAGAGATTTGCGCAGAGTTTGGTTTGGACAATGATAAGAGAATCAGTTTTTGATATTTAAGGCAAGTAATAGAACAGAGACTTTGTTGAGGTCTGTTTCATTAACTTATTTAACAGGGTTAAAACAAATTGTAATCCAAACAGGTCATTATATAGAATTGGTCAAGCTGTAAGTTCTTCCCACTGGCCAAAAGCTACGATTCAATTTGATTTAATTTTAATGTATGACAGGCTCCACATGTGTGCTGATAATATGGTAGCACCAAACTTAGCATTGAGACAAAAAAAAGTAGTAACTAGAGCAGATTGATTTTGTTGGAAAGGTGACTGCTTAATCTCGAGCCATGTTAATATGTCCACTTGTTTGACTATCCTCAACTCAAATAGCAGGCAACTTTGCCCAAGACATGTTTGAAGACATGCAAAATATCTGGCTGAGAGTCTAAAAGTAATAATATGTAGGGGTGGGTATGATCTAGCAACATAAAACTATTTTATGCTTTTACTACTTTTCATATTTCATTAATATTGTTTAATTAGTTACCAGATACAAACTAAACAGAGGTTTGCAGAGGTATATACTTCTTAACAAACATGCTCTTCTCGAAACCTTGAATACATAAAGCAAAAATCTACAGGTTGCGCCAATGATAAATGTATGAGAGCAACCTATTGTCAAACTATAGAATTTTTTAATATCAATGTATTCATAATTAATTTTACATTTTAGTGTTGCAGTAATATTTTTAGGCAATAAGTTTCTAATTTTCTATGAAGTTTTTTTCAGTCCTAAAGTTGAGCTTAATAATTTGCAGATAATTTTCTGAAATTCAGATATAAACGTATGAAGGGACCAGCACATTCACCACATTTGTCTTTTTGTGCCTAGATACAACTTAGACACGGAATTCATGTCCTCACCTTTACCATTGCCAGGAATTTACTGGAAAAGTGGGCAGAGAAAGTGAAAAGCGTAGGCTCATTTATGAGAAGATTGCAAAAAAAAAGTTTTTTTTCTAACCTTAGAAGGTGGGCCAACAAGCTCAAGGAGGCAATGAGGACTGGTGAAGACTATTTCCAGTAACACGAACTGGAGTATTCAGCACCTTGCGCTGTTTTCTCCCTTCAGTTAGACCTTCATTGCTGATCTGTATCTGAACTTGATCATCTCCTTTCATCTTTTGTAACTCCAGATATTTATTACACAAGACTACCCATCTCCGTTTTAAAATTTTCAATTGTCAACAGGCGTTTATTTTTGCAATACCCTTTATATGTGAGATTATATTTTGGCATAACCTCAGACTGACTAAGGTATAATTTTAAGGTTGTTCTACACACCCTGTGAGAGGAAGTATAATAGGTACTGAGAAACTATCAAATACTTGAATCATCTTCAACACTTAAAGTAGATCATTCCTGATTCTTCTATACCGAAGAAACTACAAGTTTAGTCTTTGCAACTCCTCTTAAAATTTTAATGTACTTAACTCCCAATAACGTTCTGGTGATGCAGTTCCGCACCAAAGAAGGCCATTTTGCTCATCGTGTCTGTGCTGACTGAAAAAGGGAAAAAAATCATGCTTGTTCTAACTTGGCTTTGTAGTTTACTGTATTTTAGGGTGTCTATCCAAATACTTTTTAAACGCAGTGATGATTTCTGCCTTTGCCCCACCCATCTGGCGATGAGTTCCGTACCCTCGCTGTCTCTATGAAAATATTTTTCTCCAACTCCGTTCTAATCCTTCTACCTTTCAATTCAAATCTATTCTCCTGACCTGTCGAAGGGATATTCCTTTCTACTGTAGGCCCCTGATAGTTTTAGACATGTCAGTTCATTCTGCTCAGCAGCTTTGTTCCAAAAAAAGCAATCCAGCCTTTCCTCATGGCTAAAAATCTCTGCTCCTAGTACTATCCATGCAAATATCAATATCATACTTGTACAGTTATGACTTTCTTGTAACAGGGTGACCAGTAGGATGAAATCAGAACCTATCATTGATATTTTTGATTTGATTACATTAGTTTTGATTACATTTGATAATTGATTCTTGCAAGCATTTGTCCATCTCCAGTTTGAATGTTGGTGATGAAGTTGCACTTACTGTGTGTAGTGATTGGGACCAGGTAGACCTCGTTGGCTACAAAGTTCTTGATTGGCCCAATCAGGAAAGCCTTGGCTGACCAATATAACCAGGAGACCAGATCTGACCTTTGTATGCCGCCGCAGAGTGTCTGGTTAAAGTTAACAGGTCGTTGATGGCACCCTTCACTTCGGGAGAGGAGTGCGTCAGGGCTACCCCTTGTCCAGCTAGCTATATTCTCTGTCCGTGGAGCCTTTCCTGTGCCTTTTGCAGAGGAGGTTACTGGGGCTGGTTCTGCACAGGCCAGGCATGGATGTGGCCCTTTCGGCTTGCACCGATGATGTGCTGCTCACTTTCACTGACCTGGCTGACCAGGGGAGGATGCGCGAGTGCCGGTCAGTGTATTCGGCGTCTTCAGCCAGGATCAACTGGGTTAAATGTTTCAGACTCCTGGTCAGTCCATGGTGGGTGGATTCTCTGCTGGAAGAGTTATGGGGATTCAGCTGGAGTACCACCCATCTCCTCTATCTGGGGATCTACGTTAGCCCGGCTGAGGAATCCTGGCCAGGAATTGGCAAGAGCTGGAGGCCAAAGTCTCGGCTCGCTTAGGCCGCTGGATAGGACAGCTCTGTTACTGGAGTTGAGTGTTGGTCATAAACCAGCTGGTGGCCTCCATGTTGTGGTACTGGCTGGTCCCTTTGGTCCCTCATAGAATCATAGAATCCCTACAATGTGGAAACAGGCCCTTCGGCCCAACAAGTCCACACCGACCCTCAGAACATCCCACCCAGATCCATCCCCTTAAACCCACCTAATCTACACATCCCTGAACACTAGGGGCAATTTAGCATGACCAATTCACCTAGCCTGCACATCTTTGGACTGTGGGAGGAAACTGGAGCACCCGGAGGAAATCCATGCAGACATGGGGAGAATGTGCAAACTCCACACAGTCAGTCACCCGAGGGTGGAATTGAACCCAGGTCCCTGGCGCTGTGAGGCAGCAGTGATAACCAATGAGCCACCGTGCCTCCCTCCCTCCGGGTTTTGTCGCTAACATCCAGGAATATTGATTTACTTCTTCTGGGACTAAAAGACACACTGGGTCGCGGCACAGATTCTGAATCTCCCTGTTGAGGAGCACGGTCAGTTGCTGGTGTGTGTCCACACCCAGGTGGTGACTTTTCGTCTTCAGACCTTACAGCAATACCTTTACTTTGAGCCACCTCCTAAGTGGTGTGCCCTGGCAATGTATTTTTTCCACCAGGTGTGTAACCTGAACTATAACATGCAGCTTCTGTTTATCGAGCGTGACAGTTTGGAGGTTGCCCTCAGGACGCTGCCTGTCTTTTACCAGGACCTGCTCACTGTTTGGAACATGGTCGACTTGTGCGAGCCTACCGTCCGGCAGGATTGGCGACCATTGTCAGGGAGCCACTGCTCAGTAATCCACACCTCCGTAGTCACCAGTTTGACTGACTGTCGGAGGGCAGTCAGCACATCGATGGATCTCCTCATGGGTCCGCTCCTGGGCCTGGCCAAGCTGGCCATTAAATAGGTCCAGGTAGCGGGCCGTGGAGGGGCTCGTTGTGGCCAACTGCCTGCCCCTCTTCCGTTGCCACGTTCATCCCTGGGTGTGCCTGGAAAAGGAGTATGCCATGTCCACCAATACTCTCGATACCTTTCGGGAGAGGTGGGTACCACAGGGTGTGGAGTGCCTTATCTCACCCTCCAATTCCATTTTGACTTGATCCCTACCCCCTCCTTCACTTTTGTGTTCACATAGGCATTGCTGCTTTTTTTTAAAAGGGAAAAGCCCCCATAAACCAGTACCAAAACAAGGACTCCGAAATGACTGTTCATCAAATGGCCCTTCTCTAGATCTCTTTAAAACTTGGATATTTCCAACCATTTCTGGAAACCAAAATAGACACAGTATTTTGTTTGTGACCTAGCTATGGAAGAAAACTTTGCACCAGATTTACAATTTAGTTGTCCTAGTAATACATTGTAACACCTTAAGTAAAAACCAAAGGAACTGTGGATGCTGTAAATCAGGAACAAAAACAAAGTTGCTGGAAAAGCTCAGCAGGCCTGTCAGCATCTGTGAAGGAAAAAGCACGGTTAATGTTTCGGGTCCGGTGACCCTTCCTCACCGGACCTGAAACGGTAACTCTGTTTTTTCATTGTAGCACCTTATTTGCTTTCATAATTGCCCAGATGTGGAGGTGCTGGACTAGGCGTTGGACTAGGATGGACGAAGTCATAAGTCACATGGTGCCAGGTTATATTTGTTTATTTGAAATCACAAGCTTTCAGAGGGCTACTTCATCAGGTGAAGTGGAGGGAAGCACACAGGCACAGAATTTATATGCAGACAGATAATGGCAAGATAACTCCAAGTAATTAAGAGTGTCAAAAGATAAGTACAGTTAGTGTGAGTGGAGCGTCAACAGGCTTGATAACAAATCTTTGCAGGTGATCAAGAGATAACACAGTGTGGAGCAGGAGGAACACAGGCTAGGCAGCATCAAAGGAGCAGGAAAGTTGACGTTTCAGAATTTCTGAAGAAGGGTCCCGACCCAAAGTATCAACTTGCCTGCACCTCTGATGCTGCCTGGCCTGCTGTGTTCCTCCAGCTCCACACTGTATTATCTCTGACTCCAGCATTGGCAGTTCTTACTATCTCTTTACAGGTGATCAAAATTGTCAAAAGATGTGAGTGAAGTGTCAACAGCTGAATAGCAAGTGAAGGGATGACCAATGATCCAACTAATTAAGGGAATAAGTACAAAATAATCAAAAACACAATGGTGCTAGAGACAAACCAATAACATGATAAGTATAGGAGTCGCATGTCAAGGGTCTAAGCAAAGTAACAAGTAATCCAAAACTGCATGCTAATTAAGGTAGAGAGATAATAACATGTTATCAAGGTGCTGGTGTCAAAACAGAACAGTAAGGAAGAATTTACCAATATAGAACAGTATGGTGGGGTTACATATAGCATGATGTGAACCCAAGATCATGATTGAGGCTGTCCTCATGGGTGCAGAACTTGGCTATCAGTTTCTGCTCGGTGATTCTACATTGTTGTGTATCTTGATCACCTTGGAGGACGCTTACCCGAAGATCGGAGGCTGAATGTTGTTGACCGCTCAAGTGTTCCCCGACTGGGAGGGAATACTCCTGCCTGGTGATTGTTGCCTGGTGTCCAATCATCTGTTACCGTACCGTTTGCACGATCGCGCTGATATAGAACATAGAACATAGAACATTACAGTGCAGTACAGGCCCTTCGGCCCTCGATGTTGCGCCGATCTGTGAAACCAATCTGAAGCCCATCTAACCTAAACTATTCCATTATCATCCATATGTTTATCCAATGACCATTTAAATACCCTTAAAGTGGGCAAGTCTACTATTTTTGCAGGCAGGGCATTCCACGCCCTTACTACTCTCTGAGTAAAGAACCTACCTCTGACATCTATCCTATATCTATCACCCCTCAATTTAAAGCTATGTCCCCTCGCGCTAGCCATCACCATCCGAGGAAAAAGGCTCCCACTGTCCACCCTATCTAATCCTCTGATCATCTTGTATGTCTCTATCAAGTCACCTCTTAACCTTCTTCTCTCTAACGAAAACAGCCTCAAAACCCTCAGCCTTTCCTCATAAGACCTTCCCTCCATACCAGGCAACATCCTGGTAAATCTCCTCTGCACCCTTTCCAATGCTTCCACATCCTTCCTATAATGCGGTGACCAGAACTGTACGCAATACTCCAAGTGCGGCCGCACCAGAGTTTTGTACAGCTGCAACATGACCTCATGGCTCCGAAACTCAATCCCTCTACCAATAAAACCTAACATGCTGTACGCCTTCTTAACAACGCTATCAACCTGGGTGGCAACTTTCAGTGATCTATGCACATGGACACCAAGATCTTTCTGCTCATCCACACTACCAAGAATCTTACCATTAGCCCAGTACTCTGTATTCCTGTTACTCCTTCCAAAGTGAATCACCTCACACTTTTCCGCATTAAACTCCATTTGCCACCTCTCAGCCCAGCTCTGCAGCTTATCTATGTCCCTCTGTAACCTACAACATCCTCTGCACTATCCACAACTCCACCGACTTTGGTGTCATCCGCAAATTTACTAACCCATCCTTCTACGCCCTCATCCAGGTCATTTATAAAAATGACAAACAGCAGTGGCCCCAAAACAGATCTTTGAGGTACACCACTAGTAATTGAACTCCAGGATGAACATTTCCCATCAACCACCACCCTCTGTCTTCTTACAGCGAGCCAATTTCTGATCCAAACCGCTAAATCACCCTCAATCCCATGCCTCCGTATTTTCTGCAATAGCCTACCATGGGGAACCTTATCAAAAGCTTTACTGAAATCCAAATACACCACATCAACCGCTTTACCCTCATCCACCTGTTTGGTCACCTAAATATACCATGCCTCGGGGCATCCTTTCCTGCAGCATATGTTGGCCAAGGACATATAGTACAATCCCTCCAAAGTGATCAACCCCTTTTTTATTTCTCAGTTTCACCCATATAGCCTCGTTAGATGATCCCTCTTAAGTACAGCTATGATTTTTTTTTGAATCAAGAACGCCACTTCCACTCATCTGTTATCTCCCCATTTATCCTTCCTATAGCATCTGTACCCGGGAACGTTGTGCTGCTAGTCGTATCCCTCCCTCAGACATGTTTCTATAGTAGCTAAAATGGTAAGCCTTCATGGAATAAGTAGAAAAACAGGGAAATGAGGAAATAGTTAACATTAAAGTCCTTATTTTTAGCTAGAAAAATAAAGGAATAGATTTAGAAGTTCAACAGCCTTTGATTCTTGGCTTGCTCTCTGTAGACCTCAGCTGTCTGTTTTTGATGCCACAGCTGCAGATACTGGGGGACCTCCCTCACTGCTCACTCTTCCCATGTTGAGCCATGATGCCATCGCTACTGCTGCTGAAGCTGCTGCCTCCCCAGTCTCCAGTCTTGTGTTGATATATCACTACGCTGGGCTGAGAGATTGCCATGTGCCGCTGAGAGTCTGGGCCTAGAGACTACCACAGGATGCTGAGAGTCTGATCCTAGCGACTACCACAGGACACAGAGTCTGCCATGGGCTGGGCCCAGAGATCACCTCCCTGCATCCGTGCTGAGGCTGGGAGTGGAGTAAAGAAAAGAAACACAAAGAAAGGAAAAGAGAGGAGGGAATAACAGAGAAAGAAACAGACAGAGCGGATGAGCTCTGGCTGAAGCGGCCTACTCCCTCTGCCATTTTGTATATTGCATCTTGGATGTTAACTTCTGTACTAGCCTTTGTCTCAGTACAGTTTAGGGTCCCACTCCCCTGCCAGACAAACCCTCCCAACAGATAACAAGAACTGTAGATGCTGGAGTCAGAGTCAATACAGTGTGGATCTGGAGGAACACAGCAGATCAGACAGCGTCAGAGGAGCAGGAAAGTCGACGTTTCAGGTCTGGACCCTTCATCAAGGGTCCCGAGCTAAAACGTAGATTTTCCTGCTCCTCTGATGGTGCCTGACCTGGTGTGTTCCTCCAGCTCCACATTGTGTATTGACTTAACTCTCCCAAGTAGCTCTAGCAAATTTCCCCACCAAGATATTTGTCCCCCTCCCCTAGTTCATGTGCAAGCTGTCTCAATTGTACAGGCCACCTCTTTCTGGGTCAACCGTGGAAGAATTTTAAGCTTAGTTAACATTAAACTGAAAACTTTGGCGTTATTGTAGGTCAGCAAGGGCAGTAATGTTAGATTGAAGTAGAGTTATGGATGATCTGAAGTGAATAAAAGACGGAAAATGGAAGGCCAGCCAAGAGAGAGTTGCAACAGTTGAGCCTTGAGGTGTCAAAGGCATAAGTGGGCGGAGGCAGGTGATATTATCTGGGTGCTAGTCTTTATCGTGAAGATGATTTCGAATTGATACCTTGGGGCAAACTCAATTGCTGAAGTGGAACCCAAGAGGCTTGCCTGCAGGCAGCATGAAATTGTGTTAAGGCTACAGAGTTTGTGCTGAAACCCAAAAAATGGAGCTTTTGTCTTTGTAGTGTTTACGTTGTGAAATTACAGCTCGGTGAAGACTGGATGCTAGACAAAGAATATAACAATAGACTGTTAAGAGTCCTGACGAGTGGTACCCATAAGATATAGGAGCGGGATTAGGCCATTTGGCCCATCGAATATGATTACCATTGATCATGGCTGATACGTTTCCTAATCCCATTCTCCTGCCTTCTCCCTGTAACCTTTGATCCCCTTACTAGTCAAGAACCTCAACTATCATTGTTTTAAATAACTGACTGACTTGGACTCCATATCCTTCTGCATCAATGAGTTCAAGAGATTAACAACCCTTTAGCTGAATAAATTCCCCATCATCTCAGTTCTAAAGAGTCATCCCTTCACTTCGAGGCTGTGCCCTTGGGTCCTATTCTCTCCAACTAGTGGAAACATCTTCATGTGATTTGATTTGATTTGATTGATTTATTGTCATGTGTACCGAAATACATGGAAAACTTTGTTTACGTTCGATTACTGGCAGATTACAGCAAGCAAAGGATGTACAGATCAAAAAGACTTAGAGTCGTACAGGTTACATTGCAGGTTATATTATTTGAGGCTAGAGTCCGTTCAACAGTCTAATAGTGGCCGGAAAGAAGCTATTCCTGAACCTGCTTGTGTGTGTGTTCAAACATCTGTATCTTCTGCCTGACAGAAGAGGTTGTAGGAGAGCATTGCCAGGGTGCAATAGGTTTTTGATGATATTGGTTGCCTTTCTGCAGCAGCGAACCTTGTAAATAGAGTCCATGGATGGAAGGTTGGCTTCCGCGATTGTCCGGGCTGTGCACACCACCTTCTGTAGTTTCTTATGGTCCTGGGCAGAGCTGTTGCCATACCAGGCCATTATGCTATCCGGACAGTATGCTTTCAATGGTGCATCTGTAAAAGTTGGTGAGGGACCTTATGGACATGCCAAATTTCCTGAGCTACCTGAGGAAGAATAGGTGTTATTGTGTCATCTTGACTGTTGCATTTATGTGGGAAGTCCGGGACAGGTTGTCAGTTATTGTCACTCTATCCAGGCCTCTCAGAACTCTACATTCAGTTGCAGTTAGGTCTGTGCAGACTGAATGGGCTGAAGGGCCTTTTCTGCGCTGTATGAATCTATGAATCTAAGTTTCAATGAGATCTCCCCCTCATTCTTCTAATCTCCATCAAGTACAGAGCAGAGTCCTTAACTACTCTTCATATGTCAAGCCCTCCAGCCTGGGATCATTCTTGTAAACCTCCTCCAGACCCTATCCAATGCTGACACATCCTTCTTTTGATATGGGACTCAAAACTGATCACAATATTCCAATAGCAGTCTGACCAGAGTCTTGGACAGCCTCAGCAGTGTTTCTTTGCTGTTCTATTCTAGCCCTCTTTGAAATAAATGCTAACTTTACATTTGCCTTCCTAACTGCCAACCTGTATGTTAATCTTGGAGTCCTGAACTTGAACTCCCAAGTCCCTTTAAGCTTCAGATTTCTGAAACCTTTCACCATTTAGAAAATAGTCTACACCTCTATTCTTCTTATAAAAGTGAATTATCTCTCACTTTCCCACATTATGTTCCATCGGCCACTTCTTTGCCCATTTTTCTAGCCTGTCCAAGTTGGGGTGACAGCTTGTCAATAATTCTTTATTGAAAAACTGCAATTGTAGCTTCGTGCCACAGAGGGGGCTCTTTTGGTTTTGTGATGTCATGGAGGCCTCGAGTGGTAGATATTCAATATTGTCCAGTCTCGATTTCTGTAGGACCTTGATTTGTCCGTAATACTGTATAGGAAACTATGGTTTCAAAGATAATCTTATATCTGATGATCATTACCTCAATTTCCATTGTCTGCCACCAACCAGTGACTAACCTGCATCCATTAGTAATTAATCTGGAATTGTGTAACTCCCTGGAGAGATGCAAATATTGCTGCATATGACCGAGGAATGCACATTGTTACAATCCCCAGGGGAAACTGTAAACCAAAGTAACCAAATTTACAGAATGGTCTCCAAATGAAGAAATTTCCAACAAGCTTTCACTTGGTTAATTTTCACATTAACAGAAAGCAGAATCAACTTGAATTAAATATAGATATATAGTCAGATGATGCTTTGAATAAAAAGGGGTATATTTTACTTCGTCAAGGCATCAAAGATACGTCCGACACTGACCAGCAGTTACATCAGTCTCTGTGTGTGTCGCTAATTAGCTGCACAGTTCCGTAATTTGCCATTCTTTATTTATACAGGATAGATCGGACACCCAATCCAATAATAGGTTTCACCTCTTGAGATTCACAGGCACCATTATCATTAGCAAAGTACATTTCGAAGAATGCTCTCTGACTTGGAGCACAGCAGTCCTAATGGTTTTGCGTTCCAGATTTCAATCTACTAATCTACTAATCTTCGAAGCTATATCACCTCAGTTCACAGTTTCATCAAACTTGATGAAAGATTCTTCAAACTTTTTGAACAACTTTCCATGTTTAGGATTTCTTTAGCCATGTGGTGTGCAAGAGCTCTTTTTTCCTTATTCTGCAAGACAGAAAGAATCTACCCTCTCCTGAGAGGAATTTTCTTGCCTTTGTCGTGAAATATCTGTATTCATTTTTCATTGTCTGTTTGCTTTGTCTCTGTATCTGTGGGTGTATACTGACCACCTTCACACTCTTGAACTCCTACTTTTAGATTTCCTTTGTGTCTGCAGCTCTCCTATGTGTTTGGTTACATACCATTGATAACATGCTTCCTTTTGGTATTGTTTGAGGTCAAGGGTCAGCTGGTCATATGGTCTGATGTTTCTTATCCATCAAACTAAAATAAAGAGCAATCAAAAACCTGTGTTGTGCAGAGCAGCACTGCCAATCAACTCTTGGGGTACCATTATTTTATAAAAGTAAACCCATTAAGGATACAGTAAATCTTTGGAAACTTCATGCTGCACAAAAAATTACAACATAAAAACAGGCCCAATGAGTCCTTGCTGGTACCCTTTTTCCAGCCCTTTGTTGGATTACATTAAGAATACTGTTTCCTGCTTTCATCCACTGGATGATAGAAGAGGCTTTGGAAAAGATTTAGAGGATGTCCACACAAATAACTCCCATCTTGAACAATCTTTATTCTCGCAGAAAAGTTTTCTTTTAACAATACAGAGCGTTGGCTTGTTTGGCAAAGACCCACAGGTGACGTCAGGAAACTTCTGTTAATGGATTAAGCTGTTTGCTTTGCAATACATTGCCTGAAGTGGTGGTCAAAGCAGATTCAATGCAACCAATTCAAAGGAAATTGGATAAATAATTGTGTGGAACACATTTTTTGATGCACAGAACAATGAATAGGATTAATTGGAAAGTTCTACAAATTGTTCCTGTGTCAGCAATGTGTCAAATGCTCACCTTCTGTGCTCTATCATTGTGATTACTATTAGCAGTCAAATACAGTGGCAGCAGGTGAACTCTGTCATAAAATGCCTGGGAAAATGCAATGATGGGATGACCATTCAGAGTAGTAGAATTGACGAACTGTTCCTACCATCTCAGGCTGTTTCGCTCCTGTGCTTGCTACTGATAAGCTCCTTGGCCCAGTTAGTGAATGTGAATTTGTCATGGCTAAGTGGAAGAAAGAGGATCAGGTTCATTGTGGATGAGGAGAGTGAAGAGCAAGGCTGCAGGTTGTTTGGGTAGTACATATTGTGACGACAGGTTGTGGCAGACAGGAGTTGAAGAGAGGGAGACTATAAGATGAAGGGTCTAGGTGGAAGTTGCAAAGTGAGGAGACAGGAGAGAAGGAGACTTGAAGATTTGGGATGGATAGCCAGAAGGGGAGAGTACAGATTGTGGGCAGAAGAGAGAGGGGAGGCTGCAAGTTAGATGGCGGAGGAAAGGGAGATCATGCAAGGTTGCTGGTGTAAGTGGAGCATGGGAGGATGCTTCTAAGTGGGGATGGCATGAAAGACAGGAAGTGTAAATTTTTGGGGCAGAGAGAGGGGGGCTGCCAATGGCAGGGGAAATGGGGAGGATGTAGTATTGAGAGGAAAGCAAGAAGGGAAGGCTATTTTTTTTGGGTGCAGGTAATGAGAAAATGAGGGTAAGTTGCAAGTTTAGGGGGGTGTAAGGAAAATGCGGCGGGAGGTTCTAGAATGAGAGGGAGGAGAGAGAGAGGGGATGGCTGCAAGTTGGAAAGAGAGAAAGTCTTCAACTTGTGGGTGAGAGAGAGGCTACAAGTTGGGGCTGAGAGAGAGAGAGAGAGAGAGAAGAGGCTGTAAACTAAGGAGAACACTTTTAAACTGATCAAAGGAATATTCAGTTAAGAGGGTGCCATGAAAACCTGATGTTACTAAGGTAATGAACTTCTTGCAAATGAATGCGGAATTTCTAGCTTAAGGTTCCATAAGTTTAAGAGCTATTATATGGGAGTAGATGTATTGGTGCAGTTGTAATGTATCAGTTGTTAAATGTAAATGTGAGGGGCAGTAACTTGTCCGGTTGAAATCTTTAAGCTTTTTATATTTGTGATGGAAGCACATTAGCAGTGACCTCGGCAGGTTGTGGAAGATGTATTTAAATTAACGGCTTTTTTGTGCATAGGTGTGTGTGTTTGTGTCAGTTATTTTGAGAAACCACTTACTGACTTGTTAAGTGGGCTCAAGACAACACTACTGTGGTGTTTCAAAAATTTATGTTTTCCTTGCATGTTGAATGAAGGAATGATGATTATTGAAGATAAGGGTGGATTCTTCTAATTATGCTTCTGTGATTCCAAATACTTCATACATCAATACAGACACAGAAGGTAATGTGATTACTTGACTGCATCACCTATTAATGGAATTGGTGTGGTTGAAAAATGTAGTTCACACAAATCAGATGTAGAGAAGTCCTTTTTTAAAAAAATATCCACGTGTATGGGAAATTTATTTTGACCCAAAGTTGTTAATAATTATAGATATGCAAGAAACACCTAATTGAATTTTCAAAAAAAAAGTTTTAATAATAAATTGCTGACATGCACTTTATCAAGGTATATTAAGACATCACCTGATCTAGTATCGCCTTGTGTGGTCTGGTGCTAAATTAAGAACTGGACCCCTTGCTCTGCCATGCAGTAAGGTTGTGATGTGGAGGTGCCGGTATTGGACTGGGATGGACAAGGTCAAAAGTCACACAACACCAGGTTATAGTCCAGCAGGTTTATTTGAAATCACAAGCTTTTCAAGTGTTGCTGCTTCATCAGGTAACGAAGGGGCAATGCTCTGAAAGCTTGCAATTTCGAATAAATCTGTTGACTATAACCTGGTGTTGTGTAGCTTTTGATTATGGAATAAGATCGTGGCTGATCTGACTACTCTGCATTCTAGCCTAGCCTGGATAACCTTTGACTGTCTTGCTTAAAGAGCCTATCTGCCTCTGCTTTCAGAAAAAAATTGAAAGACCCTGCTTTTCAGGATCAGGATTCCAAAGACCCATCATCCGCTGAGGGGACAATACAGTATTTTCCTCTGTCTTAAATAGATAACCCCTCATTTTGGAACATGCTCCCATTTTGAGATTCTCTCAAAAGAGGAAATATCTTTTCTACATCCACCCATTATGACAGTGTAGACTCTTTTTTTCTTTTACTTCTATCTCCTTTGTCATTCAAGGAGCTTTGGATTTGTTTGTCTCACCTTTGCCTTTTTGAGGGAATATATCTTAACTATGGTTTAAGGTGAGAGGGGAAAGATATAAAAGGAACTTAAGGGGCAACTTTTTCACACAATGAGCTGCCAGAGGAGGTAATAGAGGTCATACATTTACAACATTTAAAAGACATCTGGACAGTTACATGATAAGAATGGTTTAGAGAGATATGGGTCTAACACCGGCAAATGGGACTAGTTCAGTTTAGGAAACCCGGTTGATGTGAATGAGTTGGGCCAAAGGGCCTGTTTCCGTGCTGTATGAATCTATGACTCTTAGTACCTTCAGGGTGAGATCTTATGTTTTAATGAAGTTTTCTCTTACTGTTCTAAATTCCAGCCTTTTTAAAAAACTTATCCTGTTCAACTTTTCCTCATAAGACAACCCACCAGTTCCAGGTATTAGTCTGGGAAACCATCTCTGAACTGCTTCCAATGAATTTGTTTTCCTTAACTTATAGAGATCAGTATTGTACACACTACTCCACTGCTTTTGCCAATGCCCTGTGTATCTGAAGCATAACCTCACTACTTTTGTTCTTACTTCCCTGCACAATAAATGATTACATTCTTGTAGCTTTTGTAAATGTAGCTGCATGCTATCCTTTCACAGTTTGTGTACTGGACCCGATAACCCTTCAGCTTCAACACAGTAGAATAAGAGGATATAGCAAGAGGACCAGGACCAGGGGACCAGCACTTCAGCTTCAACTCAGCAGTGAGAGGGAGAGAGAAGGGAGTCATAGTTTAACAGCTATAGCTTCAGGGACTGCCAATTGTGTAGGGTGGAGGGAAGGGGGAAATAAGGAAATCAAACAGTGACATCACAGGCCGTAGGTTGATGTGTTTGTGGTTTTAAAAAGTGTATTGTTTGGAAGAAGAGCTTCATTTGGTCCTAGTGACAACGTGTACTGGTCGTTTCTCCAGCTACAGCTACCACCTGCTTCTCAGAGCTGAGGCTGTGCGTGAATTCACTGTGGAGCACCCTTGGTGCTGAGCATGTCGTGGATTGCACATTTAGTGAGGTGGTCACGCCGCAGGTGAAGGCTGAACAGGCATTAAGGGAATGTGTGACCACCAGACAGAGTAGAAGAAGGCAGTTTGTTCAGAGTGCCTTGTGGCCATCCCTCTTTTTGACAGATATCTTTTGTGGATACTGCTGAGGATATGACTATACAGTGGAAAATAATAGAAGCCAACTTCATGACACCATGGTATCTGCTGCCCAAGAGATAAAGAAGAAAAATAACAGGGTAATAGTAGTAGGGGATAACAAGGTGTAGAGCTGGATGAACACAGCAGGCCAAGCAGCATCAGAGGAGCAGGAA
>NC_063332.1:137675791-137719627 GCF_021869965.1 Rhincodon typus | reverse complement strand
GGTCTAGGCCCGAAACGTCAGCCTTCCTGCTCCTCTGATGCTGCTTGGCCTGCTGTGTTCATCCAGCCCTACACCTTGTTATCTCAGATTCTCCAGCATCTGCAGTTCCTACTATCTCTATAGTAGTAGGGGATTCAATTGTAAGGTGAGCATTTCTGCAACTGCAAAAGAAACTCCGTGATGGCATGTTGCCTCCCTGTTACCAGTGTCAGAAATGTTACTGAATGACTGCAGGACATTCTGAAGGAGGAGGGCAAACATATTGGGACAAGTGACATAGGTGCAAAAAAGGGTGAGGTTCTGTAAGCAGAATTTAGGTAGCTAAAAGTGTAGAGGTTGGAATGAGGTTTGCCAGGTAGATATCATTGAATATGATTTCCCTAATTAGGGCTGTAAACCTAGTCCTGGCTGACCGATAAGAACAGGGGTGTCAGGGGTTCTGCTCACTCTAGGAGCCAGCTCTGAACTAGCTAGGTCTATGTCATGTATTGTGCACACACAGATAAAGGGTGGCGTGATGTCAGGATTCCGGTGTTTGTGGAGTTATTTCGAAATGGCTTTCAGTTAGTTCATTTGGCTGGACGGCTGGTTTACGATGCACAATGAAGCCAACAGCATTGTTTCAGTTCCTGCACCGACTGAGGTCATTATTAAGGTCTCTCCATCTCAGCCTGTCCCCTTTCCAAAGGTGAGACCACCCGCCAGCTGGTTCTCTAGTGAGGGGGTAATCCTATGGTAGTTTGATTGTGACTTTACTTAAGAAGCAAATTAAAAAAGAGGACCCTTAAAATCATCAGCGATAATAAGAACTGCAGATGCTGGAGTCACAGATAACACAGTGCGGAGCTGGAAGAACAAAACAGGCCAGGCAGCATCAGAGGAGCAGGAAAGTTGGTGTTTCAAGTCGGGACTCTTCTTCAGAAATGTGGAGTGGGAAGGGAGCTCAGAAATAAATAGAGAGAGGAGGGGTGGGACTGGGGAAGGTTGGTGGGGTAGCGATAGGTGAGTGCAGGTAGGCAGTGGTGGGGATTGGTCAGTGAGGTGGGAGGGGTGGATAGGTGAGAGAGAAGATGGACAGGTTGTGTCAGGTCAAAGACGTGGGGATGAGAGGGAGGGTTGGTCATGGAATGAGGCTGGGTGTGGGGAGATTTTGAAACTGGTTAAATCCACGTTTAGGCCATTGGCTGTAGGCTCCTGAGGCGGAATATGAGGTGCTGCACCTCCAGTTTGCGGGTGGAGTCATTGTGACACTGGAGGAGGCCCAGGATGGACATGTCACCCAGGGAGTGGGAGGGGGAGTTGAAATGGTTTGCGACCGGAAAGTTTTGTCGTTTGTTGCGAACAGAGCGCAGGTGCTCTTCAAAGTTGTCTCCGAGCCTCCGCTTGGTCTCACCGATGTAGAGGAGGCCACATCGGGAGCAGCAGGTGCAATAGACCAAGTTGACAGATGTGCAGGTGAACCCTTGTATAACGTGGAAGGTTTGTTTGGTGCCTTGTATGGAGGTGAGGGTGTAGGTGTAGGGGCAGGTGTAGCACTTCCTGCGGTTACAGAGAAAGGTGTTGGGTGGTGGGGCTAGTGGGGTGTGTGGAGCGGACAAGGGAGTCGCGGAGTGAATGGTCCCGACGAAAGGCAGATAAGGGTGGGGAGGGAAATATATTTTTGGTTGTGGCATTGGATTATAGGTGTCGGAAGTGGCTGAGAATTTTTGATACGTTGGATGTGCAGGTTGATGGGATGTTATGTGAGGACAAGGGGGATTCTGTCTTTATTTTTGTTGCAGGGAGGGGATGTGAGGGCAGAGGTGTGGGAAACGTAAGAGATGCGGTTGAGGGCATTTTTGATTACCGGGGAGGGGATGTTGCGGTCCTTGAGATGGGAGGACATCTGGGATGTGCGGGAGTGGAACGTTCCATCTTGGGAGAAGACATGTCAGAGGTGGAGGAATTGAGAGTAGGGGATTGCATTCTTGCAGGGAGATGAGTGAGAGGAGGCATAGTCTAGGTAGCTGTGGGAGTTGGTGGGCTTGAAATAGATGTCGGTTTTGAGGTGGTCCACCAGAGATGGAGACTGAGAAGTCCAGGAGGGAGAGGGCGGTACTGGAAATGGTCCAGGTGAATTTGAGGTTGGGGTGGAAGGGTGTTAAAGTTGATGAACTGTTCAAGCTCCTCGTGGGAGCACGAGGCAGCACCAATACAGTCATCAATGTTGGGGATAGTACCAGTGTAGCAGCGGAAGAGGGACTGTTCCACGTATCCTATGAAGAGGCAGGCATCGCTTGGGCTCATGCAGGTGCCCATGGCCATTCCCTTAGTCTGTAGGAAGTGAGAGGAGTTAAAGGAGAAGTTGTTAAGGGTAAGGATGAGTTTGGTTAAGTGGATGAGGGTGTCAGTGGATGGGACTGGTTGGGCTTGCGGGAGAGGAAGAAGCGGAGGGCTTTTAAGCCATCCGCGTTGGGAATACAAGTGTACAGGGATTGGATGTCCATAGTGAACATGATGTGTTAGGGGCCAGGGATTTGGAAGTCTTGGAGGAGTTGGAGGGCATGGGTGGTATCACGGACGTAGGTGGGGAGTTCCTGGACCAAGGGGGATAAAGCAAAGTCAAGGTAAGTGGAGATAAGTTCAGTGGGGCAGGAGTAGGCAGAGACAATGGGTTGGCCTCATCCCATAACCAACCCTCCTTCTCATCCCTGCCTCTTTGACCTGACACAACCTGTCCATCTTCTCTCCCACTTATCCGCTCCTCCTACCTCACTGACCAATCCCCACCACTCCCTACCTGCACTCACCTATCACCATCCCATCTACCTTCCCCAGCCCCACCCCTCCTCTCTCTCTTTATTTCTGAGCTCCTTTGCCCCTCCACATTTCTGAAGAAGGGGCCCGAACTGAAACGCCAACTTTTCTGCTCCTCTGATACTGCCTGGCCTGCTGTGTTCCCTCGGCTCCACACTGTGTTAACCTTAAAATAGTAATCTCTGGATTACACCTAGTACTAGGTGTGATTGAGTATAGGAATAGGAGGTTATTCTAGATGAATATGTGGCTGGAGATATGGTGCAGGAAGGAGAACTTTAGATTTTTGGGACATTGGGACCATTTACGTGGGGGTGGGATCTGTATAAGACGGACAGGTTGCACTTGAACCAGAATGGGATTAGCATCCTTGCAGGAAGGTTTGCTAGTGTTGTTGGGCGATTTAAATTAACTTGGGAGGGGTTGGGGGGATGGTGTGGGTCGGATCAAGAGATAAGGTTAAGCAGGAGGCAATGTATGGCCAAAATTGGAAGAGAGAGGAATTGAGTTCGAAAGCATTGAAATTGTAGGCCAGTTAATGCATTAGGAAATTTAGCAGGGTTGGATGGTATTTGCAAGGAGTCCAACTAACAAGGCAGATGAGTTGAGGACACAAATTTAAACAAGGGGATATGATGTTATTGCTGTCACTAAAACATTGTTGAGAGGGGGGCAACTTGGCAACTTAATATTCAGATGAGATAGAGAAGGATGTAGAAGAGGAAAGTATGTCACAATATTGATCAGGAAAGCAATTACAGTAGTATGGAGGGATGACATGTTATTCTAATGGAGCCATATGAGTAGAACTTAAAAACTAAGAAAGGAGCAATCATGTTGCTGGTAGTGTACCGTAAGCCCCAAATACGCAGGGAGAAAACGTAACAAATTTCTGAGAAGGGGAGGGCAGGAGAGTCCTCGACATTATTTTAAGTGATGAAGCCAGGCAAGTGGTTAAGTATCAATAAGGGAGCATTTTGCAGGCAGTGATCAGAACTTTGAGATTCAAAATTGTTATGGCAAAGGGCGAGGATGGGCTTGAAATCAAAGTTCTGAACTAGAGGATCCCTATTTTGATAAGATCAGATATGATTTGGCCAGAGAGGACTGGGAGCAGATACTTTCAGTACCAGTGAGGCACACTCAAAAATGAAATGAGTACAGGGCGATGTGTTCCAATAATACTAAAGGAAAGGAACAACAAAACCGGTGAATCTTGGGCATTGAAAGATATGAGGTTGAATAAAGAGAAAAAGTGAGGCTTTTTGGCAGATACCAAGGACTCAAAACAGCAGAAACCCGAGAGGAGTAAAGAAGTGAAGGAAAGGGGGATCTTTAAACGGAAATCAGGAGAGCCAAAGGGGACATTAAAGGATAATGGCTAGTAAAATACAAGAAAATCCTAAGTTATTTTGCAAGTACGTTGAGGTAAAAGGATCCCTGGGGAAAGAATAGGGCCCATTTAAGGACCACAGTGGTAATTTATGCACGAAGCCAGGAGACATAGGTCGTGGCCTAAATGAACACTTAGTATCACTGTTCATTAGAGAGAGGGATGTGGGTATAGAAGTCAGGCAGAAAGACGGTGATACAACTTCAGGGGGTAGATGAGACTTATACAAAGTGGATGGGTTGCACCTGAACTGGAATGGGTCCAGTATCCTTGCTGAGAGGTTTGCTTGTGCTGTCAGGGAGGTTTTGAACTAATTTTGCAGGGGGATAGGACATAGATTAGATGTGAAGTTGGGGGCAAGGTCTCATCCTCGGCGAAGGATGGTGAAGACAGTGTATGGGAGGTCCAAAAAGCAAAATTTTATCTATTTTATTGAAAGGAGAT
Source organism: Rhincodon typus (assembly GCF_021869965.1). Taxonomy (NCBI): domain Eukaryota; kingdom Metazoa; phylum Chordata; class Chondrichthyes; order Orectolobiformes; family Rhincodontidae; genus Rhincodon; species Rhincodon typus. The sequence continues at coordinate 137,714,994 of NC_063332.1, read as the reverse complement.
TGACTAGTAAGGTGGAGAAACTTGGAGCATTGATCAGCATATAGGAATATTGATATTTTGTGATCACCTGAGACATGGTTGAAATTAAGGACAGGACTGGCAGCTCAACATGCCATGGTACAGAAATTTCAGGTGTGATGTTGTAAGAGAGGTGGGGCATTGCATTATTGATAAAGGAAACCATCACTGCAGTAATGAGGGAGGATGTCCTTGGAGGGTCTTCAAATGAGGCCATCTGGGTAGAGCTTAGAAATAAAAAACAGGGGCTAATACTGTACTTGTTTTATAAGACAAACCTTCCAACAATCAGAGGGAGAGAGGGTGACAGATATACAGGCAGATCACAAAGGTGTGGGAGAAACAGGGTTACAGTTTGTAGGGATTTCAACTTTGCTGATATTAATGGGATCATCTTAGTGTGAAAGGATTAGACGGGGTGAGATTATTAAAGTGCATCCAGGAGAGCTTTATGTGCCAGTATGTCGATAGTCCAACTTGAGGTGGGTAGGGATAGATCTAATCCTAGCAAATGAAGCTGGCCAAGTGATTGACGTTTCAGTGGCCGAGCATTGTGGGGATAGTGACAATGACTCTAAGTTTCAAAGCCATTATGGAAAGGGATAAGGATAATTTCTACACTAAGTGTTGAAATTGGGGATGGCTGATTTCAAGGTTATTTAAAAGGTTCTGGCAAACATTAAGTGGGAGTGCTTACTTGCAAGTAAGTCTGCACTTGGTAAGTAGGTATTTTTTTAAAAGGTAGTATCGCGAGAACTCTGAGCCGGTGTGCTCCTGTAAGAGTAAAGGTAAGGGTTGCAAGTCAAGGGAACCCTGGATGCCAAGGGATATCATGAGTGTGATTAAAGAAAAAGAAGGAAGCACATGTCAAGTTCAGTGCATCAGAAACAGGGGAGACCCTTCAAACGTGTAGAGGGTATAGAGGTTGCTTAAAAAAGAAATAAGGTGGGCAAAGAGGGGCTGCAAAATATCTTTGATAGGATCAAGAAAAACCCCAAGGCTTTTTCAAAGTATGTGAAGAGTAATAGAGTTACCAGGGAAAGTATGAGACCTATTAGAGACCAAAGGGACAACCTATGTGTGGAGCTTGGTGACATGGGTGAACCTTAGAGATTTCATTTGGGATGGTGATGCTCTAGAACATGTTAAGATTAAAAAGGAGGACATATTTGATGTTTAACTAGGCATAAAGGTGCATAAATCCCCAATCTGATGAGATGTATCCCAGGCTGCTATGGGGGGGGCAAGGGAGGAGAGTTGTTGGGCATTGGAGAAGATATTTAATGCTACGCTGGCCACAGGTGAAATGCCAGATGACTGGAGGATAGCTGATATGGTTCCTTTGTTCAAGAAGGTGAGTAGGATGGACCAGGTAATCCTAGACCATGAAGTCTGTCAGATGTGGTAGGGAAATTATTAGAAAAAGTTATGAGGACAGGATTGATCAACATGTGGAAAGGCAGGGATTAATCGAGTATATTCAGCATGAATTTGTTAAGAGGAAAATCCTATCTGATTAATGTAATTGAATTTTTTAAAAAGGTCACTAAATATAAAGATGAAGGTAGTACAGTCGATATGGTTTACGTAGACTTCAGTATGGCCTTTGACAAGGTCCTGCATGGAAGACTGGCTCAAAAGGTAAGAGCCCACGTGATCCAAGCAAATTGGTAAACTGGATCCAGAATTGGCTTACAAACAGGAGGGAAAGGTGATAAAAGATGGATGTTTTGTGCTTTAGAACCGTGTGACCAGGGTTTGGTGCTAGAACCCTCGCTGTTTGTTATTGACACGAAAATTGATGATGGTGTTGGTTATGGTTATGAGGAGGATGGTCTCAGGTTGCAATCTGATATTGATCACCTGGTAAATTGGGCAAGCAATGGCAGATAGAATTTAATCCTGACAAGTGCAAAATGATGCATTTTGGGAGATCTAATAAGGGAAGGAAATACGCAATGAATGGTAGGATCCATTCAGTAGGGAATACTGAGAAACAAAGGGATCTTGGTGTACAAGTCCATAGATACCTGAAGGTGTCAGTACAAGTAGACAGGGTGATGAAGAAGGCATATGGGATGCTTGCATTTGTTGGCCAGGGTGTAGAATGTGGGTGAAAGGAAGTCTTGTTAGAATTTCATAAAACATTGGTTAGGCCACAGGTAGAATTCTGTGTGCAGTTCTAGCTGCCACACTATCAGAGCATATGGTTGTACAGGATAGAATGCGCAAGAGATTCACTAGGATGTTGCCTGGAATGAAAGTGTCAGATATGAAGAGAAACTGAATAGGCTGGGTTATCCTTGGAGCACGGGAGGCTGAGGGGATATCTGATTGAGGTGTACAGAATTGAGAGGCATAGGCAGAATAGACTGTGAGAGTCTTTCCTCTGTGGCATATGTGCCTGAGGCCCAAGGACATAAGTTGAAGGTGAGGAGTAAATGATTTAGATGAGAAATGAAGTTTCTTTTTCACCCAGAGGGTGGTGGAAATATGGAACGAGCTGTCTGAGAAGATGGTGGAGGCAGGTACTCTTGCAACATATAAGAGGCATCTGGACGAGCGCTTAAAATGCTAGGGTATAGTAGGCTATGGACCAAATACAAATAAATGGGATTAGTGTAATTTGGTGTTTGTTGGTTGGCGAGGATATGGTTGGCCGAAGGGCCTGTTTCTATGCTGTATGACTCTGACAATTAAAGAAATTAGCATAGGGAGGAGACTGAGAGTAGCCTGGCATATTTGGAAGTAGATAAATATCTAGGACAAGATGAAATGTATCCATGAGAGAGATTCTAGAGGACTGGAGGACAACAAATGTAGTACTGCAGGGAGGAAGGAAGGGATAAACCAGGAAACCCCAGGCCTGTTAGTCTCACCTCAAAGGTCAGGAAACTACTGGAAGTAAGTCTCAGAGATGGAATTAATTTGCACAGAGAAAGGCAGGAATTAAGACCAGTCACCATGATTTTTATTAAAGGGAAGTCATGTGTGCCCAAACTTGATTGAATTTTTCAAAGAGGTGACCAGGTATTTAAATGTGGGTAATATATTTGACGTAATCTACTTGGAGTTAAGCAAAGGCTTTTTACAAAGTCCTGCATGGGACACTGATAGAAAGGTAACAATCCATGGGATCCAAGGAAATCTAGCAAATTGGATCACGATTGGCTGAGTGACAGGAACCAGAGGGTAGTTGTTGAGGTGTGTTTTTGTGACTGGAACCCTGTGCCAGTGGGGTTCCACGGAGATTGGTGTTGGGTCCATACTGTTTATGATTATATAAAAACAATTTAGAGTTGAAAGCAGGTGGGTTGATCAGTAAGTTTGCAGATGATATGAAAAGTGGAAGGGTGGTAAATAGTGAGGCGGATAGACTTGTATTCTCCTATAATCTAAATAGGCTGGTCAGATGGATTGATGAGGGGCAAATTGAATTCAATTCGGATAAGTGATGCACTTGAGCAGGATAAACAAAGTAAGGGAATGCATGATGAATGGTAGGACCCTGGATCAGTGGGACCTTGGTGTACATGTCCACTGGTCCCTTAAGACAGTAGGTCAGATAAAATGGTTAAGAAAGCATGGGGATACTTGCCGTTACTAGCCAAGGCGTAGAATTTAAGAGCAGGGAGGTGAAGTTGGAACTGTATAAAACATTGTTTAGGCCACAGTTAGGTAATTGTGTGCAGTTCTGGAAACCACATTACAGGAGGGATGTGATTGCACTGGGGGGGGGTGCAGAGGAGATTTACCTGGATGATGCTGGATAATTTAATAATGAAGAGAGATTAGATAGACTGCAAGTATTTTTCTTGGAGCAGAGGAGACTTAGCGGAGAGGAAGGATAATTGAGATGTGTAAAATTATGAAGGGCATTGATAGATTAGCAGGAAGGAACTCTTCCTTTTGGTGGAGGGATCAATGACCGGGGGCATAGATTTAAGATAAGGGGCAAGAGATTTAGAGGAGATGTGAAGACAAATGTTTTCACTCGAAGGGTGCTGGGAATCTGGAACTCACTGCCTCTAAGGTGGTAGAGGTAGAAACCTTTGTAACATTCAAGGAGTATTTAGATTTGCACTTGCAATACCAAGGCATGTAATGCTAACAGCCGAGTGCTTGAAAATGAGATTAGAGTAGTTAGGTGCCTGTTTTTGACAGGTATAGACTTAATGGGCTGAAGGGTCTTTTTCTGTCCTTTAGACATCAATAACATAACACAACAGTCAATTCCCTCGAAGGGAATTAAGGTCTGCGATTTTTGACCATTTCAATTTGTTTTGCTACTCTCTGACAAAATTTAACTATTTCATATTCTCCCACATCCTATTTCATTTGCCAGATTTTTGCCCACTCAGCTAAATGACCCATATTCCTTTGTAGCCTCCTCATGTCCTCTTTATAGCCTATTTTCTTGCTGAAGTGAAAGTTGCCTTTGTCCCAAGGAACTATAGGCACCTCTCTGATTAGAGAGACAGCTTTTGGGGACTTTAACCTGAGGGTTGTCATGTCTCAGACAAAGGTCACCAGTGTAGGAATTCAACCCACACTCCAGCAAATGAGCTTACTTACCCAACTTTGTTTAATCAGCAAAATTAGCCACCGTAGTTTTGAATCATGTATGTAAGCTGTCAAGAAAAGGTTTAGCCCCAGTACTGATCCTGGTTGAACACTACCAACTACATCTTACCAACCAGAAAATTTATGTCTCGTTGTTTGCTGTTGGCTAACTAATCCGTTGCCGATGGAACATATTCCAATAGCAAAATGGTGAAATTTTGAATCCATTAAAAGTCGGGAATTAAAACATAGCTGAAGGGTGACCACGTTAATTTTTTTTTTCAAATCTCGTTCACTAATTTCCTTCAGGGAAGGAAATCTGCCATCCTAACCTGGTTTGGTCTGCATGTGATTCCAGACCCCAATGTGATTGACTCTTAACTCCTCTGAAACGGGCTAGCAGACCATTCAGTTCAAGGACGATTAAGGATGAGCAGTAAATGTTGGCCCAGCCCACGTCCCTTGGTGAATAAAAAAAATTACTATTGCATGCATTCAGAAAAAGGCTACAGTCTTTTTAGATACAAGACACATATTGAACATATTTAGGCACTTTTTAAACAAATTGTAGGGGCTTTATGAATGGGTGAGAATGGGACTCATGATGGCACTATTTTAATGAATCTGAATAATTTTTAATACATTTTAATTAAAGGTGGATCTCTGGCAGCAATTTTCTTTCTTTCTTATGGTTATTATTCATTTATTTATTTACACATTTGTGTACGATGATTCATTCATCCAAAAAAGTGACTGAAATGATTTCAGGGATACAAACCATTTTAAAGAGATATTAATAGGTTAGATAAATGGGCATAGATTTGGCAAATGGAGCATCGTGCAAAAATATGACGTTGTTTGGTTTGCAAGTGAGACCAAAACACTATTACTTAAATGTAGAACAACTGCAGAAAGCTGCAACACAAAGGAACTTGTGGGTATTTGTACACAAAACACAGAAGGCTAGCACACAGGTGCAGCTGGTAATCAGGATGACTAATGAAATGTTGGTCCTTATTTCAACGGGGTTACAGTATAAAAGTAAGGAAGTCTTATAGCAACTATTCTAATAAAGAAACAGGATGGGACCATCAAATCCTATGAAATGTAGATATCAAGTGATATACAGCATTGGATTAAGAGAAAAAGGGAGACCCTTGGCAGATACCGAGGTCTCAACACCAGAAACCTGAGAGAAAAGAATGTGCAAGAGGGAAATTAAAAGGGGCATTGAGGACGAAAAGGGGAGATGAAAGGATACCGGTAGGTAAAAGAAAATAAATTCCTAAGTTTTTTTTTATATCACGGGTACACAAAGAGTAAAAGTATAATGACGGAAAGAGTAGGGACAATTAAGGACCACAGTGGTAATTTGTACATGTAGCCAGAGGATGTAGCTAGGGTTCTAAATGAATACTGTGGGCTGGTATTCACTAGTGAGAGGGATGATGTGGGTATAGAAATTAGGGAGAAGGACTGCAATACAATTAAAGAAGGTAGCACAGCTAGAGACGAGGTTCTTTAGCGTTCTGTCAGAATTGAAAGTAAATAACCTCCAGGGCCAGATGACGTGTAACCCATTTTAAGTGAGGAATGAAGGAAGTAGGGTGCTTACAGTGGTTTATATAAATGATTTAGTCTTGAATGTAGAAGGGTTGATCAATACATTTATAGATTGCAAAAATTTGATAGGATGGTAATTAGTAAGGAGGAAAGCTTTAGACTACAAGAGGATATAGAGAGGCTGGTTAACTGGGCTGATCGGTGGCAAATGGAATTCAACTTGGATAAATGTGAAGTGTTGCCAAAAATGGCAAGGTAATACATGATGAATAGTAGGGCTGTGGGAAGCAATGAGGATCAGAGTTTGCGCGTATGCTAGTCCATCAACGTATCAGGGTAGGTGGATGAAGTGCTAAGTGTAGCATGTGGTATATTTGCCTTAGTTAGTCAAGGCACACAGTTTAAGAGCAGAGAAGTGATGCTAGAACTGTATAAAACATTGTTGAGGCCACAACTAGAGCATTGTGTGCAATTGTGCAATCTGCATGTTATAGCACTGGAGAGGCTGCAGAGATGTACCAGGATGTTGCCTGGGCTGGAGAGTATCAATTATGAAGAGAGATTGATCAGACTGCAGTTGTTTTCCTTTAGAGCAGAGGAGATTGAGAAGGGATGTAATGGAGATGCATAAAATTGAGGGGTACAGAGAGGGTAGATAGGAAGGAACTTCCCCTCCTTTTATGGAGGAGTTAATAGCTAGGTTGCATAGATATAGAGATGTGAGGAAAATATTTTCACCCAGAGAGTGGTGACACGCTGAAGCCTGTAAGGATGGTCGAGGCAGCCTCATACAACATTTAAGAAGTATTTAGATGTGCAGTTGTGATGCCAAGGCAAACAAGACTATGGGCCAATTGCTGAAAATTGGGACTTGAATGGTTGGGTGGTGGTTTTTGACTGGCCTGAACGTGATAGGTCGAAGGCTATTTCTCTGTGCTATAAATCTCTGACTCTAGGTGTTGAAGAGACCACATCTGGAGTACTATGAACAGTTTTGGCACCCTTAATTTAGGAAAAATATCATTTCACTGGAGGCAGTTCATACAAGGCTTACTAGGATGATCCCCAGCGTGGATGAGTTGTCTTATGAGCAAAGACTAAATAGGTTGGTGCTCCACTCCCTGGAGTTGACAAGAATGAGGGTTGATCTCGTTAAAAAATATATTTAGTAAAGGAGTTTGACAGGGTAAATATTGAGAGGATGATTCCCTTGTTGGAGAGCCTAGCACCAGAGGGCATGGTCTCAGAATAAATAGGTATCAATTTAAGACTGAGTTGAGGAGAAATTTCTTCTCTGAGGGTTGTGAGAGTCTTTGGGACTCCTTGCCACAGAGAGTTGTAAGGGCAGAGTCCTAGTGTATATTTAAGGCCAAAATAGATTCTTGATCAGTAGGGGAAGGAAGGGTTACAGAGTAAAGGTTGGAAAGTGAATGTGCGGAATATTGGATCAGTCATGATCCTGTTGAATGGCAGAGCAGGCTTGAGGGGTCAAATGCTATTCCTATTTCTTATGCTGTTATGAATTTCAGTATGGACAATAAAGTGAAATTGAAGTATAATGTTCCCCCATTTTGGCGGCACGGTGGCTCAGTGGCTAGCACTGCTGCATCACAGCGCCAGTGACCCGGGTTCGATTCCACCCTTGGGTGACTGTCTGTGTGGAGTTTGCACATTCTCCACGTGTCTGCGTGGGTTTCCTCCGGGTGCTCTGGTTTCCTCCCAAAGTCCAAAGATGTGCGGGTTTTGTGGATTGGCCATGCTAAATTGCCCATTGTGCCCAGGCATCTTTAGGGTAGGTGAGTTAGACATGGGGAAATCAGGGGTAGGGGAATGGGTCTGGGTGGGATGCTCTTCGGAGGGGCGGTGTGGACTTGTTGGGCCGAATGGCCTCTTTCCATCTAGGCTTAGGTCTTCTTCTTTTCTTTCTCCTTGGCTGTCCTTTTATTATCTGCTCTCACTCTCTGCCTATCTCTTCACCACCCCCACCCCGCCACAGACCAATCTCAGCATCCATGTACTATTGGGATCCAATTGTTCCTCTTTTTTTTTTCCTTGATGTTCTGTATTATGACTCGCCCTTCGGGAGAATCGGATTCTATTCTATGATCTTAATTAATTTATATCATTAAAAGTCCTTTTTAAGATTTTGAAAAAACTCTACATTTCTTGGCCTTTTTGAAAAATAAGCAAATTTTCTTTACAGCACTGCTTATTGCTCAAAACACCTTCGTGAATGGTTTAAGGCTGACCACCTTTTGAATAGAAGAGAGTTGTACACTGAGTCTGAGATAACAAGGTGTAGAGCTGGATGAACACAGCAGGCCAAGCAGCATCAGAGGTGCAGGAAAGCTGATGTTTCGGGCCTAGACCTTCACTGAGTCTAATGCTTTTGGTAGTTTTCTTGAATCAATTACTGCAAATTAAACTGTGTGTCTTTGTTTAAAGCAAAATACTGTGAATTGTGGAAATTTGAAATAACAACAGAAAATACTGAGATATTCTTCACTTCCTTGCAAACCATATTGTACTCAGTGTTAATTATGTTTTTGTCTCCTCACATGGTGCCAGATCGGCTGAATTTCTCCAGCATTTTCTATTTTTACGTGTGCATGTCTTGGAACCTGGTTCTACACGTTTGACTGGCTGTTTTTTTGTAAAGACCAAAGCAATGGAAAGCTGGAGCGAAACTTGGAAATAGGACTTTAACATCTTTGGCACACTGTAAACATTAGTTTTTGAGTAACATTATAGCACAGTGTGCCACTGGTATGATGAGATGTAAGGAAGCTGTTTGAGAAAACAGCGCAATGCTAATTGTTGTGTGTTTACTTATTTTTCAAGCAACTTAATATATCAAGGACTTAAATTGTATTGCATTTGTTTCCTTTTTAATCAGGATTTGCCCAAAGTCGAAGAAGTAAATATTGTTCTTCCTGAAGAAGTGAAAAAGGAGCCCATTGGGATTGTCTCCAGTATCATTGACCAATTGGGTATGTAAAGCATGTATTGCTAAACTGAAACAATATGTAATTCTTTACAGTGATGCATAATGTGTCATTTGGTTTTCTTTTAGATGACTTTTACATTTAACAGTCAACCGAGTCTAACATTCACCAAGCAGACTGCCTTTTATCATGCCCAGTGAACAGTACAAATACCTTTTCTGTCTTTTAGAGACCAGTGAAATCTGGACTGAGCAAATAAGTGTTCAGTGGGTACTTTTTAAAGTGGGGAAAGCCAAGACTGGCAACAAAAAATATTGATTTCTCTTCATTATTCCCAATGTGGCCTGTGATAACGTTCTGTCCCAACACGTTGGAGATGTTGACATCAAGGGAAGTTTCTTGTTAAATTCCTAACTTGGGTTTATCTATGGAAGTGTGTACTCTTAATTACTGCTGCAAGCAGTCACCAGCATCACAGCGCTGCCATTGTCATCATGTATTATTTGTCATGCAAGTGAAATGGAGACCTGCCACCGCACGCTTCCATCTGGGCTTAGGTCTTCTTCTTCTCTTCTCTTTCTCCCTGACTGTCCTTTTCTTTCACTCTCTGCCTCTCTCTTCACCACCCTCCCCGCCCCCGACCAATCTCAGCATCCATGTACTATTGGGATCCAGTTGTTCCTCTTTTTTTTCCCCTTGATGTTCTGCATTATGTAGCAAGCCTGATTTCTTCATTGTCTTGTTGAATCATCCTTGTAGTTTTGGCAATGTTTCTGCAATCGGAACTAATACATTGTTTAATTTTCATTTCCATACTTCCATTTTCTGCTATCATTTTCTCCAAGTCTTCCCTTACAATCTTTACATATTCCCCTGGTTCTTTCCCATAGACTTAGACCAATAGGCCATTTGGTCTTTGCTGTACTAATATTAATATCCCCTGTTCTTCCACTACTTTTCTGCAGTTCTACAGACACTCAGTCACGTTCTCATCATCCCCACCATATCCCTGAATGTCATCTGCAAACATCATTGACTGTGACGTTTTCTGTCTCACTTGTTAAGATAGGATATCTGTGACAATCAGGAAGACGATGTGGCTTGGTGCTAATCCTTGATGCAGTCCAACTTTGAAACTCTAATTTTCCTGATGCTAAAGCTTGTTCTTGGCTGTCACTCCTTTTATATAAGCTGTAATAGTCATACATACTTCTCTCAGACTCCATAAATTCTACCACATTACCAGACATCCTTCCTAGCTACTGGTCATGTACCTTCTCCAGATGGATGAATACAATTTTCATGATGCGTTCAGCTTTCCTGATATTTTTGCATCATTTGTCACAATAATAATGCTGTTTTGGAAGTGATAGGTCGCGCAAAATACAAAAAGTTAATTTGCATTAACTTTTTCTTCAGTTTTATTTGTGTACGCTGAGAGTAAATATTAATGCATTTTTAAACCAGACAAAAGTTAACAGGAACCGCGATCAATTTTTTTAATTTAGGAAAACTGGCATCTATTTATTCAGGGAAAATCATATTTAACTAAATTGGTAAGAGTTTTTTGATGAAATAGTAGTGTTGATGAGAATCTTGCAGTGAATGAAGTGGACGTAAATTTTCAAAAGGCATTTGTTATGGACAGGAATGAGACACTTTGAATCCCTGTATTTCCTTGCCTTCTTTTCGTAAGCAGCATTGTTTAATTTTGAAAGACTGATACATTTTTATGAAGTCAATTTTTTTTAAAGTGATGCACAGCAGACACTTTGAGATTTAAACTGGGAATATTAATTATTTGTCAATGTCAATTGTAGAGTGATCTTGAGTGACTTTTTCATAAACAAGCACACGCAGGCACACAGACATAGTTTTAAAAAAAAGTCTGTGAATATTAAAACTAAATGGTTTAATATTCAGTTCACTTGAAGATCAGAATCCAAATGCCTAGAGTCAGCAGTTGTAGGATTTGTTTGGAATTGGTGATAATGCAACAAAATAGAGCCATGGTTCCTAATAAGATTAGTGGATAGGATCATTTGACTTTTACAGGTTATGATGCTCCACTTGAGAAAGTGTGCTGATTGTTGAGCCTCCCTACTCCTGGGTTCATCATAAAAGCCGATGATTTAATCAAAGTAACCAAATTCCCCAGTTCACTTGCCAGATGAATCAGGTTCATCGTAAACGCTAAGCAGGTTGCTGTACGAAACAAGAACTGCTAGTTATTACAAATAAATGAATTCTAATCACAAGAACTACTATTTATTACAAATAAATGAATTCTAATCACAATTAAGCAGCTATGGCTGCCCTAGTTAAAACTCTTAACCCCTTTAAAACTGCTGCACACCCAGGTAGACAAAAACAAACAAAAAACATTGCTGGTCTGGGTATAGGGAAAAAAAAACTGAGAAGCTCAGCTCAGTAGCACCAGGGCTGATCAGATGGGAAGCAAAAAGATCAAGTTCTTCTGTTTTTTTCCATATTCTTTCACTTTGAAGGAAGCAGAGGATAATTGTACAGAAAGTAACTTTTTTTTTCAGGCTTAAGGTATTTTTACTGCAAAGTGATAGAGACACAGAACCTTTCCTTCCAGCAATCCACTCTGTTGTAAATTCCAAGCTATTCAGCTGCCCAGGAGCCAGTCCGAGTTGTTGTCAGACTGATGACATCTGGCATCCACAACAAGTTGTATTCGCACAGACTGGTCGTTGATCAGTGTCGAGCTGTATCTCACTGACCATAACCAAATGGATTCAAAATGGTGGATGGGAGTGCATTGTGCTTGTAAGAGCTGCTCCCCTTTTTCTGGAGCTGATTTTGTCATCTTTTTTAACAGTAATTACTCTTTTATAAACTATTACTTTGTTTTTGGAACCTTGAAAAAGAATCAAAACAACGATACTTTAATTGGAAGAAAAGAGAGAGCCGGAGACCGCATGGGTGGTTGATCAGAAGAACTGCTCTCGAGTTCAGAGACAGACCAGCAGTGAACTTTCACAGCTGACTGGCTGTAAAGGTACAAGCATCTGTGAACATCACAGTTCGGTCCAAGATAAATTAACAAACGGTGAAATTCATAGGTTGGAGAGACCTCATTGTTAGAACTACTTATAGGTGGGGATCAGCTAAGTGTTTTCTTTAAGTCTTATAAAACATAAATCTTCAGCTATTTTTCTTTTGTGAATGTACAATACTGAGTAGGGTGAGGGTTTTTAAAACATGTTTTATTGCGATCCCTGTCTTGATTAATTTTTTTTAAAAGGTATGAAACGTAGGTACTAAATTATCCTGGAGGAGTGTTTTTAGAACAGTAAGACTGTGTGCTATTTTCTGGCACTGTAGATTGTAAAGGTGAGGAGATGGCTGTTAGTGATGTGCACTTCCTGTCGGATGTGGGAGATTAGGGAGAATTTCAATATTGCTGATTATGTTTGCAGTAATTGTGTTTGGTTGTAAATCCTTCAGATCAAATAGATCAGTTTGAGCAGCAGTTAGAGGCAATGAGAAATTTACAGGGGATCCAAAGAGGTAGTGAGAAAGGAGATAAGCCTGAGGCTGGTAAGGTTGAGAAAAGAAGCCAGTCAAAATAGTCAAGGCAGGCAGGAGCAAGGCAGAGAATGAGGTAAGACTGATAAAATAAACCGCATTTATTTCAGTGCAAGAGGCCTAACAGGTAAGGCAGATGAACTCGGGGCACGTTTGGGAACATGGGACTGGGATATCATAGCGATTACAGAAATGTGGCTTAGGGATGGCAGCTTAATGTACCAGGGTATAGATGCTATGGAAAGAATAGAAAGGAGAGGGAGAGGAGTGGCGTTTTGGTTAGGCATAACATTACAGCTGTACTTGAGGAGGATATTCCGAGGAGATGAAGGAAATGAGAAATAAGAAAGGGATGATTACTTTATTGGACTGTACTATTGGCGCGCACCCCCTCTCCTCTCCTCTTCCCCCCCCCCCCCCACCACCACCACCACCACCAGTGTCAGTGGGAATTTGAGAAGCCAACTTGTAAGAAAATCTGTTATCTGTAAGAATAGTAGGATGGTAGTGATAGGGGATTTTAACTTTCCAAACATAGACTGGGACTGCCATTGTGTTAAGGGCTTGGATGGAGAGGAACTTAGGTGTACTAGAAAATTTTCTTACTCATTATGTGGATGTACCTAATAGAGAAAGAATAAAACTTAATCTTCTTTTGGGAAATAAAGCAGCTCAGATGACTTAGGTGTCAGTTGAGGAGCACTTTGGGGCCAGTGATCATAATTCTATTAGTTTTAAAATAGTTATGGAAAAGGATTCTGGGTAATCCAAGATGGAGGATGGGAAAAAAATTGTTTTTTGAGGTATTTTCAGTTTTGGAGCTGATTTCTTTGAAATCTAGGAGCAATAATTACTGTCCTATTGCTATTGCATTGTTTTGGAACTTGGGGGGGAAAAATGGAGTTCAAAACATTGGCACTTTGCAAAGGAGGAAAAGAGACAAAAGCAGTGACCATGTGGGAAAAAGGAATAATACAGCACAGGAACAGGCCCTTCACTTACAGGATCCGTATCCCTCCAATCCTTTCCTATTCATGTATTCGTCCTGGCGTTTCTTGAATGCTGCTATTGTGTCTGTTTCCACCACCACCTCTGGCAGTGCGTTCCAGGCATTTTACCACCCTTTGTGTGAAAAACTTGCCTTGCACATTTCTTTTAAACTTCCCCTTCCCTGTCCCCTTCAACCTGACTCCTCTACCCTGCGGAAAAAGCCTCATACTTTCCACTCTGTCCATGCCATTCACAATCTTTTAAACTTCTATCACGTCGCCCCTCAACCTTCTGCGTTCTAGTGAAAACAAATCCAGTCTATCCAACCTTTCTTTGTAGCTGAAATCCCCACACCAGGTAACATCCTGGTAAACCTTTACTGTATCCTCTCCAAAGCATCCAAATTGTTCTGGTTGTGTGGTGACCAGAACTGTACGCAATATTCCAAGTGTGGTCTAACTAAAGTTCTATAAAGCTGCAGCGTAGCTTCTTTATCCATATACTCAATGTCCCTTCCAATGAAGGCAAGCATGCCCATAAGCCTTTTTTTTACTGCTGTATCCACTAGTGCTGTCACCTTCAGTGATCTGTGGACCTGCACACCCGATCCCTCTGCATTTCAATACTTGTAAGGGTTCTGCCATTCACTGCATAATTCCCACCTGTTCTTGACCTTCCAAAATGCATCGCCTCACATTAGTATGGATTAAACTCCATCTGCCATTTTTCTGCTGATGCCTCGAACTGATCTATATCCTGCTGTATCCTCTGACAGTCCGCCTATTGGCAACACCACCAATCTTTGTATCGTCTGCAAACATAGTAATTAGACCAGCTATGTTTTCCTCCAGATCATTTATGTAGAACACGAACAGCGGAGATTCGAGGACTGATCCCTGTGGAGCACCACTAGTAATAATCCTCCAATCTAAAAAGCATCGTTCCATTGCTACCCTTTGTCTTCTATGACTAAGCCAGTTCTGTATTCATCTTGTCAGCTCACTCCTAATGCCTTATGACTTCACCTTTTGAACCAGTTTGCCATGAGGGACCTTGTCAAAGGCTTTACGGAAGTCCATGTGGACAACAACAACCGCTTTTCCCACATCAATTACCTTCATCAGCAGCTCAAAAACCCAATCATGTTAATGAAGCATGACCTCACAAAACCATGCTGTCTATCACTAATAAGTCCATTTGCTTCTAAGTGCATATAGATCTTGTTCCTGAGAATCTTTTCCAATAATTTCCCTACCACCAACGTGAGGCTCACAGGCTTGTAACTTCCTGGATTATCCCTGCTACCCTCCTTCCCTCCTTGAACAGTGCGACAACATTGGCTTTTTTCCAGTCCTCTGGGACCTCACCTGTGGCCAAAGAGGATACAAAGATGTTTGTCAGTCCTTCAGCAATTTGTTCTCTTGCCTCCCACAATGTTCTGGGATAGATCCCATCAGAACCCGGGGACTTAACTACCTTCATACTCTTCAAGATGTACAGCACTTGTTCCTTTTTAATAGCAACTTGGCTTAGAGATTCAGCATTGCCTTCCCTGAGATCCTCCTCCAACAATTCTTCTTCTTTGATGAATACCAACACACAATATTCATTTAGGACCTCACCTACCTCTTCTGGCTCCACAACTAGATTACTTCCTTTGTCCTTGAGTGGGTCAGCCCTTTCTCTGGCCACCCTCTTGCTTTTTATATGCGTATAAAAAACCTCGGGCTTCTCCTTATCTTTTTGTCAGTCCCCATCTTCCTAGACATTACATATGCTTTCCTTTTCAAATAATGAATCAAATGGAGAAATAAACCTGCACAGCTCTCTGACCCAACACAGAACCTGTACAGCTGACTGCCTCTGCTGTTTAGTTTCTTCGACTGAGTTCGTCTAAGAAAAATGAACAGATAGTGAAATTCAGAATTGATCCTGGAGAAACCTTCGGTGGAGAGCTCACCCGAGGTGAGCAGCTAAGTGGCTAGTTTTTAAAAGCGTAACCTTACTGTTTTTTGTTTTTTTTTTAATTTTGCAAATCTGCATTAGTGAATAAAGTGCATTCTTTTTTGATTTATATGTTTTTTTGAGATCTGTTTCTTGATCAAAATTTAAAATATCAAACATAGGTACTAAGTTAGCCTGGAGCAATGTTTTTAAAGTAATAAGACTGGGCTATTTTCTGGATCTGTAGATTGTTAAGGTCAAAGATGGCCTTTGGTAGAGTGATGTGCTGTTCCTGTCAGATGTGGAAGATTAGGGACAGTTTCTGATACCGATGATTACGTCTGCAGGAGGTGAGTTTGGTTGAGAATCCTATCTGATTGCATGGATTGGTTGGAGTGGTAGTTGGATGCAATGAGGAATTTATAGAAGCTTGTAGGTGTGATGGATGGCAGTTTCAGGAAGGGAGAAAAACCGCAGATACAGCTGGGTAGAGGGTTACATCCCTGAAAGGTGTCGGGGTAGTCAGGTAGTACAGGAGTCTTTTGTGGTTACCCCATCTCAAACAAGTACGCTGTTTTGGAAAGTGTAGGGGGCAATGCATTCTTAGGGGAATGTAGCATGGCCAACCAGGCTTCTGGTGCCGAGACTGGCTCTACTGTAATGAGGGGTATGTCAGGTTCCAAGCCATCGAGTATAATAGGGGACTCTCTCGTCAGAGGCACGGACAGACGTTTCTGTGGCCAACAATGAGACATCAGAGAATGGTGCGTTGCCTCCCTGGTGCCAGGATCAAAGATATCTCGGAGAGGATGCAGAATATTTTCAAAGGGGCGCGGCTTCAGTAGGAGGTTGTTGTACACATTTGAGCTAATGACATAGGAAGAGAAAAGGATGAGATTCTGAGGAGAGAATGTAGGAAGTTAGGTAGGAATTTAAAAAACTAGGCCCTCAAGGGTAGTAATATCTGGAATACTTCTGGTGCAACGAGCTAGTGAGGATTGGAATAGGAGGACAGAGCAGATGAATGTGTGGCTGAGGAGCTTGTGCAGGGGAGAAGGATTCACATTTTTGGATCATGGGAATCTCTTTTGGGGTGGAAGCGACCTGTATAAGATGGATGGATTGCCCCTGAACTTGAAGGGGACTAATAAACTGGCAGGGAGTTTTGCTAGAGCCACTCGGGAGGATGTCAACTCGTTTCGGTGGGTGGGGGGCAAAGAGTGGTGAGAACCCGGGAGCATTTGGGAAAAGGAGCAAGTCAATCAGTTAGGGCAGGCAGAAACAATGCAGAGGACGAGGTAGAACTATTAAATTAAGCTGCATTTATTTCAATGCAAGAGGCCTAGCAGATAAGGCAGATGGACTGAAGAGCATGGGACTGGGATATCATAGTGATTATAGAGGTGTGGCTCAGGGATGAGCAAGACTGTCAACTTAATTTCCTGAATATAGATGTTATAGGAAGGATAGAAACGGGGACAAGAGAGAAGGGGGAGTGGCGTTTTTGATTAGGGATAACATTGGGGCTGTAATTAGGGAGAGTATTCCTGGCCATAGGCACAAGGAAGTTACTTGGGTGGAACTGAGAAATAAGAAAGGGATGATCACCTTTTTTGGGCTTGTACTATAGACTTCTCCAGTAGTCAGTAGAAAATTGAGAAACAAATTTGTAAGGAGATCTCAGTTATCTGTAAGAATAATAGGGTGGTTACGGCAGAGGATTTTAGCTTTCAAACATAGACTGGGACTGCTGTAGTGTTAAGGGCTTGGATGGAGAGGAATTTGTTGTGTGTACGAGAAAATTTTCTTTTTCAGTATGTGTATATACCTATGAGAGAAGGTGCAAAACTTAAGCTGCTGTTGGGAAATAAGGGTGGAGGGGGGCAAGTGACTGAGGTGTCAGTGGAGGAGTATTTTGTGGCCAGTGAACCATAATTGTATTAGTTTTAAAATAGTGATGGAAAAGGATAGACCGGATCTAAAAGTTCTAAATTGGAGGAAGGCCAAGTTTGATGGTATTAGACAAGACCTTTCAAAAGTTGACTTGGGGGAGTGGGAGGATATTCGTAGGTAGAGGGGCGGCTGGAAAATAGAAAGCCTTCAAAAATGACATAACAAGAGTCCAGAGCCAGTATGTTCCTGTTAGGGTGAAGGGCAAAGCTGGTAGGTGTAGGGAATGGTGAATGACTAAGGAAATTGAGGTTTTAGTCAAGAGAAAGAAGGAAGCATATATCAGGTGTGGACATTAGGGATGGAATCCCTCGAAGAATAGAAGGGCAGCAGGCGTATACTTGAGAGGGGACATGAGATAGCTTTGGTAAAAAGGGTTAAGGAGGATCCAAAGGGATTCTACAAATACTTTAAGGACAAAAGAGTAACTAGGGAGAGAATAGGTCCCCTTAAAGATCAGCAATCACCTATGTGTGGAATCGCAGGAAATGGGGGAGATACTAAATGAGTACTTTGCATCAGTGTTAACTGTGGAGAAGAATGTGGAAGATAGATAACGTGGGGAAATAAGTAATGATGTCTTGAAAAATGTCCATATTAAGAGGAATTGGTGCTGGATGTCTTAAAATGCATTAAGGCGGATAAATCCCCAGGACTTGATCAGGTATACCTGACAACTCTGTGAGAAGCTAGGCAATTGATAGCCAGGCCCTTTGCTGAGATATTTGTATCATCGCTTACCACAGGTGAGGTGCCCGAAGAGCGGAAATTGGTTAACGTGGTGCCTCTATTTAAGAAAGGAGATGAGGAAAAGCCAGGGAACTATAGACCGGTGATCCTGACATCAATGGTGGGCAAGTTGTTGGAGGGAATCCTAAGGGACAGCATTTACATGTATTTGGATAGGCAAGGACTGATTAGGAATAGTCAACGTGGCTTTATGTGTGGGAAATCGTGTCTCACTAACTTGATTGTGTATTTTGATGAGCAGAGCAGTGGACTTGGGTAGAACATAGAACAGTACAGCACAGTACAGGCCCTTCGGCCCACGATGTTGTGCCAACCCATTACCCTGCTAAGATCAATCTACCCTGCATACCCTACATTTTACTATCCTCCATGTGCCTATCCAAGAGTCGCTTAAAAGTCTCTAAAGTATCTGACTCCACTGCCACTGCCGGCAGCTCATTCCACACGCCCACCACTCTCTGTGTGAAGAAACTACCACTGACATCCCCCCATACCTTCCTCTAATCACCTTAAAATTATGCCCCCTCGTAATAGTCATTTCCGTCCTGGGAAAAAGTCTCTGACTATCCACTCATTATCTTATATGCCTCATTATCTTGTAAACCTGTATCAAGTCACCTCTCATCCTTTGCTCCAATGAAACAAACCCTAGCTCCTCAACCTTTCCTCATAGGACTGTTTCCTCCAGTCCAGCCAGCATCCTGGTAAATCTTCCCTGCACCCTCTCTAAAGCTTCCACATCTTTCCTGTAATGAGGTGACCAGAACTGAACACACTATTCCAAGTGTGGTCCAACCAAGATTTTATAAAGCTGCAGCATAACCTCACGGCTCTTAAACTCAATTCCGCTGCCAATGAAAGCCAACACACCATACACCTTCTTTACAACCCTGTCAACTTGGGTCGTCACTTTGAGGGATCTATGGACGTGGACCCCAAGATCTCTTTGGTCCACCACACTGCCGAGAATCTTGCCATTAACCCTGTATTCTGCATTCAAATTCGACCTTCCAAAATGAATCACTTTACACTTTTCTGGGTTGAATTTCATCTGCCACTTCTTTGCCCAGCTCTGCATCCTGTCAATGGCCCATTGCAACCTACAACAGCCCTCCACGCTGCCCACAACTCCATCAACCTTCATGTTATCAGCAAACTTACTAACCCACCCTTCCACTTCCTCATCCAAGTCATTTATAAAGATCACAAAGAGCAGAGGTCCCAGAACAGATCCCTGCCGAACCCACTGGTTACTGAGCTCCAGGCTGAATACTTTCCATCTACTACCACCCTTTGTCTTCTATTGGACAGCCAGTTTTGTTTCCAGACAGACAAATTTCCCTGAATCCCATGCCTCCTTATTTTGTGAATGAGCCTACCATGTGGAACCTTATCAAATGCCTTGCTAAAATCCATATACACCACATCCACTGCTCTACCTACATCAATGTGTTTTGTCACATCCTCAAAGAATTCAATAAGGCTTGTGAGGCATGACCTGCCCCCCTCAAAGCCATGCTGATGTGACCTATATGGACTTCAGTAAGGTGTTTGATAAGGTTTCTCATGGTCGACTGGTTATTAAAGGTAAATCATGTGGAATACAGGGAGAAATAGCCATTTGGTTACAGAACTGGCTCGAAGGTAGAAAACAGCAGGTGGTGGTGTAGGGTTGCTTTTCAGACTGGAGGCTTGTGACCAGCGGTGTGCCACAAAGATCAGTGCTGGGCCCACCGCTTGACATCATTTTGTACAAATTATTTCAATGTGAACCTTGGAGATATGGTTTGTATGTTTGCAGATGACACCAAAATTGGAGGTGTAGTGGACAGTAAAGAAGGTTACCTTGGAGTACAATGGGATCTTGATCAGATGGGCTAATGGGTGAAAGAGTGGCAAATGGAGTTTAATTTAGATAAATGTGAGGTGCTGCATTTTGGAAAGGCAAATAAGGACAGGACTTATATACTTAATGGTAAGGTCTTGGGGAGTATTGCTGAACAAAGAGACTTTGGAGTGCAGATTCATTGTTCTTGAAAGTGGAGTCCAAGGT
Source organism: Rhincodon typus (assembly GCF_021869965.1). Classification (NCBI taxonomy): domain Eukaryota; kingdom Metazoa; phylum Chordata; class Chondrichthyes; order Orectolobiformes; family Rhincodontidae; genus Rhincodon; species Rhincodon typus. Next base: position 137,694,663 of record NC_063332.1, on the reverse strand, counting down.
AGACAGGATAGTGAAGGCAGCATTTGGTATGCTTGCCTTTATTGGTCAGTGCATTGAGTATAGGAGTTGGGAGGTCATGTTGTAGCTGTGCACAGCATTGTTTATTTTGGAATGTTGCATCCAATTCTGGTCTCCCTCTGGTCTGTTTTCGTGCTGTACGTCCCTGTCACTCTTTGACGCTGTGTAAAGCAGCAGTATAAATACAACTCCAGTGACTGGTTTTCGAAAGTGCAGCAATTCCTCCCAAAAACATTGTTTTTTTTTTTAAAAGTCTTTTTCCCATCGCAGTCCACAATCAAACATAATAAGAATAAAATTATACGATCTTTCCAAGGTGAATTCAAGTTATTTTTTCCAATGACTTTTGAGGAAATTTTAACTTTCAGCTTGGTTGTTGGTTCAGATAGACGTTTCACTATATTTTCATAAATGCATGTCACAACAAATTACTATATTGTACCACATACTACATGTTACAGTGGAGGTCTGCTGCTTTTTTTTTAAAATGATGTTAAAATAGATTGATTCTAAGGTCAAAAAAGTATTGTTGCAGCTCTTAAAACTCTAAAGATGCTTCAATCACTTATGCTGCCCCTCTGTGACTAATGGATGGTTGTTAATGAGCTATTCATGTGAACAAAAAAGTTTCCACCTCACTGGTTAAACCATTGAGCACACCTTAGGAGATAGTTGCTTTTAACACCTCTGTAAACACAGTGAGTTTCAAGATGCTCCTTTTGTTATTAAGTGTGCCTGAGACTAGGAGGCTGAGCCTCTTTGTCACGATGTATTGAAGGATGTCCAGACAAAACAGGTGAGAAATTCTACAAGTATGTCCCTCTGTGTCTCTTTGCGAGGCTTCAAGAATTTATATGATCTGCTGTGACAGCCATTTTAAAATCCAGACAACTATTCACAAATAAAAGGAATAAGATTTTTCACAGATTTTTATATTCCCCATTTCCATAGAAGGTTCACATTTGATAAAATGTTGTCTTAAAATGTTTACCAGAAAAATTGGAACCTGTGGAATAAAAGGGACAGTGGAAGCATGGATATGAAGCTAATTGAGTGATAAAGAACCATCAGTTTCCGTTTTCTTATGGACTGATGAATGGTAGAGCAATGGCAGATGGAATTTAATCCTGATAAATGCAAGGTGATGCATTTTGGGAGGTCTAATAAGGAAAGGATGTACACAGTGAATGGTAAGTTAGGCTTAGGGAGTATTGAGGTTCAAAGGGACTTTGTTGAACAATACCACAGATTCCTGAAGGTGTCAGCACATGTGGACAGCATGGTGAAGAAGGCATATGGGATGCTTGCCTTCATTAGCCAGGGTATAGAATAAAGGACCAAGAAAATCTTGTTGCAGCTTTATAAAGCATAGGTTAGGCCACAGATGGAATGCTGTGTGCAGTTCAGTTACCACACTATCAAAAGGATATGTTTGCACTGGAGAGGGTGCAGAGGAGATTCACCAGGATGTTGCCTGGGATGAAAAGTCTCAGTTATGAGGAGAGACTGGAATAGCTGTATTTGTTTTCGGCTAAGGTGGCAGACGAGGGATCAGATTGAAGTATACAATTTATGAGAGCATAGACAGTAGGTCGTGAGAATCTTTTCCTTGTGGCAGATGTGTTTAAAACCAGAGGGCATAGGTTTAAGAGAAGGGGCAAGTGGTTTAGAGGTAATCGGAGAATTTTTTTCTTTTCATTCAGAGTGTAGTAGATATATGGAACTTGCTGTCAGAGAGTGTGGTGGAGGCAAGGACTCTCACAACATTTAACAAGCTGAGGACTGAGAAAAAAAAACAGGCAGGGTAGTCTATTGACCAAATACCAAGTGGGATTAGTGTAGTTTGGTGTTCTTTAGTGACATCGACATGGTGGACTGAAGAGCCTGTTTGACTGTATGACTCTATGTACAGGGATTTAACATAACTTGGTATTATAACCACTATTTTCATTGATTCATAGTAATGAAGTGAGACGTGGGTATTTCAAAACTTACAGGATGATACAAAACTTGATGGTGTTATGAACTAAGAGGGCATAGGCTGATGGAAGGTGGAAACGTGGCAAATGAAATTTACTGCAGAGAAGTTGGTGGAAGAACAAGAGGAACTAATATGAAATGTTGGGCAAAGTTCTAAACGGGATGTAAAAGCAGAGGAAACTGCGAGTATATGTGCAATATTATTGAAAGTTTCAGGGTAGTTTGGAAAAGATATGAGGAGATCTTGGATTTTATAAACAGAGGCACAAAATGAAGAAGTAAAGATGTTTGTCATTAACCTTTTAAAGACCATCGGCTGGATTTTCCGAGGAATAACGTTCCCAGGCAGATTGTCACTCGGGTGCTTCAGTTTTACAGAGTGGGTAAGAGGTCTTGAGGTGGTGTAACTTTAGGTGTGTGAGGTGATTGTAGGTGATTAGTTACATCTATCTCATGATGACTGTTTTATTTAGTTGTCTAACTTTTCCAAAGTAGCTCTTTTACTTAACTTTTTGGAAATGTCTGAGTACTCTGAATTAAGTGGTTGCTTTCAGAGGGTTCCAGGAGTAGAGAAATTACGCAGCGGAATCTCCGCTTTCCTGGGCAATTCAGCTGTAACCTGCTTGGGGTTTCTGCAGAGTCCCATGCGCGCTGGAATAACAGCTGGCTGGTCATTGGAAAATTAGGGCCATAGACTTGACTTCAATTGGTTTATTATGTCTGGATCTGGGTATCACTTTTTATGGAGGATGTATGTATTTGAGAGGATATGGACAAGGTTTACTGAATGGTTTGAGAATAGGACACTTGAATCATGATGTGAAACTATAAAGTTTCAACTTTTGCAAAGGAGAAGAGGCTTCACAAATCTATTCACGTAACTCAAGCCCATTTTCAAAACCATTTAGTAAACCTATATGCACAGGGAAAATTTTTTCATATTAGTGGAAGGATTACGAAGCAGTAGGTACTGATTTAAGGTGATTGGAGAAAGAGCCAGAGGTAACATGCAGTGAATGGTTAGGATTTGAAGTTCATGCCCTTGTACTGAGGTAAATGAAATCTGGAAATTATGCAGAATGTTCTGAACTCCGAGGGCAGCTCCTCTTCATTGTATACGTCTGCCACTAATCAACAAAGTTTTCAGTTAAGTGATTAATTTGTTCATTCAAATTCTGCACTGGTCCTGTGAATCTGCATTGTTAGTCCAGCAACAATACCCATTGCGCCATTAACTCCTTAAAGGCTGCCTTTGGAGAAGAGAGAGATCAGGCATTGACTAGGAATATTCTTACAATGTGGAAAGACGGAAGCAACAAATCAGAACTCCGGACACAAGATTTACAATTAATGGGATAAAGAAAAAGTAACTCTAAGAGAGGCCAAGTGGACAGTATAATTTAGAACCAGGCGCAATATTGAAGATTCAGAAGGGAGATGATCATAAAATCATTACTGCTCAGAAGGAGGCCATTCAGCCCATTTTCCTGCCCCATTTCTATTACCTTTTGCCAATCTCCTCCTTTTCTCTATATTGCAGCACACTATTTCTTTGCAAATAATCATCCAATGCCTTCTTGAATGCCTCCATTTGAACTGCCTCCACCACGTTTCCAGACAATACATTCCATACCCTAGCTATTTGTGTGGAAAAGATTTTTCTTCTATCACTCTTGCTTTGTTTGCACATTGCTTTGAATCTATTCTCTTTCATTCTTGTTCCCTTTTACGAAAGGGTACAGTTTCTCCCTGTCTACTTTATTCAGCCCCCTCATTCTGAAAACCTCTATCAGATCTCCTGTAAGGCCCTGCCTCTCCAAAGATAGAAATTTCTCATTCCTTGAACCATTCTTGTTTGCTTCTGCACTCTCTTGAACAGAATCTCATCTTCCCTATAATGTGGTACTCACAACCATACACAATATTCAGCTGAGGTTTAAGTGTCTTGTACCAAATTCGACGTGATACTCCTGTTTTTCTACTGTATGCCGTTGTTAATAAACCCACAGAGTCACAGAGTAATACAGCATGGAAACAGGCCCTTGAGCCCAAACTGGTCCATGCTGATCATGGTGCCCACTCAGCTAGTTCTAATTGCTCGCATTTGGTCTGAATCTCTCTCAAACTCTTCCCATCCATACACCTATCCAAATGTTTCTTAAATGTTGCTATTGGACCTGCCTCAACCATTAGAAGTTGCCCCTGGGGTCCTTCTTAAATCTTTGCCCTCTTACCTTTAACCTATGCCCTCAATTTTCAATTCCCCATCCCTGAAAAAGACTATATGCATTCATCCTATCTATGCCCCTCATGATTGGGCAACAAGGTCACCCCTCATTCTACTTGTTCCAAGGAATAAAGTCCTATCCTGGCCAACCTCTCCCTGTAACTCAGGCCTACTAGTCCTGGCAACATCCTTGTAATTCTTCTTTGCACACTTTCCAGTTTAACAATGTCTTTCCTATAACAGAGTGACCAAAACAGTACACAATACTCGCAAGTGTATCCTCTCCAACAACTTGTACAACTGTAACATAATGTCTCAACCCCTGTACTCAATGCCTTGACAGATGAAGGCCAGCACGTGTTAGCACCTTTGGTGCCTTTTTCACCACCCTGTCAACCTGTGACGCTGCTTTCAATGAGCCCTGTACTTGTACTTCTAGGTCCCTTTGTCCACAACACACCTCAGGACCTTACCATTTACTATATAATACCTACCTTCCTTTGACTTTCCAAAGTGCAACACCTCACATTTATCTGTATTGAACTGTATTTGTCAATCCTCCGCCTACTTCCCCATCTGATCAAGATCCCTGTGTAATTTTTGATAACCTTCTTTGCAATCAATGATGCCTCCTAATTTTGTATCATCTGCAAACTTACCAATTATGCCTTGTATATTCGCATCCTGATCATTCATGTAAATAACAAATAATAAAGGTCCCAGCACTGACTCCTGTGGCACACCACTAGTCACAGGCCTCCAGTCCAGGAAACAACCTTCAACCATCTCCCTCTGCTTCCCTATCATTGAGCCAATTTTGAATCCAATCAGCTAGTCTCCTGGATCCTATACAACCTAATTTTCATGACTAGCCTGCCATGCGGGATCTTGTCAAAGGCCTTACTAAAGTCCATATAGACAACATCCACTGCCCTACCCTCATCTATCCTCTTGGTTACCTCTTCAAAAAACTCTAAAAGATTTGCCAGACATGACTTCCCGCGCACAAATCCACACTGACTATCCCTAATCAGACCTTGACGATCCAAATGTTAGTTGATCCTGTCCCTCAGCATCCTCTCAATAACTTGCCTACCAGTGATATCAGGCTCACTGGCCTGTAGTCCCCTGGCTTGTCTTTGCTACCTTTCTTAAATAATGGAACAACATTAGCCATCCGCCAGTCTTCCAGAGCTTCACCAGTGGCTAAAGATGAAGGAAAAATTTCTGCAAGGGCCTGTGCAATTTCTTTCCTTGCCTCCCACAATGTCCGAGGGTGGACTTGATCAGGCACAGGGGATTTATCCACCTTAATGCACTTTAAGGGTGCAAACATCTCCTCTCTGGTAATATGTATGTGGCCCAGAGCACCCCCATTTGTTTCCCTTATTTCCTTAGCACCCATGATTCTCACCTCAGGAAACACTGAGGAGAAATAGTCATTAAAAATCTCCCCATCTCTTGTTCTCTCCTGAGCCACCCTTTTAATCTTTATATAACTATAGAATCTCTTGGGATTATCTTTAACCTTATCTGCTCGATCCATCTCCTATCCTCTTTTTGCTCTTCTGATTTCCCTCTTCAGTGTGCTCCTACACTTGTTATAGTCATCTAGGGATTCACTTGAGCCTAACACCTTAAACCCAATGTGTGCCGCCTTCTTTTTCCTGACCAGAGCCTCAATACCCCTCGTCAGCCAGGGATCCCTGAACCTGCCAGCTTTTCCTTACACCCTAACAGGGACATACTGCTAGACCTCTGCTAGTTCCTGCCTAATGGCCCCAAAACTGGCCCTGCTCCAGGTCAGCACCTTAACCTGTGGACCTGTCCCTTCTTTTTCCATAACTATGTTAAAACTAGTATATTGTATTCTTTATTAACTACTCTGTCCACCTTTTCTGTCACCTTCAGTGAATTGTGCATATATACACCCAGGTCCTTAAGCTCTTACACCCCCTTCAGAATTGTACCCCTTATTTTACATTGTCTTTCAATGTTCTTCTGACTAAAGTACGTCACTTCATACATATCTGTATTGAATCTCATCTGCACTTCTGCACCCACTCTCCCATCTCCTCATTGTCCTTCTGGAATTTCACACTATCATCCTCACAGTTGACAGTTTTTCCAAGTTTAGTGTATTCTGCAAACTTGGAGATTGTCTTCTGCACACCAAGGTCCAGATTGTCAAATATATATCAAGAAAGGCAAGGGTCCCTACACCTGGGGATGCCTGGGGAACTCCACTTCAAACCTTTCTCCAGTTAAAAACAAACTACGAACCATTACTCTGATTTCTGAAGAAGGATCCAGACCTGAAATGTCAGCTTTCCTGCTCCTCTGATGCTGCCTGGCCTGCTGTGTTCATCCAGCTCCACACCTTGTTATCTCAGACTCCAGCATCGGCAGCTCCTACTATCTCTGAACCATTACTGTTTCCTATCACTCAGCCAATTTTGAATCCATGTAGGGGAGGCAATGGCCTAATGGTATTATCGCTGGACTATTAATCCAGAGAACCAGATAATGTACTCGGGAGCTGGGTTCAAATCCTGCCATGGCAGATGGTGGAATTTGAATTCAATAAAATATCTGGCATTAAGAATCTAATGATGACCGTGAATCCATTGTCGATTGTCGCAAAAACCCATCTGGTTTACTAATGTCTAATTTACTAGTTGAGGGGCGGCACGGTGGCACAGTGGTTAGCACTGCTGCTTCACAGCACCGGGGACCTGGTTTCAATTCCTGCCTCGGGCGACAGTCTGTGTGGAGTTTCCACATTCTCCCTGTGCCTGCGTGGGTTTCCTCTGCGTGCTCCGGTTTCCTCCCACAGTCCAAAGATGTGCAGGCTAGGTGGATTGGCCATGCTAAATTTCCCATAATGTTGAGGGATGTGTAGATTAGGTGGGTTATAGGGGGATGGGCTTGGGTGGGTGTTCTGAGGGTTGGTGTGGACTTGTTGGGCCGAGGGGCCTGTTTCCACACTGTAGGGGTTCGAATGCCCTTTAGGGAGGGAAACTGCTGTCCTTACCTGGTCTGGCCTACATATGACTCCAGACCCACAGCAATATGGTTGACTCTGAGCTGCCCTCTGTGCAATTAGGGATGGGCAATAAATGCTGCCTAGCCAGCGATGCCGTCATCCTATTAATGAATATAAGAAAACTATTGTCCCTTTTTTACCATGATTTGTAACTTTCCTCAAGTCTGTTGTGAGGCACTATATCAAAAGCCTTCTGGGAATTCTCATGGATGATATTAACATTGTTCCCCTTGTTGATTTTTTTTTCTGTTACCTCTTCAAAAAACTCAAGCAATTTGTTAAATTTGATTTCCCATTTAAAAATCCGTGCTGGCACTTCATAATCAACTGACCTTTTCCCATGTGATTACTAATTCTATCCCAAATAATTGTTTCTCGAAGTTTCCCCAGCACAGAAGTTAATCTAACTTATCTGTAATTGCTGGGATTATCCTTGCAAGTTTCCTTGAATAAGGCTATAATATTTGCAGTTCTCTATTCTTTCTGGTACCTGCTTATACCCGAGGAAAACTGAAAGATTTTGGCCAGTGCCCCTGCAATATCTACTGTCACTTCCTTCAAAATGCTTCTCATCCTGTCCAGTCCTTGTGTCTTATCAACTTGAAGTGCCAGCAATCTATCCCACACCTCTTCTTTATTAATTTTGAGCCGCTCTAGTGACACAGTTTCCTCCTTTTTCCTCCTGCCCATGGTCTGGGCAGCATCCTTCTCTTTTGTAAAGACAGAAGTGAGACAAAAAACTGGGGTGAAAGGATAAGGCCTTGCAGTTAATTCTTGGTGGCGGGAACGCTTCTAGAAATAATAATTTGGAACAAAATTCATTGTTGAATTCATACTTGGTTAAATATTGGTTAGTTAACATATACAGGCATGTCTTTGTTCAGGGCAAACAATTTTCACCTAACTTACTGGACATTTTTGTTGAGATTGCAAGGATAATGCTGTTGATGTGGTTGATGTACACTGACTTCCACAGGCATTTGTTAAAGTGCCAGGTAATAGACTTGTGGGCAAAATCATAACTTACAGAATAAAAGAGGCAGTAGCAATTGGATGTTAAATTAGCTCAGTGACAGTAGGCAGAATCTTTTTTTTCCCTGATTGGTGGAAGGTTTGTGGTGGAGTTCTGCTGGATTTGGAACTTGGACCTCAGCTCTTCCTGAAGTATATTAATGACCTAAACATTGGTGTACAAGGTACAGTTTCAAAACGTGCAGATGATGCGAAATTTGGAAGCATTGTGAACAATGATTCATTTTGGTGGGAAGGATGTGGACAGACAACGTAAAATAAAAGGTACAATTGTAAAATGGGTGCAGTAGCAGAGGGAAATGGGTGTACATGTTCATAAATTATTGAAATGGGCAGAACAGGTTGAAGCACACAACAACCTAGACTTTATTAATGGAGAATTGAGTCTAAAATTCAGGAAATACTTACTCGGCTGGACGCTAGTTCAGCCACAACTCAAATATTGTGTTTAATTCTGGATGCCACATTTTAGAAAAGAAACAAAAGCATAACAAGATGCAGAAAAGATTCATTAGTGTTTTTTCAGGACTACAGTTATGTGGATGGATTAGAGAAATTGGGGCAGTTCTTTTTGGAGAAAAGAAGGTGATTTAACAGAAATCATGGAGTCTGGACAAATCAGTAGGGGAAACTTTCCATTGTGGAAAGAATTGAGATCCAGAGGGCACAGGTACAAGAATGCAATGCTTGAGAGTGTGGTGGGAGTAGGTTGAGTTGAAGCATTCAGGAGAGAATTGGAAGGAGGAGACAATCTGAAAAAGGAAGAACTTGAATGGCTCCAGTGAGAAGGTGAAAGAGTAGCAAAAAGAGTGGTGGGCGTGTGGAATGCGCTGCCGGCAATGGTAGTGGACTCAGATACTTTAGAGACTTTTAAACGACTCTTGGATAGGCACATGGAGGATCGTAAAATGTAGGGTATGCAGGGTAGATTGACCTTGTAGAATAATAGGTTGGCACAACATCGTGGGCCGAAGGGACTGTACTGCTCGATGTTCTATGTTCTATGTTCTGTGTTCTATGTTCTAAAAGACAGTTAATTCCTATGTCGAACTAATGGAGCTATGATAGTTCAAATGGCCTCCTTCTGTGTTTCAGATAGCATTCGGTGGATGTAGATTCAGTTGGACTTTGAAAAGTAATTTGGATAATTTCAGTGACCTTTCAGTGGGAGATCATTTTGGAAACCGTGATCACAACCCCTTAAGTTTTAAGATAGCTGTGAATACCTTGCAGGAAGGTACTATACTGAGGGAAGGCAAATTATGTCAGTATTCGGCAGGCGCTAGCGAATGTTAATGGGGGGGTGTTGTTGTCACATTTGACATGTGGGAGTTATTGAAAGACCAACTGATCAGAGTTCAGGACTGGCATGTTCCAGTAAGGAGGAACACAAAGATGGCAAGGTAAGGGACCCTTGGATAATAAGGGAAGCTGTGAATCAAAAGGTAAAAAGAAGCATATATAATGTTTAGGAAGGTAAATTCTGACATAACCCATGCAGAAAATAAAGAAAGCAAGCAAGAACTCAAGCAGGGAATTAGGACAGCAAGAAGGGGCCATGAAATGACCTTGGCAAGTAGAGTTAAAGAGAATTATAAGGTATTCTATACATACATTAAATAAAGAGAATAACCAGGGAGAAGGTAGAACTGCTCAGGATGAAGGGGAAAACATGCTTGGAGGCAGAGGATGTGGGTGAGATCTTAAATGAGTATTTTGCATTAGTGTTCATCTGGGAGAAGGATAAGGAGGATAGTGAGATTTGTGCGGAGCATGCTAATACGCTAAGAGTATTTTGAGATCGAGAGATTCAACACCACTTCTTTCTTGAAGAGCATTTAAGGTGGATAAGTCCCCTGGGCCCGATGGTATCTGCCCCAGGTTGTTGAGAGAGGCAAAAGAGGAGATTGTTGGGCCCTTGACCAAGACCTTTGTATCCTTGCTAGCCATTAGCGAGGTCCCGAAGGACTGGCCTGTAGCTAATGTTGTTCCTCTGTTCAAGAAGGGAAATTGGGATAATCCAGGAAACTGTAGACCAGCGAATCTCTCATCGGTGTTTGGGAAGCTGTTGGAGAGAATTTTTCGAGATAGGATGTACGTGCATTTGCAAAAGCATTGCCTAATTAGGGACAGTCAGCATGGCTTTTGTGCAGGGCAGGTCATGTCTTACTAACTTGATTGAATTTTTCAAGGAGGTGATGAAGATGATCAATGAGAGTAGAGCAGTGGATGTTGTCTACATGGATTTTAGTAAGGCTTTCGACAAGGTCCGTCATGGTAGGCTCATCCAGAAGATTAAGAAGCATGGGATCCACAGTGACTTAGCCTGGATTCAGAATTGGCCGCCCCATAGAAGGCAGAGAGTAGTGGCAGAAGGGTGACTAGTGGTGTTCCACTGGGATCCGTACTGGGACCTCTGCTGGTTATTATTATATATCAATGATTTGGATGAAAATGTAGATGTGTGGGTTAATAAGTTTGCAGATGATGCAAAGATCGGTGGAGTTGTGGATAGTGTAGAAGGTTGTCAAAGGTTACAGCGGGATATAGATCAGTTGCAGATATGGGTAGAGAAATTGCAGGTGGAGTTTAATCCGTGTACGTTTGAGGTGCTGCTGTTTGGTAGATCAAATGTTAAGGCAAAGTCGACAATTCATGGCAGGACCCTGAACACCATTGATGTACAGGGGGATCTTGGGGTTCAAGTCCACAGCTCCGTGAAAGGGGCCACGCAAGTGGATAGGGTGGTAAAGAAGGTGTATGGCATGCTTGCCTTTATTGGTCGGGGGATTGAGTACAAGAGTCAGGATGTCATGTTGCAGCTTTATAAGACTTTGGTTAGGCAATGTTTAGAGTATTGCGTTCAATCATAGTCACCACACTACAGGAAGGATGTGGAGGTTTTGGAGAGGGTGCAGGATGCTGCCCTGGAGTAGAGGGTATGAGTTATAAGGAGAGGCTAGAAAAACCCAGAGTGTTTTCTCTGGAGCAGCAGAGGCTGAGGGGAGACTTGATCGAGTCTGTAAAATTGAGAAGCGTGGATAGGGTCGATGGTCAGAATCTTTTTGCCAGTGTTGAAATGTATAGTACTAGGGTTTTTATGGTGAGAGGGGGAAAGTTCAAAGAAGATGTGAGGGACAAGTTTTTTTTTTAAAACACTGTGCTAGTTGTCTGGAACGTACTGCCAGGGGTGGTGATGGAGGCAGATACAATAGTGGCATTTAAGGGACTTTTAGATAGGCACATGAATATGCAAGGAATGGAGGGAGATAGACCAAGGGCAAGCAGAAGGAATTAGTTTAATTTGGTGTCGTGTTCGGCATAACGTCATGGGCCGAAGAGCCCATTCCTGTGCTGTACATTTCTATGTTCTAATAATTTAAAGAAATAACTTGGCAAATCATATTGCAGTTGTATAGAATTTTAGTTAGGCCACATTTGGAATATTGCATACAGTTCTCGTCACTGCATTACCAGAAGGATATGGAAGAGTACAGAAAAGGTTTACCGGGATACCTACCTTGACTCAGTCTTCTCCCCCCGGTCCAATCCCTACCCATGTACATCCGTGATTCCTCTGATGCCTTAGGCCATTTTCAAAACTTCCAGTTTACCGGTTCCAGCCACCTCCTCTTTACCATGGACATGCAACCCCTTTACATGTCCATTCCCCACAAGGAGGGTCTTAGGGCTCTCCGCTTCTTCCTGGAGCAAAGACCTGAACCATCCCCACCCACCACCACCGTCTTCTGTTGGCCAAGCTTGTCCTCCCCCTCAACAACTTCTCTTTCAACACCTCTCATTTTCTTCAGGTAAGAGGGGTTGCCATGGGTACCGGCATGGGCCCTAGTTATGCCTGTCTCTTCATGGGGTACATGGAACATTCCTTGTTCCAGTCCTATTCCGGCCCCCACCCACAACTCTTTCTCCAATACATTGATGATATCATCGGTGTTGCTTCCCTCTCTCGTCTGGAATTGGAAAACCTCATCAATTTCGCCTCCAATTTGCACCCTGCCCTCACTTTCACCTGGTCTATCTCTGACTCCTCCCTTCTCTTCCTCGACATTTCTGTTTCCATTTCTGGGGATAGACTGGCCACTAATATCCACTACAAACCCACTGACTCCCACAGCTACCTGGACTAAACATCCTCACACCCCACTTCCAGTAGAGACTCCATCCCATTCTCTCAGTTCCTCCGTCTCCATCGCATATGTTCAGATGAAGCCAACTTCAACAAGGAAGCCTCCGAAATGTCCACCTTTCTTCCTCAACCAAGGATTCCTCAGCTCCGTTGTTGACAGGGCCCTCAACCAGGTCCGGCCCATCTCCCACACTTCCGCTCTCACCCCTTCTCTTCCCTCCCGCAACAGCGTTAGGGTACCCTTTATCCTCACCTACCATCCCACCAGCATCTACATCCAGAAAATCATCAGACGCCATTTCTGCCACCTTCAGTGAGATGCCACCACTGGACACATATTCCTGTCCCCTCCCTTGTCCGCCTTCCGCAGGGACTGTTCCCTCTGGGACATCCTGGTCCACACTTCCTTCACCCCCAGCACTTCCCCACAGCCCTATGGCACCTTTCCCTGTAACCGGCGAAGGTGCAACACCTGCCCATTTACCTCCTCCCTCCCCAGTATCCGAGGACCCAAACGTACCTTCCAGGTGAAGCAACACTTCATCTGCACTTCCCAGAACCTAGCCTACTGCTCACGGCGTGGTCTCCTCTACATTGGCGAAACGAAGCTTGGCGACTGTTTCGCAAAACATCGATGTTCTGCTTGCAAAAAAGACCCTGAACTACCTGTTGCCTTGCACTTTAACACACCACCCTGTTCCCTGGCCAACATCTCTGTCTCTGGCTTGCTGCAGTGCTCCAGCGAAGCCCAATGCAAGCTGGAGGAACAACACCTCATTTTCCGCTTGGGGAGCCTACAGCCCTCTGGACTCAATATTGAGTTCAATAATTTTAGAGCCTAAACTCTCCCATATCCCAGCCCCTTACCCCACACACCGGGCCTTGTTACCACATAGTCTGCCATTACACACCCCCGGTTGTTAATCACTAACAGTCCGCATTAACAACCCTCCCAGCCTGATCGTTAGCAACTCCTTTGTCTGTCCAACTGTCTTTCTCTCTCTTTGGGCTCTATCCTATCGTTTACTCCTTACCCCACCCACCTCCCTGTTTTCTGCATATAAACTGATATTTTCCCAGCCACCATCAGATCTGAGGAAGGGTCACCGGACCTGAAACATTAACTGTTTTTTCCTTCACAAATGCTGCCAGACCTGCTGAGTTTTTCCAGCAACTTTGTTTTTGTTACCGGGATATTGCTTTGTTTGGCAGATATTAGGTAAGAGGAGAGATTGGACAAACTTTGTTTGTTTTTACTTGAACGTCAAAGGCTAAGGGACGACGTGGGGGACATGAATAGAATGGATAGTCAGAACATTTTTCCCGGGGTAGAAATGTCAATTACTAGGGGGCATTGATTTAAGGTAAAAGGGGGTAAGTTTAAAGGAGATGTAAGAGAATTTTTTTTTTAACACAAAGGGTGGTAAGAGCCTGGAATGTGCCACCACAGTGGTAGAAATGGATGCAACAGCAGCATTTAAGAGACATCTTGACAGATGCATGAATCGGCAGACCATAGAGGAATACTGACCGCATACAGATTAAAGGACTTTAGTTTAGAAAGGTGTCATGTGGGGTTGCAGACTTGGTGGGCCGGAACACCTGTTCTTCTCCTGTACTGTTCTTTGTCTACAAGTTTTTCAGCGCAATGAGTTGAGCTGTGCTGCTCTTGCAGAGAGCTGACATAGATCTGGTGGCTGAATGGAATCCTCCAATACTGTTACCATTCTATGATTCTTAAATACAGCAATAATTCCAGTGCTGCAGAGGAGTAGTATATCTTTTTGAACCATTTGGCTTTGGCGGTTCAGTGACAGACCAAGTCATGTTGGTCTTAGCTGTGTGGCATTTTCTCCATCCTGTTTGATGGCACTTGAGATTAATTTATCTTAATAATGTGCAACTTGGCAACCGTTTCTGTTGAAAGGGATCTGTATGCATTTCCAAGGAAGTTGCATTAGAAATTATGTATTTTGAACATATGTTGCCTAGTTTGTAGGGAGAACATTCCAGTGATCTTGTTTGTTAAAGTGAAAAATATTAACTTAATTACAATAACCCATTTTATGGCCTTTTTCATACACCGGTTGGTCTGAATAAGTCTTAATCCTTAATTAGATAAAATGTTATTTGTACTTTAAATTGTTAAAACAGCTTTGAAAAACAACATGCGTGAAATTTACTCTAGCTTATTTTCTGGATTACTTCTTTGTATTTTATATTTGTATTATATGGCACAAAATATTTACACCATCCATTTTTGTATTGTTAATTTTTCTTTGGAATTGTGGTCATTAGTCATTTCTTGATGATGCCTGTCAATTCAGAGTGCATACTGTGAATAGAGCAGAATGCAGCAATCCTTATACTAAACGCACTATACATTGTCTTAAATGATTATTAAATAGCAATAAAAATATTGAGGACATGTTGATGGTTTGTTTGAATTACATTGAGAAACTACTGTGTAATCAAAATGGAGCTGTGAAAGCAAAAGTCGAATACGATTAAGTGTGCTTTTTGCATTGCTGCTATCCAGCTGTGTGGGCAGAGCATGAGAATTAAACTGGCCAAGAGTGAAAAGCATGCTACCATTCTCCATACACACACTACATACTTCACATTGAGATGTTTGGCAAAAAAAATGCCTAGAGTAGAACCCAAAGTACGACAGCTTTTGGGCAACCTGGGTAAACAAACTGGTGCCATAGATAGTCCTTTGGGGTAGTCTTATATTAGGGCTGCCTGTTTTGCCCATCCTTGCAGGCTGGAGAGGGCAAGCCAGATTTGCTAAATGTTGTTACATCACAGGAGACGTCAGTTTCAGGTGATAGTTCCATCTCAATTGGTATAATAAGTAGTTGCTGCAGGCTTCTTATAATGAGAGAAGCCGTCAGTCATTGCCCCTTATTAAAGTCAGGCAGTCTTTGACTATTAAGTCTGCTAATTTATGCAGACTTGTGTTCCATTGGCTTTCCTGGATGGTTAAAGCTTAGGGTCTCAGCTAAAGTGGATGGAATCCGTTGAACCTGGCAAATGAACACAACAAATAAAATTAAAGAATTTATTGAGTTTTCACTTGGCAAGTTAGAATGTCAGGATATGTGTTTGGAGCCAGCAGACGACTGGTAGCTGATTGCAGCTGTTTTGCATTATCAGTCAATCAACACAGGACTTGGTGGGCTGAACCTTGACAGTTTCCCCAGTGGAGACCAGACTTAGAGCAGATCACTGTAAGAAGATCAATTATGCATTCAATCTGTCAGGCTGTGGGTCAGAAGAAATGTGTGAGCATGCTGTTTGAGAGTAGTGGACTCTTCATAGCGAAGCCAACATCTTGCTTATATGCTTGCTTTGAACTCTTTCTGTTACCAGATGAATATGTCAAAAAGAGACAAAGGAGAGATTCAAGCAAAGGAGTTGGAGAGTTAAGGCAGTCAGTGCAAACTAGACCAGAATGCAGACCAGAAAGAAAACACTGTGTCAGAAGAGGCATAGTGGAATCCTTGAGGGAAAAAAAGAAAATCACTTTCTGGAAGAAGTCAGAATTCTACTTTGCATAAGAGGAGAAAGAAACTCTTTGTCCTGTGCAAACTCGCTAAAAAGGTCTAGAGTCTGGAAAGCTGTGTAACTAGCTTGGAAATACTAAAATGCTGGGCGTTAATTCAGAAGTGGTCCAACCAGGGTTTTTTCATTGGTAGGTTAAAAAAGAACGGAGGAAAGTCAAATGATCAAGACTGTCATGACTCGAGGGAGACAGGATAATTGAAAGCAAAAACAAAGTTGCTGGAAAAGCTCAGCAGGTCTGGCAGCATCTGTGAAGGAAAAATACAGAGTTAACATTTCGGGTCCGGTGACCCTTCCTCAGAACTCAGTTGTATGGAGTTGTGTCTTGCAAGCTTACCTCTCGAAGGAGGTTGCTCAATAATGGCATACATTGAGTTCCTGACTTTAGCAGTAGAAATTTATGATTTATTAAGAGGCAGAGGAATGATAGAATCACCAACATGAAGAGAAATAGCAAGAAGTTTTATAAGTAAGTTAGATAAGTAACTGAATGTAGTTAAAGAAGCGGTGCATGCATTTGTAATGTTTGAAGATCCTTGTATTTGGGGTTAATTGGAATGGTAGCAATGCATCATTAAATAGAAATACCTTTATTTATAAAAATAATGCACTAAAATATTGCCTGTTCCCTTGTCTATGACCAAATGATCATTATAAATCTATATACACACAATGGAGCTGCTTGATTAGATTATCATGCTTTCAGGACCTTTCAAAAACACTTTACAGCAAATGGGTTACTTCTCGGGTGTAGCCAGGTTGTGTTGCAGCAAATACGGCAGGCCGATTGCATGTGGTGGATTTTCATAAATTAGAAATAAATGATTGACTGAAGTAATCTGTTTTTGGTGGTGTTGACTGAAAATTGGGTTTGGTCAACACATCAGGATATCTGAACAAAAATCTGTGGATGCTGGAAATCTGAAACAAAAGCAGAAATATGTGGAAAAACTCAGTAGGTCTGGCAGCATTTATGGAGTGAAAGCAGAGTTAATGTTTCAGGTCTAGTGATGAGTCTACTTCTGTTTTTTTACCAGGACGTCTCCCTGCTGTTCTGTAAATAATATCATGGAAACTTTTGCATTCACTTCAACTGACAAATGAGATCTCCATTTAATTTTCACCTGAAAAATCATACCTCCAGTAATTCAGCTCTGAAACATTACGCTGTGTAATGTGCTTACATCTATAGTGTGGCTGAGGTTCAAACACCACATCACCCCTCTCATTATCAGAGGTGAGAATCCAACAAACTAATACAGGAAGACAAAAGTAGATTTACAAGACTAACAGTTAAGAACATGGAAGAGCCACAGCTGGAGATGGATATCAAAATGAAAGTAAATGTGACTACATGTAGAAAGGCAGCAGAGTGAAATGGTATGCAGTGCAGAATAGCGGAAGATTGGACTGAAGATCTCCAGGAGATGTACTGTAGGGCACCAAAAGTTTCACGTGGGTATTATGTATTTGATAAAGGATAAACCAGGAAATGATGGGCTTTGTTCCGAAATATTCCGGAATAAGTATGGGATGAATTTGATGAATAAAGCCCAATCTGGAAGAGTCCATGTGGAACTGTTAAGGGCAGGTGTACTTGACTAAATAATTGAATTTTTTTTTTAGGAAATTAGAACTGGAAAAGTAAAGGGCTAATTGTTGTATTTGTATGAATACTCCGATCTTGATAAGTTTGGAAAATTAATAGTACGTGGTATTCAAGGCAATATAGCTGCATTGGTTGAGAGATAAGTAGGAGACTGAAAGCCAGGAGGAGAGTATTGTCTTTTTTTGAACTCGCAAAATTGTGTTGGAATCTCTTGTTTTTGAGTTGTATAATAATTTGGACAGAAGCACTTGAACAAAAACAAGCTCGAAGGTGTCATAGGTGCAGAAGAAAAATTTGAAGAAAAAGCAAAGGATGTAAAGAAGTCAATGGAGAAAGCATGTAAATTGAGTTCAAAGCAAAAACTGTGATGGATATGTTGTATAAAAGAACTGCAAGAGCAAATCTGCTTTAAATGGCAAGTATTTAGCTGGTAATCTAGCCACTGTCATTGTGTATTTACAAAGATATTTGTAATGATTAACTGACCATTGGCAAGACTAGAAGCAATTTTAGTGCTTTCAATGGAAGTTCTTTGCTTTTTAACAAAATAATACTGAATATTGATGTATTTGGGATTAATGAAATGGTGACAATACAAGGGGCTTTCAACTTAAAAGAGCAAAGAGGATAGAAATGTTGACATACCTTTAAACATGGGAGCACAGTTAGATATTGCAGTTGAGATGCTGGTTTTATAAATGGGGCATTGATTATAAAAGCAAGAAGATGATATTCCAGAGATAGGAGGAACTGCTGATGCTGGAGTCTGAGAATAACAAGGTGTAGAGCTGGATGAACACAGCAGGCCAGGCAGCATCAGAGGAGCAGGAAAGCTGACGTTTCGGGTCTGGACCCTTCTTCAGAAATGGTGGAGGGGAAGGGGGCTCTGAAATAAATAGAGAGAGGGGGAGGCAACGATCGAAGGTGGACAGAGGAGCAGATAGGTGGAGAGAAGACGGTCAGGTCATGGAGGCGGGGATGAAGCCAGTAAAGGAGAGTGTAGGTAGGTGAGTTGGGACGGGGGTTGGTCAGTGAGGAGAGAGGGGCGAGTAGGTGGGAGGGAAGACGGACAGGTCAAGGAGGCAGGGATTTTTTTCCGGAGGGAGGAGGGTAACTTCTTCAAGGTAGGCATCTTTAGAAGAGGCTTCGCAGTGGGTCTTTCTTGACCTGTCCATCTTCCCTCCCACCTACCCGCCCCTCCCTCCTCACTGACCAACCCCCATCCCAACTCCCTACCTGCACTCAC